>NC_136503.1:71231329-71258829 GCF_053919585.1 Euprymna scolopes
AGGAAATAATATGAATCAAGAAAGACAACAACAACAACAACAACAACAACAATAATAATAATAATAATAATAAAACAATTACTTAAAAGTAATTATACCTATTAAAGAAATATTCTGGTGCATGTTAGTAAAATGGACGTAACTTATAATCTGGTGTACGTTAGTAAAATGAGAGGACGTTATTGCAGGAGAGTAAAATTGTGTGCATTTTCTTTGTGGGAGTACGCATTTTAGGCAAGCAGTACATCATAAATTTATTAACTTTTGAATGAGAAGGAATGTAAGCATATTTTCATGAAACCGACTTTAGTAATTGCTGTCATTGGTGAGTGTTCATTATTTTCTGTGGAAGTGTTCTGTCATTTTCCAATTGTGCCTATAGGTACACGAGGAAACCGATTTTACTTTATTAATATATGCATTTGTTATATTTATGTTATGTAAATTATCAAGATAGTATAATATTAAAAGACTTGTATGTGTTATCTCAACAAAGCAAGTCAGTCATGCAGAGCGACGAACCTAGCGATGAATTGAGTATTTTACTTCGAACGCGAATTCGCTTTCAAAACAAATAGAACAGGTCGCAACAAAACCAATAATGGCATAGATGAATATATATACACATTATACGATTCAATTTGTTCTATATTTAAAGGAACACAATTCTTTTATACTTTAGAATAATCTCCCTTGACAAAAGACATTGAATCAGAATTAATGCGCGCATAGCGAAAGAGATTTAATATACAAATATTTATACACACGCCCCCCCCCACATATATATATATATATATATATATATATATATATATATATATATATATATATATATATATATATATAAATAAAATTAAACTCAGATCAGCTATTGCTTTAAACCGTCCATCCGGTTTGTGACTTCGGGTTTCAAATAATTTGTCTGCTTATCTATTTCATGGCCGCCCTCTCCTAAGTCCGATATTAAAAGCCACTGCTGTTATCCAAAGCATACACAGGTCAACAATATTTTTTGTTTTCACATATTTTAACGTCTTCTCCATACAATTAAATATAATTTAACCCCGTTGAGTAAAATAACAGATTTAAATATGAATATAAAATAAATAACTATAATTACATTTAAGATTATATTTACTGCTTTTAGTAGTGCTCTTGTGAATTCTGACGATTTTTTTTCAGGCCTTACTTAAAAAAATATGTTCTCTCCAAAATAGGGGGGTCGTAAACATTGCTTTAAGTAATGCTTTAAGCAGGGACTCCTTAAGTTTAAATAATGCTTGCAGTCGTGTTCTTGGGGGGTTCCTGAATTTTATTTTATTCACTCATCACTTAAAATATTTTCTCAAGACCATAAAAGACAATCTAATCTCCAAAACACTTTTTATTCTGAACATTTTTCATCGTACCCTTTAAGAGCGAAGGGGTAGACTAGTATATATTAATTTCCTTTATTATTTGCTTCTTGCTAACTTTTATATCCCAGTTGTAATGGCATGGTTGTAATTGCGAATCTAGCTAGATTCAATAACACTGACTTGATGTATAGCAGTAAAACGTGAGTCCGTATAGCTATATATCTATAAAAGTAAAGTTGTCTGTGCGTGTGTGTGTGTCTCTGTGTGCACATTTTCCTACTGAACTACTTCTTTCAATTTTCAGCCTACAGACTCGAGATTTGACATAAGGGGTATTGGGATTTAGGAAAATCATTCTAATCGGTTTTCGAACGGAAAGTGACTGCCAACGGGTCAAAGTCCAACAATTTGACCTTTTAAAACTCTACCAAACTCCTCCGCCAATTTTGGGTCTAAACACTTGAAGTTCTAGATGTAGGCTCCTAGGACATGGATTCATTTTTTAATTCAATTTGAGCCCAAAACTATAAATGTTAAAGTGTAAAAATTGGGGTCAAAGTTAAAAAAAAAACTTGACCTCTGCGGTCTCTACCAAATTACTCAGCTAATATTTATTGTAAACATTTGAAATTTTACATAAAGTATATGTGGACAAAGGGTAAGCTTTATAATCGGTTTTGAGCCGAAAATTATAACTGCCAAGAGGTCAAAGCTTAAGAGATTTGACTTGTGCGGATTCTAGCACACTATTCAGCCAATTTTGTATCTAAACATTTGAAATTTTCCATAAAGGATATTTAGACATGCAGCAAGGTTTTTAATCAGTTTTTGGGTGAAAATCTGACTGCAAAGCGGTCAAAGCTGAAAGAGTTGACCTTTGCAGACTCTATCAAACTCTTCCGCCAATTTTGGGTTTAAACACTTGAATTTTTTTTATGTAGGTTACCTGGACATGAGTCAAACTTTTAACATATACATACATATGCACACAAATAATGAACAGTACATAAGGCTCGAGCAAAGCCGGGTTGAACTGCTAGTATATATATATATATATATATATATATATATATAGGGAGAAAGAGAGAGTGAGATAGAGAGTAAGAAAGAGAGAAGGTAATGGACTTTTTTAAAATTCAGACGTTTAGTATAGGTATGTACTGCAGCTAGGTTTTTACAACGCACGAATTTAAACGAGCATAAAATTTGCTTCATTTTTATAAACGACGATGATATATATATATATATATATATATATATATATATATATATATATATATATATATATATATAAATAGTCAGTCTGAGCTACTTTGTTCAACCTTTCCCGCGTAATGCAGCTTTCCGGAACTGAGTCTCAATCGATTTTCTTATTCACCAGCAAATTGTGCTTTTTTATGGCTCAACCCATTTGTATACGTGCATAATATGTTTCTGTACATCTCAGGGTAATGCATTAAGTGTGTCTTCAAGCATTTATCTTTTCTAAAATTGTATTGATAGCTGCAATATTGCTCATATTAGTACTCATACAGCTATCAGTACATTTTACATGCTTAAATAAAGATGTTAGATCAGAATTTAGTAGATTTTAATACACAGTTTGAATGCAGCGTTCGAATACACACATAGAGTTAATATGCAGTAATTGAAAAAAATAGTTCAAATAGTGGTGGTTTTTAAAATGCCATACCTACGATAGATTGTTTAGGCATCTTCTATAAATATACTAGCCTGGGTGCCCTGCGTTGCCTGGGTGTTTGGAGGTGTGTGCTGAGCAAAAAAAGAAAAAAAATAATGGTAGTCGGCAGGCAGGCTCGAACCCGTACCACAAAGGAAGAAAAGAACGTGACCCCCCAAAAAAAACGTAACGTCTTTTCCGTTGCGTCCAGCGCAAAACTGAAAATGGCGATGGTGTAAATTAAGGCTAGTCAATCGAAAAGGCGGGATGACTTTCGAAAATATCGACGAAAAAAGCGACCACTACTTGTAGAAAAGTGCCCAGTTGAGGGTGAAGGAATTAACGATTTAAGCCGATTTTTCGATATTTGTCGTCTGAAGGGTTGAGCTTCAAAACTATGTCGATCTCGTGAAAATCCGTCGCCTCTACCGTCAGTGTTTGGCAGGCATAAAAAAAGACTTATTTCAGTCTTGACAGACTATAGATATCCACTGTAAGGGTGCCTGCGCGTGAAATTTTTGTGGCAAGAGTTGCGCAATCTCAACCGCACCTCTCCTGAGTCGATATTATTGAATACCAGTGGCAAGTGGAGGTTCAGGATGACTGCAAACAATACTGATATAAGCGGAAAGCACATACAGCGCCTGGAATTCTTAAATGGTCACCGATCTGGTATTAGCCAGACTCAACGGTGCTTAACTTCGGTGATCTGACGAGAATCGGTGATTATGCCGTACAGTTTTAGGCAGGCATACATAGATACATACATGCATGCATGCATACATGATGGCAGCAAATTAGCTTTCGAACATTGCCACAACTCGATATAGCACAAAAAGGTATATAGAAACACGAAAACATTCAGTGATGGGCCGCACGAATGTGGCTTTTAAACCTTGCCAAACTCTGGCATTCCTTGACACACATTGTACAAATATGTGTACAACTAGCATCACGTCCTTTATGTTCTTTTTTATGTAGGATAAAATGCCGTTTCAAACCGCCTGCCGTTTTGTACATCCGCCCACAGTTGACACAGGTTAACTCTGAGACTCAGCCCAGCTCTGCTCAGACATATTCTTCCGCACACCTTACAATCCAGACCAATTTGGCACCCCCTCCCATCCACGGCTCCTTCCATCCTCCCTTTCCGGATATCGCACTTAAACCGCTCATACTGGGTTCGATACACCTCAAACTTGCCCACACCTCCCCGCAACGTCCTTCTCCACCCTCCGCGAATCAAAGCAAAACTCTCCCAGGTTCTTTCATCAATCCCACATTTTTTTAAGGTGGATCTTAAACAATCCTTGAATCTCAATTTAGGCTTTTGAGCCAGACGTCTTCCCTCGGCGAGCTCGCCATAAAGGAGTTGTTTGGGAAGTCGACTGTCTAACATCCTCACCACATGTCCACTCCATCTCAGTCTATGCTTAATAACGTGAGCCTCAATGCCAAGGCATTCGGTCCGTTCAAGCACCTCCACATCACTGACATACGTCTGCCAACCCACGCCTAAGATTCGCTTGTGAAACCGTTGAGAGACGCCTCAATTGCTCCCTGTATGTTGTCCAAGTTTCACAACCATAGAGAATAGTAGAGAGAACGCATGTGGCATAAACCTTAATCTTAGTTGGCAGCAAGATCCCATGACATCTCCACAAACACCCGTCCAACTTTCCGAAGGCATCACTTGCCCTGCTGATCCGTAACGATACCTCATCATCCAGGGCACCAGACATACTCAGTGTGCTACCCAAGTATACAAACTTAGTAACAACTGCTATCCTTGACTCACAGATATGAACTGAGGCCTCATAGTATTACATGCCCGGAGCAGGCTGATACATTAAGACAGTTTTTTTTCAGATTGATGGTCAGGCCCAATGCGCTGCAGGCAACCGCAAAGGCGTCCACAAGATGCTGCATATCAGTCACCGTATGAGCCACCAGATCACAGTCATCCGCATAGAGCAAGTCACGAACCGTGTTGGTGAGTACCTTTGTACTTGCATTGAAGCGCCTAATGTTGAACAACTCCCCAGTAGTTTTGTAACGAATATAGACACCATCAGAGCACCCTCCAAATGCCATCCGAAAGACCATGGTGAAATATAATGCAAAGAGTGTGGGTGCTGGAATGTCTCCCTGCTTAACACCATTTTCTACTGAGATAGGATCAGCCAGCTTTCGCCCAACGTTGATCACAGCCTTCATATCATCGTGGAAGAGCTTTAAGATGGTTATAAACTTGTCAGGACAGCCAAGCCTTTTCAGAATCTCCCACAAAGCATCCCTATTATTGTATCAAAGGCCTTAGTTTAATCGATGAACACCTGATACAGTCACTTTTGCTGTTCTATACATTTCTCCTGTAGTTGCCTGGCTGTAAAAATCATATCCACTGCCCCTCTACATCTTCTGAAACCACACTGTGACTCAGGCAAAACATCGTCAGCAACGTGTTCCAGCATTCTGTCTAGTATGATCCTACGGAGCACCTTACCGACTACTGACAGCAAAGAGATGCCCCGAGAATTTTCACATTCATCTCTGCTACCCTTCCCCTTCTATAGCACTACCATCAATGCATCCCGCCAATCATGCGGAATACACTCATCCCGCCAAGCAGGTTGCAACAATTCCGCTAAGCGTTGTATCATCTTGGGTCCAGAACATTTACAGATCTCCGCATGTAAACGATTCGGGTCAGGAGACTTTCTATTGTTCAGCTTATGGACAGCTGCTTCAACCTCCTAGAGAGAAGGAACCTCTGCCAAGATATCCTTGACCGGAGTGCTAGGAATCGACCTAACAAACTCCTGATCAACGTAAGGAGGTCTGTTCAGGAGTTCATCGAAATGGTCCCTCCATCTATGAAGAATGTTGGTAGGGCCTCGAAGAAGATCCCCAATATCCCTCGAGCGCAGAGGAGTGTTTTCACAATCAATCTCTTCCATCCTCTTAACTAGTTTCTTCCTCACAATATTGTCCCTTACACGGGCAACATTAAGTCGCTTTGGGATAGCCACACTAGCCCCCCCCCCTCATCTTGAGTTTCGCAACACACTTAATCTTTGCACGGACCAACCGATGGTCGGTCCAGCACTCTGCACCCCGCATGACACGAACACTGCAGATATCCCTCATCTCACGTTTTCTGACTAACCCGTAGTCTATGAAGTGCCATTATTTGGAACTAGGATGCATCCAGGTCGTCTTGTATTTGTCCTTCTACTGAAACACGGTGTTACCGATTTTAAAACCCATCTCTGAACAAAACTGCAACAACATCAGACCATTGCTATTACACTTGCCCACTCCGTGTTTACCCAGCACATCCCAGGTTTCAAAATCTCTTCCCACCCTAGCATTAAAATCTCCAAGAATGGAGATCTCATCAGCAGAAGGAATGCGTCTAACTACACTGCACAAGCAACATTTTCATCTTCTGTTGCATCCATAGTGGGTGCATAGACACTCAAAAAAGTTGTATAACGACCACTTTCCAGTGGTAACCTCATAGACATGATCCGGTCACTCACACTACAGGGAAGTTCTTCCAGTCTAGAAAGAATTGATGCATTTATAGCGAAAGCCACGCCTGATTCTCTCTTACATCCATCCGCTCTACCACTCCAGAAAATGGTGTAGGCTCCAGCTAACTCAGAAAACTGTCCCTCATCAGCCAGCTTGGTCTCAGACAGAGCAACTATGTCCATGTCATAACGTTGACGTTCCTTAGATACAAGAGCAGATCTACACTCTGGACGCATTATTGCCGACGACAAGTCAAGCAGCGTCCGCACATTCCAACAGCCGATGGTCATTGTCATATATTTCCTCACAGTAGCATGATGACGACCGAGTCCAGGTTGTGGAGCCCTGAAACACCTGCCGGGCCCTGGAAATTCCAGTTCCATTATTGCCATTTACGTTCATAATCATATTTGCCAACTTCATCGAATGTTTTGACGTTTTAGGCTACACCCAGCCTTTTTCTTTTCTTTCCTCCCACTATCAAGATACACGAGATGATAAAAGGTGTATCTAATTTATATCGAGCAATGCCTGTACATGAGGATTGTTATAGTGTGGAAAGACTTTGCACCGAGACAATCCCACTCTCTAAACAACTGCCACATTGATCCAAAAAGAAGAGCAAATCAACATCAATGGATGCAGCAGCCATCGCAGGTTTTATATCAGAGTTTTCGTTTTCCTAGAGAGGTTGCCTTCACCACGGCTTACAGAGCCCTCTCCAACAACCATGACATTTGACCCATGACTGGAACTTAAGTTGCTGGGCACCAGAGTATATTCCACACGCCGGTGGGTCATATATGCCCAGCTAATAGGGCCTAAGCTCCTCTGGGGTTTTTTGTAAGGGTTACCTTAACCTTAGACTTAGGCAGTTGAGGTCCAGTTATACGGCGCAGGACATTCGCCGTTCATCAGAGCCCCGACTCCGTGGCAGTGGTCATGACGTGCACGTAGGGTTGATTTGTCTGGGAGAAGCACAGAAAGACGCTAAGACATCTGTGTGTTTTTAACACACGTCCACACCAGACCTTGACCACTACATACATACATACATACATACATACATACATACATAATGATGATGATTGCAACTTCTTGTGAGACGGTTGCCACTCCCTCAGACACTTAAAGTCCATGAGCCCAAAAATGACTTCCATCGCCACAGGACCATTTTAATAGACAAATGACTGAGGGAATATCTATACACAGATGACGTTACAATTAAGTCTCTCTCTCGGTTCAAAATGTTGAGATCCAGCAACAAGCAAAAGCAAAAAAGCCAGCAACAAGTTAAACTGCAGACCAGCTTAATGCGGGTACTGGTCTCCCGTTTTATGTTTTTTTAACTCAGGGATCTGCTTCTCCTAGAAAGGTTGCCTTCACTACGGCTTACAGGAGCCCTCTCCACCCCAACACACGGTGCTAGTTGGTCGTTGACCCCGGAAAAGGGTTCATTCGCCCTTTGGAAGGTCTTGGTTTTAATCCTTCAGGGACACTAGCCACCCTCCTCACCAAACAAGTCTGGTGGGGGAACCAGTTTAGTCACCGGTTACCCGACCACGAGGCAGGTAATACTCGGTTACATGGTAGCAGTAGCATATAACATGACCTGAAACATACATACATACATTTAAACAGACAGGTGAGATTTATATTATGGATAAAAAGAATTTCATCTGTGTGTGTCAGTTCGTTCCCTAAAGTACTCGGAAACAGCTGGATCGAGTTTTTGAAATTTTACATAAAGGTACTTGATGTGTCTGGGAGTAATCTTACGTAGGTTTTGATATCGGAATGCGTCTGATAAGTATCGAAAATCGATAATCGAAAATATACAATGAAAGAAGGAAGTCCGACTTTGAGCAAACTTAACACTTTTATCCATCCTAACATCTCAAGTGCACGCGAAAAAATCTATCACCGCACAAGCAGAAAAGCCCAGCATATAAAATTTAAATGTAAATTCCTTTAATTTTTAAAATTATATTTATAAAATAGAAGCGCGTTCGAAAGTATTGTTTTTTTAGTAGAATTGAAGCATGGTATTTGAATTTTGTACTTTTAACATTAATTCAAGTGATTATGTAAACATTATTTAACAAAATCAACAGTTGGTTCTTTGTTTAGACAGGGGCGCGTTGGAAATGAATAATTGAACCACTATACTTTATTATTGCATTTTAAAATTTAAGTGAAGCCATTATTTACATATAATTTTATAAAATCAAAAGATTATCTACCGTACAATGTAAACTACAATGTATTGCGGACTAAATCACTGCGGGGAGGCTTGTAAAGCTTCTTCCCGGTATACTGCGAGAAAGGTGATCCCCAACTTGCGCAAGCAATCAATTGATTTGCTTATAAAATTGTCGATTTCAACGATTTCGATGACAATAAAAGCATGAGAGAGTGGAACAATTGTTGGCCCTTATTCAATCCCGGACAACATCGAGTCTCCCTGCTGGTGTTTACATAAAAAAACTATTAAATATATATTTTGAATTAGAATTTCAATACATAGTTTACAATTAAAATTTACATACACACTTTAATCAAGTATGAACTGATACTTGATATACATACGAAAGGCATTCCAAAAGTAATGCCTCCTATTTTTTATTCCGCCGTAATGGATTAGAGGGCTTTAAAAATTGAATTGTGCTGATGCTTGAACTTATGCATTCATGACTTGAAAAGTTACACTCTGTTACAGATATTGACGGTGTGACGCTCTACAAAAGCATTTCCTGTCATGGACGTGCGCTAGAAACAAAGATGCGTCACTGATTTTTTTTTTTTTGGCAAAAGTGTATAATTGCATTGAAAATAGTGCTGACTATTTCGAAAAATAAGTTTGGGGACACAAGACGTAACTCGTTTTAATAGCATCTCTCTTGTTTTCATAGCTCTTCAACTTTTTGAGTTCAAAATATTAAGAAAACTTTACTATTGAAACGATCGTCTCATATATATATATATATATATATATATATATATATATATATATATATAGTAATTTATAAATATATATGGCGATTAAGCTACACTGAATATTCCGCGTTTCATCCACTCTAGGACTCCTCAGCTATATATATATATATATATATATATATATATATATATATATATATATATATAAGCATTTTGTTTGTTTGTGTGAGAATTTGTTCCTTATAGACTCCGAAACGGCTGGGCCAACGTTTATGAAATTCCACACAAACATATTCATGTGTCTGGTAGTGTTCCTAGAAATGATTTGTATAGGAATGTATGTGGTAAATATCGAAAATCGATAATCAAATAATTGGAATAAAGAAGTAACAGTATGGTTTTGAACAAAGCTAATATCTTATAAAGCCTAACATCACAAATACATTTGAGAAACATTATCACCACACAAGCAAAAACGTCAGGCGTATTAAATCAACAGTAGGCTCTTTGCAAAGACAGGATCGCGTTCGAAATGTATGTTTCTGTTTAAAAAACAGTTGAATAATAATACTTGACTTTTGCATTTGAAACTTTAACTGAAGCCATTATATAACGATAAAAATATTTTTTATGAAATCAACTGTAGGCTCATCAAAATGAATGTTTGTGCTTATGGCACAATTGAATCACAATACTTGACTTTAATTTTAAACAGTCGTTTATCTACAGTGCAATGTAGACTACAATGTATCATGGAATAAGTAGCTGGGGGAATTCTTGTGAAATTTCCTTCCGGTGCACTGTGGTTGGCCTCCTAACTAGAGCATGCAATCAATTGACTGATTGGAGTGTAAATTGAGGAAGTTAACCGATTTCGATACAATAAAGCCATTTCTCTTCCCTGCAACCTCTCTCCCACAGGAGAGACGTTGCGAGCCTGTCTTTGTTTTATCGTTACTTCCATGTTAAGTGCTCGTCCTAGTTCCAATCCCTGGTCCCCCTCGCCTATCTTTCACGAAAAACACCCGTCTAGCTGAAACCACGGTCAAAAATTTTCCCCACTCTTTATCTGTGCCAAAACCAAAACGTAGATTCCATTAACAAAGCTTCTTTCTTAGAAGTACACGCCTGTGGAACTCTGTTCCGTTTGCCTGTTTCCCACCTGACTACAACCTGGATGTCTTCAAATCCAACATAAACAAATTCCTGATGAACCACCCCCTTAAATAAGACACTTTATCAAATCTCAGCACTAACGTACTGTACACGCAATAACCCTTATCCCCGAGTGGCTTCCGGGCCTTGATAAGTGGTGACCACCTTATAAACAAAAATGTGTAGAATATTCGTTGATCCTCATGCAATCCTGAACAACGTCGCGTCTCTATATGTATATATATATAATTGTGCATGTAGTTTATGCTTTGACAAATTAAATCATTAGTTAATCATGTTCCAAATTAAAAATTATGCACAAAAGTACGGCTGTTTCAAGGACACGTTTATTCATGTGATGAAAAAAACTGAAGCAGCTGATCTTTTTTGGAACACCCCCCATATATATATATATATATATATATATATATATTTATATATATATATATATAGCAAAGATGGTAATTAGTAAAAACTGAAGAGAGTGCTCAATACTATTACAGAGCCAATATGCATTTTATTTTTTTATTACTGTTTTATCTGTTTAGTTACACATGTTTCGGTTGCAGGACCATATCTACGATCCAGCAGCCTCGCTAGACCTTACAGAAATGCATTTCTGTAAGATCTGACGAGGCTGCTGGATCGTAGGTATGGCCCGGCAACCGAAGCATGTGTAACTAAACAGATAAAGCGGTAATAAAAATAAAACGCATATATATATATATATATATATATATATATATACACACGTGTGTGTGATATATATATATATACATACGTGTTATATATATATATACGTGAGTGTTATATATATATATATATATATATATAAATATATATATATATATATATATATATATATATATATATATATATATATAAAGTTCCCACGTCTCACAGCAAAAACCCTCTTGTATTTTCACGAAAACTAAAATAATTAAATTCGCTTATAGTAAAGCCAGAGGCGGACTTATCAAGTCGGCGCCTATTCTAGATTCTTAATTCCGACACCATAAAATAGAGAAACGGTTTTTATGATTTATCTTCCATTATCAGCAAATTAATAATTAAGGAGAATAACGTAAATTTAGAACCTGAATGATTTATCTACACCTTTTCAGTCGATTTCTCCTCCACACAAACATGTATATATATATATATATATATATATATATATATATATATATATATATATATATGGCATACCTTTTCTGCATATTATATATGATCACTTTTAAAAAAAAGTAGTATAAAAAAAATCTTTCAGTTCATCATTGTTTTAGCTGAAGTTTTCTAAATTATTTTATCATATTGAAAAAGCCTCCCGAAATGACAACGAAACGTTGATATTTTTCTAAGCGTAGTTTCGTCGTCTACGACTCATCAGAGTGGCTGAATCTAGCGATGATGAGTCGTAGACGACGAAAACGTGTGAGTGGATAATTATATTTTGAAAATAATACATATGCCGCTCCCCATTTGGGGGCACCGGACTGGTCAAAGGGAAAATATTCCCAACTCGCATTTAGGTAAAAATGCACTTCCTTATAAATAATTGAATTCAAAATATAAGTATCGCTAAAAAAAAAAAAACTAACATCATCTCTCTCTCCCTCCTCTCTCTCTCTTTCTCTCTTTATCTCGCGCTCTCTCTCTCTCTTTCTTTCTCGCGCTCTCTCTCTCTCGCGCGCTCTGTCTCTCGCTATCTCTGTCTGTCTGTCTGTCTGTCTGTCTGTCTCTCTCTCTCTCTCTCTCTCTATATATATATATATATATATATGTACAGGGAGATCCGACGTTGCCCGGGATTGAATGATGATCAACGAATATTTCACACTCCTATATTTTTATTGTCATCGAAATCCGTGAAATCGCCCGGAAGGAAGCTTCACATGCCTCCATGCAGTAACTTAGTCAAAATATATGTTATTCTACATTGCACTTGAGAAAACCTACTGTTTCTTTTATAAAATTATTTTATATAATCTTCTTTTCCGTGAACGAAAAAACAAAAACAAAAAACATTAAAGAATTTACGTGCGGGTTTGAACCTAGAGACTACGTCATGCACCCATTTAAAAACAAAAAACAAAACAAAACATACACACACAAACACATAAATGTTCAAGTCTTTTTAATTTAATTTGCATTTAATTTAATCTATTTTTTTACTAAATACTAGCAAGGCCACCCGGCGTTGCTCGGGACCGTATAAGACAATGAGAAAAATTTTGAACGTGTCTGTCATTCTTAGGATAGAGGTTTTTTTGATGTCTATGTATCATTTGCCATCTTGAGCAAAGGAATATTTTACCTATCGTAGGATGGTTATTACACGACATATGTATGGAATAATTGTACCTTCATTGGACAGGAAATTTACAGCACGTATGTGGAAAATATCCGTACCTAGGGCGGGTTATGTACAACACATATTTAAAATTATTTAAATAAGTTTATGTTGTGCTAAATTTTCGGTATGTGTGTTTGTTTTTATATCAGAGTGCTATAGTGAAGAAGCATCGGATTTTTATATAAATGTTATACTACTCAAATATATTACATGGTTTTCGATTTTGATAACTTATGTACGTTAGTTTTGGTTGTTTTCTTTTACGGCATATCAACCCTTTACAGGTTATTTAATGCTGAATCCAGTGATTTTGAAGAACAGTTTTTTTAAAAGAATATATTTGTTTTTTTTTCAAGTAGGTTTCTATTTAACCCATAGTTGGGACCCTACCAGGCACTACCACTCCTGGTCAGGGTGGACTTGGGAGCTCCACACTCCTCAAAGCCCACAAGCTGGGGCCTCACCATCGAATATAGTTTAAGGTTATATCCAGGACCAACTTATGTACGTCACAGATAAAAATTTTTTTGTTTCCATATGGGTACTTCACTGTATAAACACCTTATTTCTTGGGTAGGATACTGTAGAAGTACCATTTTTTCTAATTTAAAAATGACAGAACTCGATACTTTTAAGTAATTTTCTGTTGTGCTAAATTTTCTGTGCGTCAAGAGTAAGAATTTGTTTGTTATTTCATCTATTGCTATAGTGAAGAAGCACCTTATTTCTTATTTAAAAGTCATGCTATTCGATTATATAACGTGATTTTACGTTTTAATGACTTTTATGCACGTATCAGGTAGGATTGGATTTGTTTTTTATGAGTACTATACTATACTATACAAGTACCTTATTTCTTGGGTAGGATAATGTACGAATACTAATGCGCCGATCTTCCAAAATGGCAACCTCAACTTGACGGACAGATGCCTCATCAATGGCAGAAGAGGGGCGACCAGGTCTGGGAGCTGTTTCCATAAACTTCCGGCCATGTTTGAATTCACGATGCTAGCGTTTTACAAGGTCATATGATAGGACATTCTTACCATGTGTTTCTTTCATTTCATCAAAAGTCTCCTGTGGTGTGCGTCCATTCAAATACAAAAACCGGATAACTGCTCGACATTCAACAGACCCCATTTCACACTTGACTCAGTTCAAACACCTGTAAAACAGAAACCACAATTAGTTCAGAGGTAAAATTTGCCACATAACCCTTAGAGATATAAATCATTACACATGCAAAATTTCAGCTAGATCAGACAACTGGAAGTAGATCAGGGGCATTACTTATTACACGCCCTAAGTGTATCTTAAATAGTATGTGACTAAACCCTTCGCCCGCCGATATTTTTTTCAACTCGGCAACGATCGGTATATACAGCATATATATATATATATATATATATATATATATAAAGCTGAATGTCTCTGTGTGTGTGAGACACAGGAATGGGTATGTTTGATCTGGCAGAACGGTGGTTCATTAAAATTGTGGGGTCTGCGTTCACGCCTGGTCCACAAAGTACGGAAATAAAAAAATAAAAAATTAAAAAATTAAAAAAAAACGTTTACAAGTGTTTTTGATATAGATGTACATAATACTACTTTGATAAGTATGTTTTAACTTAAATAGGGCTGTATAATAAAATTGTGGAGCCTGCGTTCCTTTCCATAACCTATCATAATTTCATAAATCAGAGTCCATTTTTATAGATTTATGCGTAAACTTTAAGTATTTACTTCAAAAGTGCTCAATACGTAGGTAGAGCTAGTTAGGAAGTAAGTTATAAACCATATACATTTTATAACTTACTATATATATATATATATATATATATATATATATATATATAATATAATATAAAGCTGAACGTATGTGTGTGTGTCTGGTCACGAATAGGCTCCTATATGGTTGACTATTATAGAAAACTGATCACATATAATGATAGAAGATGTATCGAGACACAGAAATGGGTATGTTTGATCTGGCATAATGATGATTCATTAAAATTCTGGCGTCTGCAATGCAACAGAAAATATGAAATATTATGAGTGTCTTGAATATAGCATCACCACCAGTTTTTTAGACGAAAGGTCAGTCGATGTGTTAAGAAGAAAATTATGTCTTTACGAACACATAAAAAAGACGAGTTTCCAACCAGCTTCTATCTAACCTATATTCAATAGAATTTGGTTCTCATTGTCCGTTATCTTCTGTTAAAATGTCTCGTTTCTTAAGATTTAACCAAGCGAGAGTATCACAGAAAACTATGGCGAGCCGGTTGCATGCAGAAGTCAAACAGATAATAACGTTTTTTTTTTGTTTTTTTTTATAAACTCAGTACTAAACGAACAAAGATCAGGTCAATACACTTTCCCTTTTCCGTTGTTGACAAGTTATATGATTGTTTAATTCCTATTACAGACGGTATATGGATGTAATAGTTTCTGTATTTGTTTCATCATTTTTTGCTAGTAAATTTGATTGGTTGAACTTTCTTAACATTCTGAAACATAAACCCAAGAAGCGTAAACCAATTACATCAGTCACAACAGTCTGTTTTAATGTCTCCGTTCAGTCTCAGGAGATAATGGATACCCTCTGCGCGAATAATTGTGAGGCAAGTGTTGCGCAATCTGTAACTACACATCTCCAGAATCGGCACTGCTTGTGTTCAGGCGACTGAAAACAAACATACATTGAGCTTCTTAAATAAGGATTGGTATATATTATAAGAAAATATATTTCTGGGGAATATATCAGTTTCGATTAAAGTTGATGCACCTAAGTCATATGGATATACTTTTTTATTTTTAAAATCACAACTTTATAATATATAAGAATCGATAGGAAATTGACTCTATAATAATATATACGAAATCTGCAAGAAGTAAAATATAATATTTAAGAGTATTTTACGACCGGGCTACGCCGGGCGTCTGTGCTAGCTTAGATAAATACTTTTACAGTTTTAACAAAAGAGCTACAATAATATCAGGGCATCTACATTCACGCTGATCATCAACAGAATGCCAACGTCAATATATTATATGTGAAAGAGTTCGTTGTGGAATTTCCACAGATCACGCAAGTTTAATGTATACATTTTGATTTTTGTTTAAATATAATTTTTTGTACTGATAACATTTTTCTATTTAAACAATAATAATCTTAATCAACTAACAACAAGTCTAACTGGTATTTTCTGGGAAGCTAATAACATAACAGTGTTTCAGTGATTAATTTCCGGTACTTATAGGTATTTTTCTTTTACTTACGAAACCATTTATTTCTAAATAGTCATTCACGTAAGAATTAACAACATACGACGTCTACATGAATAGCATTATTCTCATTTGGACCAACAATCTTTTGAATCGCCATTACGATCTCGGTCAAGACCTATTTTTCACTCCCGCACTAGAAAGAGATCTACGGAAACATCACTAGAAACTTTCTGACCTCGGATTCTAATTGAACCGGAGAATAATCAATCAGAATCCCTGTATGTTCAAATGGGCTTCCAAGAAATGCAGAAAATGTGCCAATGACGAAGCAACTGAAGACGAAATTGAACAGATGCTCACCTGCTGCATCCTCTTTTGTGGATATTCCTGCCACAATTTCTCCATATTTTATATATTTATTTCACAATTTATTAAATCATCTCGCAAGTATTAAACATGTAATTTAAATCGTAACAAAAATGGTTAAAAATGCAGATTTAATTCCAAAACGTTTTATAATAAACAAACAAAAATTTAAAAAAAAACACACATTGCAAAGATATGGTTCCTATTTATTTACCACTATTCGCAGACATACACACAGACACAAAGCCAGTTTTTTAATGTATAGCAAATCGTTAAAAAATAGGGTCACTTGCCTCAGTCTAGAAGGATTTATACAATCGCCAAATTTAATTGTTGTACAAAAATATTGGATTTAATTAAAAAATTACACAGAATACCTTTTTTTAAAAATGATCCTTGACCTTTCATCAAGGAGCAAAGTTTAGTATCTCTTTTGATACTAGACTTCATATTTCCTATTCTTGATCGCTGGAAGAATTCTTTCTAGACTGATTTCACTTAACCAATACACAAAATGCATTTACTGAGATAAATTGTTTTTTCCCTTTTTTTTTTTCGATATCGATGTTTAAGAGAAACACGTCGGAGGCAATAGATTACTTTTCTCGTTGAATTGTTTCTCGATACAGGAAGATTCCATTGCAAAAATATTTCCCCTATTTTCTATCAGGAACACTGATGTAAAACTGAAGGACATCTTAGCACTAAGACCTGCTGCAAAGGTGAGCACTTACAGGCAATTGTTTCACATGCTTGTTTGCACTGTAACTGACTAAAGGTCAATCGACCCACCTTATGATAAACCACGTTATCAACTGGTTCGCTGAATCTTTAAGACGTCTTCGTCCTTCAAGGTGTCCACCCTATGATGCAGTCTCGAAAGTTTGTGATTCTCTTATCGCCATTCCCAACTTAGAGCCTTTTTTTTTTTACTTGCGCAACGGAACCAAACAGACGATGTGCTGGAAGCTGATACGCAATTTTTTCGACAGAAAATGTCTTCAATAAAAATTAAAAAAAAAAAGAATTCAAACGAATAAAACTTTCCTACACATTTTTTATCTGTTCACTCAGCAATGTTTCGAACCATGATGACATCATTGTGTCATGTTCTTTAAATTTTCGAGGTATACCACATCGTAAGAAAAGAGAAACATGCATAACCACTGGATTAAAGCGTCTTTTTGCAAGAAGCCGAAAGTTATAGGATGCTGGTTGCATTAAATTTGCGGAGAATCATAAATCTATATATATATGAAAGTGAAAATGTCTGTCTGTGTGTCTCCGGGTGTATCTCTGTGTGTATCTGTATGTGTACAATTTCCCTACCAAACTACTCTGTCAATTTTCAGTCTACAGACTCAAGATTTGACAAAAGAGGTATTGAGATTTGGAAAATTCTTTTTAATCAGAAATATAGCTGTCAAGGGTTCACAGTTCAACGATTTGATCTTTGAAAACTGTACCAAACTCTTCCGCCAATTTTGGGTCTGAACACTTGGAATTTTAGATGTAAGTTACTTAGACGTGGATCAAACTTTTTAATGTGATTAAAGCCCAAAACATTACATGTTAAGGGGTTAAAATTGGGTCCAAATGAAAAAGAAATTACCTCTGCTGTCTCTACCAAATTCTTCGAACAATTTCTAGTCTAAACATTTGAAATTTTACATAGTGTATTCAGACATAGGTCAAGCTTTTTAATCGGGGTTTTGCCAAAATTTGGCTGCCAAGGAGTCAACGTTCAAACGATTTAACCTTTGCGCTCTCTAGCAAACTATTCAGCCAAGTTTTTTTTTTACATAAAGGGCTTTTTAATCAGTTTTTGGGTGAAAATTTGGCTGCCAAAAATCAAAATTGAAAGACTTGACCTTTGCAAACTCTACCAAACACCTTCGCCAATTTTGGGCCTAAACATTTGACCATTTTAGATATAGGTTACCTGGACATGAGTCAAACTTTTTAATATATATATATATATATATATATATATGCACAAAAAGATATGAACAGTACATACGGCCCGAGCAAAGCCGGGCTGAACTGCTAGTTATTGTTAAAGTGTAAGTCGACATTTATGTTTGACATCAAATTACTGATATACTAGTTTTTATTGCATTTTCACCCCAAACAAGACACAGTGCTACTTTGATGTAAGGGCGTGCTATCTTGGACATAATCTGCAAGAATACCTGATAGGTAGTTGAGCAACAAGGCGTCTATTTACATTACACTTGAACTTGAAACAGGGACCCAGAAAGGAATTTAAAAATCTAACAGCCATAAGGAAGAAACTCTTTAATTTGAAGGCCTTCTCGCATCTGGGGATCTCTACTTTTTACAAGCGGGATTTCTGGCCCTGTCGGTGGGGCATTAGAATACGCTGACTGCCCCCCTGCAGAGGGTAAAAGTCCCTCAATGGGGGTCCTGGATATGACCTTAAACTATATCCAGTGGTGAGGCCCCAGCTTGTGGGCTTTGGTGAGTGTGGAGCCACCCTTTAATTACCATTGCTCCCAGGTCCACTCTGACCCGGCGTGGTAGTACCTGTTAGGGTACCAACTATGGGTTGAATAGAAACTAACGTGAAAACAACAAATATATTCTATTAAAAAAAATTTTCTTCAAAATCTTTGGATTCGGCATTAAATAACCCGGAAAGGGTTGATATGCCGTAAAACAAAAACAACCAACCAACCAACCAACCAACCAACCAACCAACAAGCGGGATTTCGCAGCTTATCGGGTTTGTCGGGGGTGTTTACGTCGAGGGAGTACAAGGACTTGTAGTTCGTCGAAGCATGTTTCATTAAAATATTCTTCCCAGTAATAATTATATATCATATGCTTTGTAAAGATATACAGAGTGACCGTAAAGTTACTATACAGTCTTATTGTTTTATTGTATTATATTTGTATTAATAGTTCATATTTATTCTTTTTACAGGTTTATTTAATCAAGCATGCCACGTAAGACTGTATAGTAACTTTACGGACACCCTGTATATCTAATTGATATATTTAATTATTTGCTTTACACATGAGTGTTTTGTTCTCTTGGTTTAGTAACTCATATGTAACTGAAGTAACTCTCTGTGATAAAAATAAAATGGGAGTTAAATGGAGTAATTTTCCTTGGTTTGGTTTTGTTTGGTTTTGTTTGGTTGTTTTTTGTTACGGCATATCAACCGTTTTCGGGTATTTAATGCCAAATCCAGTTATTTTCAAATCAGTTTTTATGCTTCAAGTTCTTTATATCTTTAAATATTTATTTGTAAGTTTTGGTTTGATTGTTTTTTTTTTACGACATATCAACACTTTTCGGGTTAATTAATGCCGAATCCAGTAATTTTGGAAATAGTATTCATGTTGCATTCAGTTATTTTGTAGAAGGTTTTTATTCTTCAAGCTCTTTGTATCTTCAATCGATAGTTTGTAGTGTTTGGTTTGGTTGTTTTATAGTGGATTTTATCGTTTTTGTTCCCTGCCCCGCAGAACATGAATGAGTTTTTCAATGGGAGAGGGAAAAGGGTTACAGTATTAATGTTTGGTACATTTTAAGTTAGGAAATCAGCCAGGAAGTGGCGAGGGGTAGAAAGAGAAAAAGAAAAAGGGGAATAGGTGGTTGTTGGTTTCGTTTTTGGTTTTGCAGAACATAATTAAGTTTTGCAAAAAGACAGAGAAAAACAAAAAAACATCAATGTTAGGTGCATTTCGTCCTAGGAAGCCAATATCTACAGACAGCCTGATCTGGTAGCAACAGAATCTCCCTTGGTAGACATACTTCCTTAATAAATTAGTTTCTTTTTCTTTTCTATTTTTCCCATTTTTTAAAAATATGTTCTTATTTGACTTTTCAAGAACATTATTACTTATTCAATTATTTCATATGAGTTTTTTTTACATCTTATGTAGATATTTGGTACCCATCAGTCTGTAGCAGAACTTTCGTGAATACTATCGTTTAACAGTCAATTCAGTTTGCTGTATATTCTCAGAGCAATGAACAATGCAATGAACAATGTTCCAATGCTCAATTTGTGGGTGTAGTGTAGTATCTGTTATGCTGTTATCAACCTAGCCATTAGCTTGCCTTATTTTTAGAAGTGGGTGCATATCGTTTCTATCCACATTTTATCATATTTCGAGTATAGTGTAGTATTGGTTCTGTACTCATCGCACAATGTACTACTGTTATTTCCATTAAAGCGAGAATAGATATTTATATATAAAATGTGAATATATATATTTATATATATATTTATATATATATATTTATATATATATATATTTATATATATATTTATATATATTTATATATATATATTTATATATATAATTATATATATATTTATATATATATTTATATATATATATAAATATATATATATTTATATATATATATATTTATATATATATTTATATATATATTTATATATATATTTATAAATATATACATATTTATATATAAATATTCATATATATACATATACATATATATATAATGTTAAAAGTCTATGTATGTATACTGTGTAAGCAAAATCAAGATATTCAAAAAAGGTGTTGATGGCAACAAAAAGTGTGTTTCATTTTACGTTACAATTGTTTCAATGTCCACTTCGACAATTTCCAACATTATATCATTTGAAAATTTTCAAAAACCAGCATTTCTTCAGACTTTATGAATAAAAACACTCTTGACAATAGAACACTGTTTAAAGCGAAAGAAAAAGAAAGCAAAATCCTCTTAACGGCAAAAGCATTTACCCTTGTGGTAACCTCCACGTAAAGCCCATTTAAATATGAATATATCACCTAATTTTCGTATCCTTATTTAAGAACAAAATCATTGGCTTAAAACTTATTGGTATATGAAAATTTACTGGATTACACATACAAGTCTATATATATATATGTAAATATTTATATATATATATATATATATATATATATAAGTGAAAATGTCTGTGTGCATTTCCTTACAATATAACTCTGTCAATTTTCCGTCTAGCAGCTCGAGATTTGACAGAAAAGTATTGGTTGTTGAAAGTATTGATACATCTGCCTTACTTTAAATGCTATGTTTATTTATTGTATCTTTTACATATACTAAAAACCCTTCCCAATACTTTTGCTGATGAGAAAACTTTGTTTGTTAAAAATACTATATGTAAAAATTATTGAAATTAAACTATAAATTGATATGCTTATTAATAAAATTTTGATCATCAATATTATTGTTAATATTAATTGATCTTATATATCGACCATTATTATATATTATTAAAATATATTCTTAGCCTTCATCTATGATATTTTTGATTTCAATAAATAAATAAATTATCAAATATTAAATTCAATAATTTCAAAATAGATTATAATATTTTGTTTGCTTGATTTATTATTCCTTAATAATAAATTAAATTAAATACTAATTATCTCCCTTGCATTGTTTAATTAAAGAAATAAGATTATCTTCCCCTTTCTTTCTTCAGTTTTAAATTTAGCGTTTTAATCAAACGTATGCTAACCGATATAAAATATTCCATTAGCGTTCTTTTTGAAAATTTATCATTTCATAAGTTAAAAAGCTACAATAAACATCCATATGAATGCTTTGACCTTAATTGCTGATTTCAAAAGGCGAAGAATTAAAAGGTAAATAATTATATATATTTATATATATGTGTATGTATGTGTGTATGTGTGTATGTATATATATGTATATATATATATGTATGCATATATATGTGTGTGTGTGTCTATGAATTTTATTAGAAATATATTATTATAATATTATATTTAAACCAAATTCAGATTTATAATTTTATTCTATTTTATTTCTATCTTTAACCCATATTAATTTGCTTATCAAGTAAATACATACCTTTTATTTTAATTTTTTCCAGATACATCTGCCTTACTTTTAATGCTAGGTTTATTTATGATGTCTTTTACATATATTAAAAACCCTTCCCAATACTTTTGCTCATGAGAAAGCTTTGTTTGTTAAAAATACTATATGTAAAAAATATTGTCCGTGGCTTAATGTCTACCACAATAAAAACATTGTTTTCCGAAACGATCGCACAAATTATTGATTTTGTTGTTGTTCCTTCTTGTGAAACGGATTTTTAATTTAATTCTAATTTGAATCTTAAATTATCAATCACGTTACTGAATATATATATATTGCAATATTTTTGATATAATGGGGTTTGATTACCGAATACTGGAAGATTCTATTTATAGACATTAGCGATAGGAACTAGTGGATAAACCTGAACCACGTTCAATCATAAGCCAGAATTGCTCCAGAACAAATGTTTAATCTTTTAGTATTCCAGCACATAATGTTTTCGTGTCAACACGAGAAAGATCTTTTGCTCTTTGCTTGTACAATTCTAAAGTCCAGGGACTAAACAGAAACGCTGCCCACTGAAAATTTTTTTATTTCCATGACTCTTTGTAGTATATTGTTACGATACATATTGATTTCACTGCGAATGGCAGAAAACGAGAGGTAACAAATTGATAAAACAAATAGAAAAAAATTTCTCGAGATTCGTAGCAAAAATGACATTGGAACACAGAGATAGGATAATTGTATTCTCAATACACAGGTAAAAAAAAAGAAATAGTGAACGAGGAGACGACACCGTTGAACAATATAAATTTTATTAATATAAATTGATTATAATTGTAACTAAAAGGAAGGAAAATGAAACAAAAGAGAAGATAATCAAGTTATTTGGCAGAAGAATTATTTGAAAATTAAATTCACTGAGCAAACAAACAAAAAAAAACAAAAACAAAAACAAAAACAAAAAGTCATAAATGTTGTCAGCTAGAAAAAGAGAAATTTTTTTTCAGTTTTTTTGTTATTTTTTATCTCGGACAATGTCATCTCATATTTGTTTAGATTGAAAAATGTCTTTCATTCATTTTTTATTCTTTTCATATCATTCGTCGTCATTCTTGGAGATAAAGCGGGATATCGCCCTCGATTTATCCATTCGTTCTTTTTCGTCTGCTAAGATGTCGATACGTAGAGTCCATGAACTGTAGGTCTCTCTATATTATTGACGCTGGTCAAAAAATATTTTTCGTTCATTTCAGTATAGTTCTTTATTTCTTCCTCGGGATTTCTACTCATTTCCGATCCTGTATTTCATATCGTTTGAAACCGCAGCGGAAATTCACTCTGTCTCATCTTCGCAGCCATTTCTCACCATCAGCGAGCTTCGTATTTTCTTGTCTGCCTCGGTTAAAGATACAACCGTAATTCGCTGTGTTCCCTTCGCCGTCTCGAGTCCTTCTGTTTCCCCCTCCTCCTTTTTCTTTCTCTTCTAAACAGCTGTTCGCCTTTCTTCTTTCTTTTTTTACAAATATTTTCTCTTTCATTCTTGGTTAAATGGCCGGTAATCTTTTCTTCTTTTCTTTTAAGACTCCCTCACTTCCTTTCCTTTCATTTCTGTTTCCACGTGATCGAGCAATAAGAAATGAACGAATCTCTCTTTCTTCGCCGAGAGCACATTGAAATAAAAACATTAAACAAAATATTGACGATTATTGACTCAGCGTAAAATTAATTCAAGAAATAAAATATAAAATAAAATATTATATATTCCGATTACGTGACTACATATCAATATATATATATATATATATATATATGTGTGTGTGTGTGTATATATATATATATATATATATATATATAATTGAGAAATTTTTGAAAACTTTGAAGCGTCGAATATAATGATAAAATCATTTTCGTTTATTGCTTTTTTTTTGTAAGTCCTATATTTCGCTAATACATAGCCTCATCAGGGTCGAAAGTCCGGTTCGTGAATTTTTTTTTCTTTTTCTTCATTTTGATGTTATGGCGAAGAGACGAGAATTTACGTGTTGGGTCGGTGGTTTCAAGTGCATGAAAATAGGCTGATTGATTTGACTTTGATGGTCTGTCAGCTGCTGCACGTGTTGCTTCTCCGGTGCAGTAGGGCAAGGTAGGCTGAAGTCGCCCAGAGTTCTGCTCATCTATAGCAGTTTATTTTCTATATATGCTAGAACCATGACCTTGAGCTGATCCTCAGTTGCTGCTAGAGTTTTTCGCTTAAAAGCATCCCACCATTGCTAAACATGGTTATTGAAAAGCTGAAGGGGAGTAGATGGCTCACAGAAAAGAAGAATAGTCACAAACAATGATCTGGTTTGAGGACAGAGCTTGGTCAGAGCTGCTTCCTGTAGCACAGTATTCTATTATTCGTAATCCTGAAGCAGACCGAGTGTTATTCACACTGCTTTGTAGGATTCATGGCTGACATTGTTGACTATGAGAAGGTATCTAAAACTCTTTTCCCCCTTACAATGGTCGTGATGGAGGAGTATTCTGAGATAGAAATAATCTCCACTCAATGGATGCATAGTGTGAAGCCTGCCAATTATACGTTGATGTCCTCTCTGTTGCTTGTTCCATTTACCGTTTTTCCAGACAAAGTGCTTGGGGAAGTCTACATACTTGATCTGGATTTTTGGGTTATCTTTATTGTAGGCAAAGAAAACTGTGAGTTCTGTGGATTTGGCTGCCTGCCGGGCTTCATTGGCTTCCTGACCTTGTTCGAAAGGGATGCATTGCTCTCCTTCAAGATGAACCTGGAGGGTCTGGACAGCTGGGTAGGGCTAGTGATCTCAAACTCAAATAGTCTCCAACAGGCCTCATGTGCTCCAACAGATCTGAGATTCTGGTATTCCTTCACCTTATTGTATTCATCCTGGAGCTTAGCCATAGCCCTGTCTGATCCCTTGGTAACATATTTGAAAACGTATTTGGCAGCCATTGGTGAGACACAGGCTTCTACATTGTATATGAACCTGGTAATTAAGCAACAGGTATGGATTGTAGGTACTATCCAGCTGTTGTCAATGGTTTTATTTCGAACCTCCACTGCCCTACCTCCATTCCCTGGTGGTCTCCGTCTGTAGATGAGATAGAAGGCATTGCTATTCCAATGTGTCACTTCTGAGATTTGTTTGGGGAAGCCTTTTTGACACTGATTGCCTTGCTGTCTACAGGCTTCAGTGCAGTTGTGAACCATGTTATGGATCACTAACTGTTCAAGTAATCTGGCTTGTTCCCTCTGCTGTCCTTCTGGAAATGTAGCTGGGTCTGGTGGCAGCTCAGCTGCGATGACCTGGTCAACTTCATCGGCAGTGTGCAGTCTGTCTTGCTCTTGGAGTATGGAGAGGATGTGGGAGTGAGGAAGGCCTCTCTTCTGGAATTCGACCACATCCACTTGGCCAGACCTTCTACCCATGATCTTGGCACTGATAAAATCGTTCATCAGCTCCTTTCGCTTCAGATTGAACACCATAGTCACAGTCAGTTTTGTAGCTTTTGGTTGGGGAGGAGAGAGTGCGTGATTTCAGACCACTGAGGGTTACATGTAAATGTAATTAAAAGGTCCCGTTTGTGGTATTCCCTTGCAATAGTCACTGCATTTTGGAAGTCCTGCTGCATATATAGTGGACTGTGATGGTGGCAGGATGACTTTTCTTCCTGGTCTGATATCATCTGGATTGTTAGCTGTGGCAACATCTTCGCACAGTCTTGTGTATTTCTGACTTCCGATTGTGCTCAATGTAGATGAGCCTTTGATTTTCTACCTTAGCGTAACTGACGGAAAGGTACTCTTGGAAAAGCTTGTTCCCTCTCAAAAGAATGTTAGGATTGCTGAGGCGATACTGAATGTGGAATGAATAAAATTAGAGAGGTGACAGATTTTTCCTGACTCCCCTAGATGCCAGCCATCAGTTCCAGTAGGAAAGAGAATGACAAAATGAAGAGGATCTGCCGATCTGTGAGTGTCAAGTATCTCTCTGATTCCCCCACCCCTGAGAAGCACTGAGAAGCTTCTTCTTTCTACTGTCTCATCGCTTATCAGGACTGAGGTTTATTTCAGACCTAGGTTGTATCTCCTTGAGTGCTCTTCAGTGGGTCGTCCAGCACCAGATTTAAGTGTTGCGGATGCTCTTTGTGGAGGATCTGACAGGCCATCTTAAAGTCATGGGTATAACGGTTCCAGTCTCTCAGATGCTGCTGAAGAATATCAATGAGGTTCTAGAGAATCTGCTTTTCATGGGCAATAGCTGATGCTGGTAGGGTCATAGTAACTAGCCTGACTTCATTATCTTTTTTGCGTAATCAGGGTCCAGGACATAAAGCTGGGCAAATGTGGGTTCTTGTCTTACACATGGCTGCAGTCCTCCCATCAGTATGGATACCTTTCCTTGTATGGTGACTGTCGTTTGCCATTCATGATGTCCAGGTAGTCCTGGTAGATGATCGACTTTGAGACAGGCCATTGTAAGGGAATTGTTTATCTGCCTAGTGTACTTGAGGAAGCATGCAAAGTAGGGATGATTTCCTTCCCAAAGCTGTTTCAATGGATCAGGATGATCAGGGAATGTGGGTGGGGCAACATTTCCGTTCTTACAACACACGCCTCTTGCTTCATTTTTCCATTTAATCACATGACAACTTTGGCATACTGTGGCCAATGGGGAGGCTGCGCTGTCTTCAGTGATGGGAGATCCAACACTGGAGTAGGAAAACAATTGGTCTCTTGAGAGGATGTTTTCAGCGGCGCATGCTTTATTGTAAGCAAGACCTAGTTGTTTTCTCTGGTGCTCTCGCCGATCAGCTGTCTGTATTCTGTTCTGATCAAACCATAAACTCCTGGTTTGTAGTGATTCCCCTCGCCTCGTATTAGCAGTGGCCTCCCGATCCTCTTGCAGTCGTTTGTCCCTGGTATGTGGTGCCTCCTGTCGCCTCGCATCAGCTGTGACCTCTCGATGTTTTGACGCCTTTCATCCT
>NC_136503.1:71263829-71356329 GCF_053919585.1 Euprymna scolopes
CCTTTCCAACACCCTGGAAAACCTCATCAGTATGTCCTGTATTTAAGAACTCAGCTGATAAGTCATCTCCCTCTCAGTATAGACCAATAAGTCTCCTGTGTGCCATGAGTAAGTTGCTGGAATCCATATTAAATAGAGAAATAGTCAACCACCTCAGCAGAAATAAACTTTTTAGTGACACGTAATATGGTTTCCGTTCTGCAAGATCTACCGCAGACGTGCTAACGGTTATATCTCATAGCATTAATGAATCTCTTGACAGAGGCTTCCTTTCTAGGACAATTGCTGTTGACATATCAAAGGCCGTCGATAAGTTATGGCATAAAGGCCTACTTCACAAGATTTCCAGCTACGGTATAACTGGAAATGTTTTCTCTACCATTAAATAATTTCTCTCTGATAGGCTCATAAGAGTAGCGGTCGATGGACAAAAATTAGAGGCCTGCAGTATTAATGCTGGAGTCCCTCATGGGTCCATCCTGGGCCACACTCTCTTCCTGATCTACATCAATGATCTCCCTAAACACATACATAAATCATTCGTTGACATCTATGCTTATGACACGACCATCTACGGCAATACATAAAAGACTGTAAATGACAAAGTTCTCTCTGGTTCTCTCTACTCTGATCTCGAGCGCGTGGTTCAGTGGGGGAGGACGTGGCTGGTTACCTTTAATGCATTTAAAACCAAACCCGTATCTTTACATCATCAACGCTCTGATCCCGATCTGACATCAATTGAAATGGATGGCTCTCGTCTAAGAGAAGCCCCATGTTTTGACAAGCTTCTGGGCTTGACCATTACTCCTCATATGAAATGGAACACGTATATCAAGTCTGTTGCCAAGGTCGCTGGAAAGATGGTAGAATCTTTCTACCGCTCCAGAAGACATCTCACTACTGATGCAATTCTCTATCTATATAAAAGACAAGTACGTCCAAGGATGGAATACTGCTGCCATATCTGGGCAGGAGCTGCTAAAAACAGCCTATCCTGCCTTGACAGAGTACAAAATCGACTTCGTGGCTTAGTGGGGATGCCCTTTTCTTTTCCCTGCAACCTTTTTCTCACAGAAGAGACGTTGCGAGCCTATCATTGTTTTATCGTTATTTCCATGGCAGGTGCTCGTCTGAGCTCCAATTCCCCACTCCTTATCTGTGCCTAAATCAAAACGTAGATTCCATGAACAAAGCTTCTTTCTTAGAACTGCACGACTGTGGAACTCTGTTCCGCTTGCCTGTTTCCCTCCCGACTTCAACCTGGATGTCTTCAAGTCCAACACAAACAAATTCCTAAGTGATGACACTTTATCAATTCTCTAATACTATTACTACACTATCCCATTGATTACTGTACACTCAATAACGCTTATCCCCGAGTGGCCCTTGGGCCATGATAAGTGGTGATCTCCATGTAAAAAAAAAACTCTGGTTCCCCCTCGCCAATCTTTTACGAAAAACACCCGTCTAGCTGAAACCACTGTCAAAAATTTTTCCCACTCTTTATCTGTGCCTAGATAGATAGATAGATAGATAGATATATGTTGATAGTAAATACTAGTTGACGTGCATATATATGTATTAATACATATACGTGTGTATATGTAGGTTGCTTACGTTTATCTGTATATATATATATCTATATATATAAATCAATCAATAAATATATATATATATATATATATATAGTAAATATTCGTTGTAGAGTTTGGTTCCCAAGTCAACACCACAGACTGATGAAGTAATGACTCTACAACGAGGTATTGCAGAAAGATGTCTGCATATATGAAGCGAATAATGTCTGTATAAATGAACATACTATAACCACGATCCGTTCATTTATCAAGAACTTCATGAGAACCACATGGTTTCGGTTGATTTATATATAGGAAACTAAAACTATACAACTATTATACACACATCTCTCTATCTATCTCTCTCTCTCTCTCTCTGTATATATATATATATATACATATATATATATGTATATATGAATGAGTGTCTGTATGTGCGTAATTCTCTAAAAATGGACACGTACACGATCGTACACATACGTACATAAGGAATACATGTGCGTATTTCGGAAAGTAGATACACTTTTACTATTAGTCTATCTATGTATTCTCTGCCATCTTTCCAATTAAATTATTATTTTTAGCGATGATTGATCAGAAACGGCACATATGATTATTAATTATCTATTTGTAGTACGGACATGTAATCGCTTTTCTCTAAACAATAATATGGAATAAATTAAAAAATATTTCATTTGAATACTTCAGAGTATAATTAAATTTTAGATTTTTTTAAAAGAAAATCTGTAAACAGTTATAATTTTTGTTTCTATTTCTGTCGCAGATTTAGATTCTATAAAAAAAAAAAAATAAGAAGATAATGCGTAATGGCGTATGCAAGTGTAACAATGATTCATCGTAGTTAGAATAGAATGAACTGTGAAAGTCCCTAGGAATGTATAATGCAACTAACCAGCCAGTAGTTTTTCTTTCTGGAATTGGTTTAACAATTTGATATTCTAAATGGTATATGTCGCTTATGTTCATCTTCTCATTTAAATCCAATTTCTTTCCATACTAAGAAACAGATAGAAAGACTGCGTATAAATATCCGATTTGCGTTCTTTTCCTTTGTTTAGGCACAATGAAAAATTCGACAAACAAAATAAAAAAAAGTGTCAAAAGTAGAGTAATATTAAATCTTGAACGTATATATGTAGTGTAACCATCGCTGTTATTGTCCTCATGAAAAGACCATTAAAATTCCCACTATAATGTAGTTTTTCATATAAAATGTGCTTGCAGTGCTTACTACAGGGGTAGAACGGCACTGACATTGAAGAGGAGAGTTCATCAACAAATGACTAGCAACATTTAGAAATAGACCTTTCAATTAACGGACGTTCTGAAAAACGCACACGGATCTTCCATCACTTTGTAACATGTATGTGCATGGAATATCAGCATTGACGTATTCAAATGACCGAACAACAAACACTTTACTTGTACATACGTAGAAGGCTTATTGATTGATGTACCTGTAAATTAAACAATCGATATGCTCATCAATAATATATACACTAATTCGCATCTCCATTCACTTAAAATCAATAAAAAAAATACTAAAACGTTTTTATTAAGTTGCACCCATGAAATAAATTTTTGAAAATAAATCCAAGAGCACATTTACGATCAAATTAGTGGTGGCTCAATGGGCTCGTTTATCGGGCCAACTTTTAGTGAATTGCCTATGGCACGCCTAGAAAACAAAATATTTAATAACAGTATTCACCCCTGTATTACGTACGTAATTTTGATATATTTTTTTAATTCTAGATGATAATGATGACCAAATACACTAACTTCAAGATGCCATCGTAATGTAAATAATAGAATCCCATTTTCCGCTGCTTTTGTTGACAACTCCTATTAATCGTTTAACAATTTTACGTATTTTTCATCATTTATTGCAGTCTTTAAAATTACAAATGCGCATGACCGCATCTCTACAAAATTGTCATTGTTAACAACTTACTAAACTGTGAAAACTAATCTCCCCCCCAATTCATTATTTATTCGATTTAAAAAAAAACCCAAAAACAAAAACAAAACGTGTATTTATTAATAACGAATTCTCTAATTTTATCCTCGATGAACAAAAAAATAAAAAAATAATGATACCAAACTTAAAAAAAATATCACTTTAAATAATAATAACACTACCCAACATTATAACTCAGAATTTTTATCCTGGGTCCCCAAAATCAGCAACGATTAGACCATTCCTGTAATGACCCAGTCTCTTTATCTGATTTTATGCTGTAAGTTTAGTTCTGTGCAGTTCTAGGAGATCCACCCATCCAGGCTTTGAAGCCTTTGAGAAGTGATTATTTCATCACTAATCGACCAAAGCGACCTTACTGGAGAATGTCGACGGGTCTGCCCAGGCACTTTTGCAGGTGAGAGTGCCCTGTCCCTTTTCTAAGACGCTGACTTCTCAATACCATTTTCCGACTTAGGAATCTAAGTTCTCGAAGTGGAAGAGAACAGTGTCTCACAACTCAGATTATATTAACATGTACTATTGTAGTAAAATGCAAATAAACTTCAGATTAGAATGAAAAAAATATTGTACGCATATACATATTCCCAATTGCCGATAATAAAATTAGACACATTATTTGCTACGAGAAATTAAAAACCTTAAATCGTGTATTTAAAAACTACTATTCTTCAACCTATAAAATATTAGACTTTTAAATATCCTTTGAGACACGTGCGTCTCAAATAGTCTCTGACAACAAATCCAACTCCTGGTCTGCGCGTGGCGAAACTGCTCTTACTGACAGGAGAGGGGCAAAGGGCGGGTCTCTGGCGCCTAAAAAAATCCAGTTGCTTTGGGTATATGAGGCTCGTCAACTTGGAAGGTAGCTTGTCTAGGGGGAAGGAAACCCCTGATTTCAAACCTACGGTGCCCTGCGGATTACCTCAATACAGGAAAGGCTAAGGGAGTAAACCCCAACTGAAAAATCCGGAGTAGAACCCCGAAGGCGGTTGATCCTTGCATTGCAAAGACCTTCCAGCAACTCTTGCAGTCAAGCTGGCGCCAACTGTATTGGCTTGCCTTTTCGTTGAATCTTGCAAGAAAGGGTTAGGGAGGGGTCGTGATGAATTGGGCATCCCAGGTCCTCAAGAGCTTTTCGCCCAAGCCTGTGTCCTGGAGAGGACGCAGAAGTCCATGATCTCTCGAGATCGACAAAGCCAATAACAACAAATATCCTTTAAAGAAATGTAGATCCCATAATTATAGTAAATATTAAATTCATTAGTTTCACTAATATTAGGTTCGTGCATAAATAATGTCGTTTTTTGATATTCAACTTCAAGTAAAAAAACGACATTATTTTTGCACCAGCCTAATAATACCCTATGACAATGCCTCAGTATAAACCTTTTAAACTCTAGCTTAATTAACAATTACACTGGTCAACAAATTTTTATTTTTTTTCTTTGGCAGACCATCTAGGAGTGTTTTCTGGGGGTTTGAAGGTCGCTGATTACGAATATAACATTGGTTTTGCCAGATTGGCTCTAGTTTAGAAGATACTGATAGCCCCAAATAAGCCTAAACTGCTAAAATTCTCCCTGAAATACTTCAATATAGAAGCAGTAAATAATAATTTTCTGATATTATTGAATCATTATAATGATTATGTATATATTGAAGTATTTCAGGGAGACTTTTTATATAATTATTTATATAGGGAGAATTTTTATATAATTATATACTGTAATTACTTAATAACATGTTCCATAAATATAGTTGCAGTATAAATTAAACAGTAATTAAGAATTTTCTTAAGAATTCCACAGTTGAAAATGAGTTCCAGAGAGAAAATGAGTTCTTCTAGAAGATGTTGCAGATATGAACCGGATGTCTTTTGTTACATCTGTGGACAGTATATGATGGCACAACAAAAGAGGAATATTACAGACTTTGTCAAGAGGGCGTGCAAAGCATACTTCGATATGATACTTGGTGACCAAGACAAGTCTTGGGCCCCACATATGGTGTGCAAAACCTGTGTAGAAAGTCTCCGCGGTTGGACCAACGGTAAGCTGAAGTTTGCTGTACCAATGGTGTGGAGAGAGCCCAACAATCATTTTGATGACTGCTACTTCTGTCTCAATGACATGACGGGGTTTAACAAGCACAAGAAAGCAAATTGGCAGTATCCGAGCCTGGATTCTGCTATCCGTCCTGTTGCGCACTCTGAGGATCTACCTGTGCCTGTTTTCACCAGTTTGCCTGAAATCGGTGAAACCGAAGAGATTCCAGCTGATCTTTCAATATCAAGTGATGATAGCTGTAGTGACTATGAAGAACCCTCAAATGGCCCTCAGCTTTTCAATCAATCTGAACTTAATGACCTAGTGCAAGACCTTTGTTTGTCGAAAGAGCAGTCTGAAGTTCTTGCATCACGACTCCAAGAGAAAAACATTCTTGATTCTGGCACAAAAGTAACATACTATAGGACAAGGGAAGGCAGCTTGCTTCGTTTCTTTTCTAAAGAAGACGACCTGGTCTTTTGTAATGACGTTTCTGCACTTCTTAACTGCATGGGGATCTCATCATATGACCCAGCAGATTGGCGTCTCTTCATAGATAGCTCGAAAGCAAGTCTAAAAATTGTACTTTTGCACAATGGCAATAAGTTTGCTCCTGTACCAATTGGTCATTCTACCAAGATGAAAGAAGAGTATGACGCTATCAAATTTTTTCTTGAAAAGCTGAATTACAACACTCATAAATGGCTGATTTGTGTGGACTTGAAAATGGTGAATTTTCTGCTTGGTCAGCAAAGTGGGTACACAAAGTATCCCTGCTTTCTTTGTTTGTGGGATAGCAGAGCAAGAATCCAGCACTGGAGAAGGGAGAACTGGCCAGAACGAGAAAGTCTCGAAGTCGGCACAGCCAACGTCATCAATGAGCCTTTGGTACCCAGGGATAGAATCATCTTCCCTCCATTGCACATAAAACTAGGGCTCATGAAGCAGTTTGTTAAGGCGTTGAACAAGGATGGGGATTGCTTCAAGTACATATGCAGGCAATTTCCAGGTCTTTCCATCGAAAAAGCTAAAGGTGGCATCTTCGATGGACCTCAGATTCGAACGCTCATGAGGGATTCTGACTTCACTAATCATATGAACACGGTTGAGTTAAATGCTTGGGTGTCCTTCACAGATGTAGTGACAAACTTTTTGGGAAATCACAAAGCTGACAATTACAAGCAATTGGTCCGTAAGATGCTTACTGCATACGGAAAACTAGGGGCAAATATGAGCATTAAAGTTCATTTCTTGTTTAGCCACCTCAACAGATTTCCTGGTAATCTTGGTGATTACAGTGAGGAGCAGGGAGAGAGATTCCATCAAGACATCAAAACAATGGAAGAGAGGTATCAAGGCAAATGGGATGAGCACATGATGGCAGACTACTGCTGGAACCTTTTGAGAGACTGCCCAAAAGTTGCTCCCAAGCGAAAATCGTATAAACATCAATTTTAGTTTTGTGAATAAAATATTGTTTTGTGTGTTCATTGTAACTAAGAATCTAGTGTATAATGCTTTACATTAATTTATGATATATAACTGATTATGTAAATGTTTTTTTCACTTGGAGAATTAAAATTCAGCAAATTTTTAGCAAATGTTTTGTATATCCTCGAAATCTATGAAAAGTGTTCAGTTATAGGATAAATGAAATGATGTTATATCTAACTTAACTTGTTAGATTGAGATTTTACACTGTCTTTGTGGTTTAAGATTATCATAAAAATCAATATCTGACATTTATGCACTATTTAGCCGTTTTTTGTACGTTTAGCTATGGTCGAGAATGGGTGATTTCAGACAAATGACCCCCCTGTGATATCTCAAAAACTAGAGCCAATTTGAAAAAATAATGTCAGATTCGGATTCAGCGCCCTTGAAAACCCCAGAAACCAGTCTTACTTTGCCTGCCAAAAATATTGTGTTGACCAGTGTTATCAACAAAAATCATAATCTTTCAGGATTATACCAAAAATCCAGTTAATTGTACGAAAATAATAGAAATTCAAAATACCTGAAGCGATCTTTATCTAAACCCATCAGCCCACGATTAATTACATTTTGTATGACACCAGTAACAACATTTTAAAATGATTAAGCCTATACAATTTTATCATGTAACGCAACTTCTGATATCGATAGATTCACGTTGTTAACGTATTTTTTTGGAACAATGCAAGACTGTTCGTTATTGGAGTCTGACTGACCCCCTCCATTTTGTGTTGTTCCTTTTACATAACTTTTTGTTCATTTAACTTTATCAATTGCAGATGCTTCGACGAAGGATCGAAAATGCCCGTGTTATCTATGAAATGTACATTAATCACTTTGATTTTCACGCAAAAGCATTATTAGAAAGATTGACAAAACAAAATAGGTATAATAAAGCAGATGAATTATGTTATGGTTTATAAGGTTTAATATATATATATATGTATATATATGTGTATATATGTGTATATATATGCATATACTTTTATATATGTGTATATATGTGTATATATATATGCATATACTTTAGTATGTATATGAAGATGTATGAAAAAGAATATGAAAAGTATAAAAGTTTATAACTCTTTCTGATTCGTTTTCTATTGGTGACGTGCAAAAATACAAAAATATTATAAAGAAATTATAACATTTTTTTACATGTACATGATTTTCGACCGATCCTTCAATCTTCAGCAGTGTAATAAAAGTTATGTGCATGCACGGTGGATGAGGAGATAGGAAGTAGAAGGGGAAGAACGTATAGCTAATGAGAAGGTTCCACGTCAATCTTAAATACATATACATAAAAAGTCGCACGTACACACACACACGCACACAATACTTATATTCACATAAAATAAATATAAAAATGATACAGTGAATAAAAATTAAGAAACGCGCATTAAACTGTTTAATATTTTGAATTCGAACGAAAGTATGTCTTCCAAGAGCTCTAGATATATCTAAGGCTTTTGACAGGCTATGGCACAAGGGTCTCCTCAGGAAAATTAAATCATACGGTATCACTGGTAGAATACTTAGCATAATTGAATCCTTCTTAGACAAGAGAAAAATCCAGGTTGTCCTCGACGGTCGAACATCTAAACAGTGTGATATAAATGCGGGAGTGCCTCAGGGGTCTATTCTTGGATCTCTATTGTTCCTGATATTTATTAATGACCTCCCGGACAAACTGCCTCTGAGATGGGTATATATGCTGATGACACTACACTCTATAAAAGGCATGACAGGAAAACAAATGAACACATATCTAAAGAAATGGCAAAAACACTAGAGGATGACCTCCAATCTGTAGTGGAATGGGGACATAAATGGAAGGTCACATTCAATGCTGCCAAAACCAAACTGGTTTCCTTCAATAACTACAAGAAACCTTCTCTGCCACCAATAGCAATGGCCAGTGACTCCCTGTCTGAGAGTACATCTTTCAAACTGCTTGGCCTAACGTTCACAGGAAACATGAGCTGGAACAATTATATTGAAAACATTGCCAGGGCCGCTGCAAAAAAGGTAGGCTCTCTCTACCGTGCTAGAAAACTACTGACACCTGAAAGTATCCTGTATCTCTATAAGGCCACCATTCGCTCATGTATTGAGTATTGTTGTCACATCTGGACTGGTGCGTCTACTACTAGTCTCTCGCTCCTAGACAAGGTTCAAAAAAGAGTCGCAAATCTGATAGGCCCTGAACTGGCATCTAAGCTTCAGCCTCTGTCCCATCGACGAAACGTTGCATCCCTCTGCTTGTTCTACAAGTATTTTAATGGTGAGTGCTCTGACGAACTGCAGACACTTGTGCCCCCACGTCGCAGACACCCTCGACAAACCCGACAGGCAGCTAAATCCCACTCCCACACAGTAGAGATCCCTAGATGCAAAAGATCCTTCTACTCCAGTAGTTTCTTCCCCAGAACCGCTAGACTCTGGAATTCCATTCCAGGATCATGCTTCCCTAACTGTACTGACATGCAGAAGTTCAAGTGCAACGTGAACCGACATCTTGCTGCCCAAATCCCTACATAGTGCCCCCGTAGTTGCTGACCCTGATAGTAGCCCCCTACACCTGAGTGGCAATGTGCCTTGTTTGGGGTGAAAATGTAATAAAAAAAAATTAAAAAAAGAGGGAATGAAAATTCCAAGGATATAAGACGTTATATGGAGAGAGGCTGTAAAATCATTTGTAAGTCAATATATATACATATTTTTTTACATGGTGTTCACCACTTATCAAGGCCCAAGAGTCACTCGGGGATAAGGGTTATTGTGTGTACAGTAATCAAAAGGATAGTGTAGTAATAGTATTGGAGAATTGATAAAGTGTCATTACTTAAGGGGGCGGTTCATCAGGAATTTGTTTGTGTTGGACTTGAAGACATCCAGGTTGAAGTCGGGAGGGACACAGGCAAGGGAACAGATTTCCACAGTCGTGAAGTTCTAAGAAAGAAGCTTTTGTTCATGGAATCTACATTTTGATTTAGGCACAGATAAGGAGTGGGGAAAATTATTGACGGTGGTTTCAGCTAGTCGGGTGTTTTTTGAAAAAGATTGACGAGGGGGGACCAGAGAATGGAGCTAAGACGGGCACCTGCCATGGAAATAACGATAGAACAAAGATAGGCTCGCAACGTCTCTTCTGTGAGAAAGAGGTTGCAGGGAAGAGAAAAGGGGATACCCCACTAAGCCACTAAGTCCTATTTGTACTCTGCCAAGGCAGGATAGGCTGTTTTTAGCAGCTCCTGCCCAGATGTGGCAGCAGTATTCCATCTTTGGACGTACTCGCTTTTATATAGATAGAGAATTGCATCAGTAGTGAGATATTTTCTGGAGCGGTAGAAGGCTCCCACCATCTTTCCAGCGACCTTGGCAACAGACTTGATGTACGTTTTCCATTTCAGATCAGGAGTAAAGGTCAAGCCCAGAAGTTTGTCAAAACATGGGGCTTCTTCTAGACGAGAGCCATCCATTTCAATTGATGCCAGATGGGGATCAGAGCGTTGTTGATGTAGAGATAGGAGCTTGGTTTTAGATGCATTAAAGGTAATCAGGCACCTCTTCCCCCACTGTACCACGCGCTCAAGATCAGAGGAGAGGGAATCAGAGAGAACACCATCATTCACGGCCTGTTGATGTATATATATATATATATATATATATGCACACACATATATATATATATGTATATATAAATATATATAACATGATATATTCGCACTTAGAAACATTGTTATGTATTTAAATTGCAATATAGGAATTTATTATGTGAGTAGTCTCTTTATGAATTCGACTTTCTCCTCCGTAAATTGTCGTGGCTCAGAATGGTCATGAGAAATGTTTCTACGCTCCAAACATTCATAACACACGTAAACACGTAGCACACAAATATTCAGACTAACATTTGTGAAGATCTGAGCAGAACACACACGAGATTTTTATATCTTCAGCAGTAAAAGTTGTTTATTTAAAAAAATTATATCTTTGAGAAAGACTGTCCAAGTCGAAATCTTATGCATGAAAATAAATTATTTTAAAGAAAAGAATATATATAAATAAGTGAAAGAAAAATAAAGATATTTAAATTTAGGGACAAAGAGTTTCTGTACTCTGTGGGGCATTTAAAAAAATCCTTTTATATCTTCGGAGAAATTTTCTTTAATACAAGTTTAGAATGATTTAGGAAAAATGCGTGCGTGAAAATCATTTACAGTTTCAAACATGTTTATATTTTTTTGTCGTCTTTCAATATTTTCACTGATTAGAAAGTAATTAAAACTCCAATGTTACACAATTTGATTATTATCTAAAGACAGCAACTGTTCTTTTATGATGACGTTTACGACCAAACAAAACTTTCGATTCTTGTTTTAGAGAATGAAATCGCAAATAAACTTTTTTTTGACTGCGTCGATCATTCAGTTCATCTTTGTATTAAAAAAAAACAAACGCACGAACACACACAGACATACACACATAGACACATTATACACACACACATATATATATATATATATATATTAAATACTGAAATGCCATATAATTACAGATTGTACATTACTGTAAACATAGTCCAAATAAATAGTAGTATCAATATTTATATGATCCCAATATATATATATATATATATATATATATATATATATATATATATATATATATAATACATTTAGAATTGGTTATATGAGGCTAAATTGAATTTGAAAAAATTCTTAATGCTGCAATATATTAAGTTATAAATTTATTATATTTTTTACTAGAATATCTTGGCTTTTTCTGTTCCATGTTTAAGCTTCGCCATATTACTTTTCATGCTCGCATTTTCTATTGTAATCCAATAATGGGTATCCTTTTACATTGATTAGGTCAGTCATTGAAAAAAATTTAATGAATTTTCCGAAATAAAACTTAGTATAGAAGTTAAATGTCCAATTGATATTCGTTTACCGTTTAGTAAGTCAGGAATTCGTTGAAAAAATAAGGGCAACAGAAGAAGAACACTATTTTGCTTCCAGCGTACGTGTTGTGTTTTCTATAAAACTATTAATGGCATTGTATAAAAAAGGCGATCTATCCTTGCCCTTAATTCGGACTTTCATTTGAAGATATTGGTGATTATTTACCGACTTTCATTTGACGATCCTGAAGACCACTCAGGTTATTTGAAGCGACGTTCTTTGTGTAAACAGAAATAATATGTTTTAGGCTTAAACGTTATTAACCTCTTGGAGATTTTAAAATTGCACATCACACAGAAGAACGATATGTAATAAAAATCTGTTTTAAACTTGGAAAAATGCCACAAAAACGTATGACATACTTTGAACAGCTTTCGGGCCATTATACACGAATCCAGCACCAGTTTGTGAGTGGGTTATGCCACTAAAAACAACATACTCCATGTCCCAATTTGGTAATTTGATTAAATCTTTGCCTATTTTCTACATAAAATTCTGTCAAATATAATAGAGGATATATCTGTAACCATGGCAGGAAAAGAATAGTATTCACATTAATATTCATAATACAATCACATAATTACGTCAGCAGTTTTATTTTAGTGGCTGTAAGGGTTGATGAGAGATGTGGAAGGAGTAGGAAAGTCAGAACACAAGAGTCGATTGTCTAAATAAGGAATTTCATGGATAAGGACCGTCGTGACAATATGGACAATAGGTGTACAGTTTAGTATCAGTGTGGGAACTGTACACACAATTAATCGCGAGGAACTGAAGATGTTTAAGGTTTGCGCGGAGTTGGTCCTAATCAGAGAAGATCTGAGCGAAAGGCGGTGTTTTTACTAATATTAGAATCAAGACTGTTTCTCACCCTCCCTATAGTCCAAATCTTGCTCCATGTGACTTTTTTATATTTCCCTTAGCATAAGAAAAACCTTAAAACTATTATTAGAAAATTGAGGAGATGAAAGAGGCTGTGTTACGAGGGTCATTGACACGTTCACACAAAATGGCTTCCATGGAGCCTTCCGGAAGTTGTTGGAACGGTGCAACAAGTGAATTGCAAACGGAGGAGATTAGTTCGAAGGGGACTAGAGTTTCATGTGTGCAATATCAATAAACGTGCTTATACGTAAAAAAGTATGGAAACTTATTGAAGACATTGTATTTATTTGTGTACTTATTGTATGTGTGAACGTTGATAACGTATATACATATATACACACACACACATATATATAATATATATATATATATATGTATCTATATATATATGTATATATATATATATATATATATATATATATATACTAGCATTTATTTTATGTGTGAACGTTGATAACGTATATATATATTAGGGTAAGTCGATTTTTCACTTTTCTCAGAATATTAAAAAATAGCACCTACCGAAAGTTGCGTCTGAACTTATGAGGTACTCATGCAGAAATTAAGATCAAATGCTTGAGCGGTCTTTTGAGCGTTCTGCATCAAAGTCGTAGACAAAATATATTGAAAATTCTTCGTTTTTGCAAGGTTTGTCTTGAATATTCGTGTGAATACCAAAATTTCGGTATTTCAAACCAGGCGATGTCTTTTTATTTTATAAAAATAATATTAATATAACAAATCATAAATAAGCTTCAAATTGAAAATCTGCACCTCCCCAGTTTGTGATGCTTCCGTTGTTAACTTGACTGCCCGTGCCACGCCCTGAGAATGTGATGGCAAATCTGGCAAGTCAAGCTTGTTCCCATTAAATACTGATTCTCAAAGTTCAGAATCAGAAAAATCTTCCGTCACTGGTGGTTCAAAAATACCACACAATGTCAAATCTATTAATTGTGTCCAATGAGTCGCATTAAAATTAATATTTGGTATTCATTTTAATCGTTTCTTGGTTGACTCTCCGCTCCTGACAGAATATAAAAATTAATTTAATATTAAAAAACTTCAATGTGTACTGCTTTAATAATTATGGTGAAATTAGATAAAATCTTAAAAATGTTTGTATAAATTGGAATAAATAATTGAGTCATTGATACATGAATGAATGTTTACTTACCTAATAGCCAAAATTCTTTTTAAAGCTTCTTATCGTAATTCAACTTCCTCAGATTTGACCATTGAATATAGAAAGTTTTCAGGCAGTAAACAAAATGCATTATCTTGTGTGTTCTTAAATGCGATCTGCTGAATTTCATGAGGCTGTTCCTTAATCTTTTATTAATTTTCAAACCAACAAATGGTATACGCATTTATAATAAAATTTATTAACATCTGGAGTTTTGTTGTGAGCCTTTGTAGGTATGCACCACGAGTCCATAAACATATGAGCCTGACGGCTAAAGTTAGCCATCTTGCCTGGCTTAAAGGAACAATTTTCCACAAAGCATATCTAGAGTAAACCTTACCTCTAGAAATACCTACTGTGTATTCATACAGAATTCTTTGGTCACAACTGAGGTCATTTATTTCATCAATTTTAAAAATTGAATCAAGAGGATTGCTAATAGTGGAAAATGATATTTGGGGTAAATCATGACAATCATTTTAACATAATTTCCCCAGGGGTCAGCTGAATGTTGTGGGGGCTTTTGTGCAACCATCTATGTTTCTAAAAAAGAGCCCTGAACGGTAGTTCGTTATGGTGAAAAGAGCAACCAACTGTATGAAGATTAAAAAAAACAAACATTTTTTTCTAAAATTGCAACCATTCCACCTCCGCAACCTGTGTTGGCATTAGTGTTATCAAAAAGGATAGCCTTAATAGTCTTTTCACTGTTGAATTCATCACTTGCTCTGCATGAACAACACCTGTTGCACCACTGTAAGAAGAACTCTGTGTGTCAGATATATACTTTCATATGTTGCTTCTATAGTAATAGTTAAATGGTGTTCTGATCTCTTAGTATTTTTTTTCATAATTTTCCACCACAATTTCTTTATAAAACAATGAATCCTTATCCATTCTCCCATCAACTCAAATGCATATCAGATGGTCCACACTTTCATTGTGTTTTTTTTTTGCAGTTGTTTTCACTATAGTTTTTGTCTCCCTGTCCACTTTACCTTTATCAATTAAAATATTTCTTATATTAATATTGGATATAAGAAGGCCCATAGCCTGCAAATCCAACAGCAAGGCATTGTCAAGGCTGGCTCCAAGATTAGAAGTCTACAAGGCCCTTTTAGATGACTCTTTGGCTGCAAATATTCCTCTTCTGGTTCTTCATTTCCAGAAGATGAGTAAGAGGGGGAGGAAATATTACTCTGAAGATTTGAAGATGAAGGTGTTGGTGATGAATGTACATTTTTTATTAATCTCCGTTCGTTTTTATTTCTTTTTATAGCACTTTTATCAACTGGACTAAACTGAAAAGTACCTTTCGACCCTATTTTGCTCATCTGATCCTTTAGGTATTTACGGTCCTCAACTGTAGCCCGAAAAATCAAATTTTACTTATATTAAAATGCATGTATTTTAATGTAAGTAAAATCTGATTTTTCGGGCTAACAGCAGGGCCGCTGCAAGAAAGGTGGGCTCTCTCTACCGTGCTAGAAAACTCCTAACACCCGAAAGTATCCTGTACCTCTATAAGGCCACCATTCGCACATGTATGGAGTATTGCTGCCACATCTGGGCTGGTGCATCTGCTACTAGTCTCTCGCTCCTTGACAAGGTTCAAAAGAGAGTCGCAAACCTGATAGGCCCTGAACTGGCATCTAAACTTCAGCCTCTGTCCCATCGACGAAACGTTGCATCCCTCTGCCTTTTCTACAAGTATTTTAGTGGTGAATGCTCTGACGAACTGCAATCACTTGTGCCCCCACGACGTGAGCACCCTCGACAAACCCGACAGGCTGCTAAATCCCACCCCCACACTCTAGAGATCCCTAGATGTAAAAGATCTTTTTACTCCAATAGTTTCTTCCCCAGAACCGCTAGACTCTGGAATTCCATTCCAGGTCCCTGCTTCCCCAACAGTACTGACGTGCAGAAGTTCAAGTGTAATGTGAACCGACACCTTGCTGCCCAAATCCCTACATAGTACCCCAGTAGTTGTTGCCCCTGATAGTAGCCCCCTACACCAAAGTGGCAATTTGCCTTGTTTGGGGTGAAAATGTAATAAAAAAAAAAAAAAAAGATATAAAAATTAGTTTGCATTTAAATATGAAAATTGGGTTTGGATATTAGGTTATATCACAAAGACATTGGGGGAAATAGAAAATAACTTACCCTTTGTTAAAGAGGACAGGTGCAAATAATGTACTCAATCTGGCAATTTTCTCTATTGCATTTTACATGAGGATTGTCATAACTTAAAACTGGTAGATTACAAGAATAGAACGAAATATCAAAAGTGAATCCAGTTTTTCTAGCCAGAATTTCTTTTGGGAAGGCATGAGAGATTTTCTATTCATTTGTTTGGCTTTCCTAAAACATAGTTTAGCCACCTTTTTTAAAAGAGTCATTTCACTTAAAAGAGGTAAACATGGATAAACCGCTTTCCAAATACGTATGACTTTCTTTGCTATTAATTTGGAAATAGCAACATTCGAAAGGTGAGGATCAGTATTTACTAAATAGTTACTATACTGAATAATTTTTCGGTAAATTGGAGGTTCCGTTTTATTTAATGGTGTAGGCAGACCGGAAAATTTCGCTACATTTTTACTGCGAGTTGTAATTGTAGATTTTTGGGACATTTTGATTAAAATATCTGAAAAAAAAAAAATACACCCAGAAATTAAATTATACAAATAATTCTTAAATAAATTTGATTTCAAAATTTGTTGCCTATGCACTTATGTTACGGTGCTATTTTTAAAAATCGGATTCTAAAGATAAATTCGATGTTAAAATAGTTTTCTAAATAATACTTTTATTATTTCAGCACGGTAACATAAGTGCATAAGTACAAAAAGTGTTTTAATAAATTTGATAAAATTTGAAATAAATACAATACATTGTAGTGCTGTTTACTTACATTAAAGAGAAAACTGACTTCGGCTCGTAAAGTTTTCTTAATAAATAAACACTACTTTTTTTTTTTAAAATAGAAAAAATCAGAATAAGTACGTATGTTGTATTTTTTTTTATATTTAAGTCTAGTTTGATGAAAAATTCGAGTGATATTTAAAGAGAAAGTAAGACGCAGAGATAATTCAAGAGTTTGTCCCAAAATTAAACGGTAAACATAAACACGCATGCGGTTGTAACTTCAACCGGTGAACAAATAAGACTTGCATATATATATAGATATTTTGTGAGAAAATAAAAATAAAAATAAAAATAAAAAAAAGGAGATTGCTTACTTGGTGGCGCCGGCCTCGAGGGCGGAATTCTAATCTGAGTGGTTGAGAGAACGAGTCTCTTATAGACTTGGAGGAGTAGGGGGAGGCACTATTCTTCTGTTATAAAAGAATTGTGTCTCTGACTAGCACCAGTCCTGTTAACGACTTACTGGTGAACGGTTGGCACAAATTAGTTACTCGCTGCTCGCCGTACTACAAAACTTGTTACTCGACCCAGTAGGGGGGGGGTCGCATAGGGCATCCTTTGCAACCCCTCGGAGCTTACGCTATCACCGGGTAATCTACTTTACCCTCTAAATAGTTTTTTTTCCACAAATTAAATCAAATATTATAAGGCTTTAATTCCTTTTTATGTTTGATATTTTCGTTTAATCTCTAAAAATACGGAATAATAAACTTTAAAATATTTATTATTATAATGTATTGTATTGTTTCTATTTGTTAATATTTTAACAACGGATTTTATTTCAGCGATATATTCCCGGAGTGACACCGATACCCTAATAAAAATCTGAATTTATTTGGTATTTAAGTTGGAATGCTCAACAAAATACAAAGTTTTAAAGAAAAATATTTCTTGTGGTAACTTTTGACATTATGTTGCAACTTTCTTCAAATGCGACTTTGCACAGTTCCAAAATCGATAAACCTAATATATATATATATATATATATATATATATATATATATATATATATATATATATATATATACATACAATCTGAAATGATATATACTCTTTTTACATAGAATAAAATTTGTTTCAACCAACACTCTATCTATATAAAAGCCAAGTACGTCCAAGGACGGAATAGTGTTGCCATATCTGGGCAGGAGCTGCGAAAAACAGCCTATCCTGCCTTGACAGAGTACAAAATAGACTTCGTGGCTTAGTGGGGGATGCCCTTTTCTCTACCCTGCAACCTCTCTCCCACTCCCACAGAAGAGACCTTGCGAGCCTATCCTTGTTTTATCGTTATTTCCATGGCAGGTGCTCGTCTGAACTCCAATCTCTGGTCCCCCCTCGCCAATCTTTCACGAAAAACACCCGTCTAGCCGAATCCACTGTGAAAAATTTCCCCCACTCTTTATCTGTGCCTAAATCAAAACGTGGATTCCATGAACAAAGCTTCTTTCTTAGAACTGCACGCCCGTGGAACTCTGTTCCATCTGCCTGCTTCCCACCGGACTACAACTTGGATGTCTTCAAGTCCAATGTTAACAAATTCTCAATGAACCGCCCCCTTAAGTAAACACTTCATCAAATCTCAACACTAACGTAATGTACTTGCAATAACCCTTATCCCTGAGTGGCTTCCGGGCCGTGATATGTGGTGATCACTGTGTAAAAAAAACAAAAAAAAAAACACAAGTAACATGTCTTAATGAGCCCTTATTTCTCTGCATAAATATCTTTGTTCAATAATTCAATTTCTCCACAGTAAATTCTAGAAAACTAACTCTGTATTTTAATATATATTTCCTGTCTACAAAACGTTAGAGTTGGATATCTAATTATTGGATTTAATTACTAACGAGATTTCTCTCGTTTGTAATTCATAATATTTTCTCTAATCTGCAAGCTGTTTGATTATTCAACGTACCCCTTATCCCAATTTGATAATTTGATTAAATCTTTGCCTATTTTCTTCATAAAATGTTGTCAAATATAAAATGTTGTCAAATATAATAGTATGGAAGTATGTTAGGAAAAGAATTGTGCTTCGCCAGTATTGCCATTAATATACAATCACAGAATTAAGCGCAACAGTAGAAGAACGCTATTTTGCTTCCAGCGTACATGTTGTGTTTTCTATGAAACTATTAATGGCATTGTATAGAAAAGGCGATCTATCCTTACCCCTCATTCGGACTTTCATTTAAAGACATTGGTGATCATTTACCGACTTTCATTTGACGATCCTGAAGACCACTTAGGTTATTTGAAGCGACGTTCTTTTTGTACACAGAAATTATATGTTTTCGGCTTGAACGTGATTAACCTCTTGGAGATTTTAAAATTGCACATCACACAGAAGAACGATATGTAAGAAAAATCTGTTTTAAACTTGGAAAATGGCACAGAAACGTATGAAATGCTTCGAACTGTTTTCGGGCCATTATACACGAATCCAGCACCAGTTTGTGAGTGGGTTATGCCACTAAAAACAACATACCCCATGTCCCAATTTGGTAATTTGATTAAATCTTTGCCTATTTTCTACATAAAATGTTGTCAAATATAAAATGCTGTAAAATATAATAGCATGGAAGTATGTTAGGAAAAGAATTGAGCTTCGCCAGTATTGCCATTAATATACAATCACAGAATTATCTCAGCAATTTTATTTTTTCTCATAATTGATGACCTGAAGAAAAAAAACCCCAACTATCTTTTAGTCTTTATTTAGAGTGGATATTTCTTTCCGAATTCATTTAAGGTAGAGGGTTGTCTGACTTGCTATTTGCTTTTCTATTGTAAGTTTTTCTAATGCTATTTTGAAAATAAAAGAATATAACTGCACTATTGCGCGTTGAAGAAAAAAGTGAGGCATTTTAATGACTGAAAGAAAACAAACGCTAGCCTTGACTTAAAAAAATAAAACATTTTCTTTGATAGTTAGGATGTAGTAGAGAGGAAATGACACTCGATGAAAGGGTTAGGGTGTAAAAAACGAATGTTAAAGGTCAAAGATTTGGTAATGAAAGCAAGAGCAACCGTCGATCACATAAAAAATAAAAAAAAAAAAATGTTTGAAGCTTCAAGAAAAAAACATGAAATAAAAATGTCACAGACAAAAAAAAAAACAACAACAATAAAGAAAAACAAAAGAAAACGTCATGAGAATATATTTGCATTTGGCCTTTCCGTCTTTCATCGAAGCTTTTCTGCTCGTCTGTTCTTGTGTTGTTACAAAAGCGAGTTGAAAAAATTATGGATGGCTGTTTGTCAAAACGACGAGGTTCATCTAATCATTTTAGAGGGATAATGGGTGACTCGCGCTGAACCGCGAAGCAAGTGTTGCGTAATCACTTACCAGTTTTCTTCTGAATCGGCACTGCTTTGTCTCAATGGCAAGGATAAGTCCAAAACGACTGCCAACAATCCCAATATAAGCGGATGGTGACCAGATTGGTGACCATTTGGAAATTACAGGTGTTCTATGTGCGCTCCGGATATCTCGGCATTGTTTTCAGTCGTCCTGGATTTCTCCTTGTTAATGAAGTCAAGCAGTGCCGATTCAGGAGAGGTTGAGGAATGCGCAACCCTTGCCACACAATTACATGCGCAGCTTCCCCACACGGGGTATCCTTTGTCTTTCGAGACTAAATGGAGGCATCGATAAGTGGAGAGCACATACAAAACCTGGTATTCCCAAATAGTAACCCATTTTATACTGACCCGGTTCAACGATTCTTAACTTCAGTGATCTATCAGGAACTAGTGTGTCAGTGTGATTATACCGTATAAACTTGCAAAATGAAATCTTTTAAAGTCACTATTATCAATGGTTTATAATTCTATGGCTAAAAATTAAAAAGACTATTCCTGACTCTGAGGGATTTCAACATTGTAAATTATAAACAACCCCCAAAGCATTTCGGTTCATAGATATGTACGCCATGTTATAATTAAAATTAAACCATAGACACTCCTAATCTCAACACACGCACATAGATAAAAAGCAATTAAATCCCACATAATGTGTTTCGGTTAATTCGTACATAAGTGAGCAGTTTTATTTGTTTGTTAAATCGTAAATTGAATGACCCAATTTAATTTAGTACTGACCACATTCAAGAATGCTTAAAATTAAAATGTAATCATCAGTGCTATTTTGGAATTCAAATCTGAATATCTTTTGACAGTTTGTGAGTTAGGAGTTGAATTAGTAAAAAACAAAAAAAACAAAAAAACAATAAAAAAAAACAACACGTTTCTGATTTGTTACTGAACATAAAGTATACGCATAAACAAGTAAAAAAAAAATGTTATAAATAAAATTAGCGATAAAAAAAAAACATCAAATATTATCACCAAGTAGTAAGAGTTATGCTTTGCTATTCTTTGAAATTCCATGAGTGAATTTCCTGTATGTGAAGAAATATGTGATAATGCCGGCATACATTATGTGAAATATGTTTTTCGAGTCATATTTGTGATCAGACCTGCGAGGGAAAGTATTTCTGTAAATGCTAGACGAAATCGCGGACCGACTGCAAGCAATTAAATACTAATTTTTAGTTTTATGTAATTATGTTTATAACTTCCTGGCGCATAATTATTAGAAGTAACAGCACGCATACTTATTCGAAGAATACTGTAGGCTTCCGTATTTTGTGCAGACCAGGCAAGTTTATTAATACCGTTAAGATGTCGCCTTAGCAAACAATTTAGTTTGGAGGGATGGAGGGAGGGAGAGAGAGAGAGAGACAGACAGACAGACAGAGAAGAAGAAGAAGAAGAAGAAGAAGAAGAGGAAGAGACTACGATCATTTTTCAACGAAGAGTATTTTTATTTTTGTTTACAACTCCCACAGGTAAATGTTGAAGTTAAGACAACAAACCGAAAAAAATGCTATAAATTTATAACACACGAAAGCAAGATAAAAGATAAATTACTCTTCTACCTACCTGGATATTGTAAAAAAATGTTTTAACTTCTTTTAAAGCGTTTACATATTTTGAAACAAAAGTAGTTTCGAGTCCTTAAGTTAGAACAAGAAAAATAACTGACATCCTAAAGGTGCTGCACCACCGATCACATGGCACTCATTAACCTTCTCCTCGAGTGGTAGTTGAGCCTTAATAAATTTTGACTTCCTAGTGAAAAAATAATCTCCGCATAAATTCATGTAGATGATGTTGATCGTTCCGCGACACGCTTCACACTGGCGTTTATTCTTAATTTTGTACAGCGTAGCACTAACACTAATCATAACTTTTACTTTAACTCATTACATGTATAGAGAGGGCTCATGAAGAAGGTTATGAATATGTGTGCGCACTGACCATTACTATCGGGGGCAATTATATTTTGCCAAACTCATTTTACTACGAATGCAGAGTCTTTTCTATAAGAGATCTAAAATTAGTACCGGTGATGTAATATAAGTGTCGCTTTAATTCAATTCGATCACACGTTGTTGATTATAAGGAAAAGCTTTTAGATTAGTTTTACGATCTATCGACGTGGAGGTATTAATTCTCTCCCACTGCAAGAACTGTGACATCAGCGTATGTAAATGAGATTAAAAAGTCAGCGCCCCAGAGGAGGAACAATGTGATTTGCAAAAGTGTCTGGGTAGCCCCATCGACATTCTCCGGTAAGATCGTCTCGGGCGATTAGAAATAAACTTACCCCTCTTCAAAGAGATAAGGCAAAGCCTGGGAGAGTGGACCTCCTAGAACTGCACAGGAACAGCATTACATGGCAATTAACACGGACCAGGTCAATTCAGGAATGGTATAATCTGTTGATTTTGGGGGCCCTAGGATAAAAATTCCGGGTCGAGTTTCGATTTGGATATTTTAGCACTGTTTTAGATGAAATTAGTTAGGATTTTATATAAGAATATATATTATCCGACCGTAATTCGCATTTTTTTAAAAACCGTAATAGATATATTGCGGAATTTGTCTTGCAATATCAGAGATTTTGACTACATTTACAAATAGAGAAGTGTTCATCGGTTCAACCAAACAAATTCTTTTGTTGCTGTTTCTAAATACCAAAAAAAAAAAGACTTTATTCAGATTTATGATGCTTATTAGTATCGACTATCAAATAACTGGAACGTTATAGTAAAAAAATACAGTTGTCTAGTGTGTAGTTTGAATCCGGAAAGATGGTCATATTTCCGAATTTTTGATATGAGGACCAATAAGGGGAAACCTCATGGGACGAAGTAAATATAGACAGAGGTGGAGAGACAGATGACTCATGGAAGCAAGGCATATGCTGAGCGACGATCATCTACTGAACCGATTTAGTATGGCTTTTGATATAAAGTGGGCAGAAATAATTTATAAAAATACAATATATTGTAGTAATCTATATATCTATAAAGGTGAAAATGTGTGTGTGTGTGTGTGTCTGTGTACATTTCTCTACCAAATAACCCTGTCAATTTTCAGTCTAGAAGCTTGAGATTTGACATAAGGGGTATTGAGATTTAGGAAATTCTTTTTAATCGGTTTTCGGCCAAGAATTTGGCTGTCAAGGGTCAGAATTCAACGATTTGAGTTTTGAAAACTCTACCAAGCTCCTAAAAAAAACAAAAAAAAACAGCATCCCAGAGGATAGACTTACTCAAAATGAAGCAAATTTTATAATGGAGATAAAAGGAATATCTGCTTTAAACACGACTAAAATGCTAGTTTTATGTTGGTATCTTTAACTGCCACCCCCCTATTTTTGCTGATGAGGAGAATTTGTTATTAAAGGACACAATTTTTGTCAAATTATTGTCAATATTTATTGTTAATTTAAATAAAATGAACATCGTTTCTGAAACGATGGTACAATCTAATGGATTTTGTTTGTTCTCCTTTTTGAAACTGGTTTTTAATTCAAAATTATGAATCGTTTTACTCAATATTAAAATAGCTCTAGGATATCTATACCTATCGAGCTTATTATATATCTACAGTACAATATATTATATTATTAGTACAATGAGCATTTTCTTTCGATAATATAAATACATTTACTAGTACATTAAACTAAACTTTGCTCTTTAGAGTCCAGGTCTAATTCCCTCATATATATATATATATATATATATATATATATATATATATATATATATATATGTGTGTGTGTGTGTGTGTGTTGTGTTGTGTGTGTGTGTGTACGTATATATAATAAAGCTGGTGGCTGTGTGTGTGTCTTTTAATATTTCACAAAACTGACCGCACACAATGATAGAATATGTATTAAGGGGAAAAATGGGTATCTTACATTTTGACCAGGAGTGGATTGTTAAAAATGTGGAGTCTTCCTACGCGCCCAGTCCCCTAAGAATTTACATAAAAATACAAAAAAAAACTTTTACATAATCTTTTGACATAGATGCGCATAAGAATAATTCGTCAGGTATGTTTCAGCTTGAACAAAGATGGTATATGAAAATTGTGGAGTCTGCGTTCGTGCCTGGCATCCATAGAATTAAAATATGCCACAAACTTTAACAAAAGCTTCCGATATCTATCCGTGTAAGTATACTTTTATAATTATGTTTCCGTTTGAAGAAATATAGTATAGTAACATTATTGGGTTTTCGTTTGTGTCTGATCTCCATAGAATGGATATATGTCAAAGTTTTAAAAGATTTTTTATGTTTTTAATATAGGTTAACATAAGATTATTGTGATAAGCGTATTTAAGTTTGAACAGGTGTGGTATAATAAAATTATAGGGTCTATCCGGATTCTATAAAATGGATTTTAATTTTTTTTTATTAAAATATAATTTAAGAAAAATAAGTTGTTTGTGGGTAATGTCGAAAACAATTTAGGTTACCGAAATAGAATTTATCCAATATTTAAATAATCTATATAATAAACCTGTACGCCTGTGTGTGTGTGTGTGTGTGTGCGCGCACGCGCGTGTGTGTGTACACGAATGATTGACTATTATACAAAACTGACCACATACAATGATGGAATAGGTATTTAGGATCAACAAGGCCGATAGCCATTAGTTGCGTGATCTCGTGTAATGAATGAATGCGTGAATGTAGGAGAAACATGAAATTCTTAAAGATAAACTAAAATGACCGAAAAATGGGCTAAAATTACTGAAATAAATAAAAAGTAAATGACTTAGAATGAATTTAATGAACTTAAGGATGAATTGAATGACCTTAAGAATGATTTGAATGCTTAAAAAATAACTGGAATCCTTCAAAAACAACTTTAATGATCTGGAGAATGACTTGAATGGCTTTGAGAGTGACTGGTTGTAAAGTGGGTGATCATTTTACATTAAATTAATACAGAAAAGTGATCCCCACTTTATATCACAATAAGTACAGCATGTAGTAAGAACAGATACTACACTTTGATCTTGGCCAAGAAAAGCTTAAAAAGCTAAGAACTGCATCTATTAAGAACAGACCTTTGATCTAAACCAAAAAGGCCAAGCACAAAAGTTTTACGGACAGACCGACCGACAGAGTGACTTATAGAGTCGCTTGCACGCGACTAAAAATTGTTATGTTACATTTTGAACAGTGGTAGTTCATTAAAGGTGTGGGGTCTGTGCATGCGCCTGGCCCCTAAAACATAGAAATATAAACATCGTAGCCTATTTTTGAACTTAGTCAACAACTTCTGCGAGTATATATATATATATATATATATATATATATATATATATATATATATATGGATTCCATTCATTGTAATAGGTGAAAATCTAACTATAATATGATAAGAGAAGCATATCGAACCGACAAAATGATGGAAATCCGTCACGTAGTAAGCAATTTAATAGTCAAGATTAAAGCTATAATCTTTTATGCAGTGGAGACTAGCATTAGAACAAGAGCGATGACTTTTTGGCCTGGATTTCAACGACAAGATTTGAACAATTTGTGAACATAATAACATTGCCGCACGTTGCATCGCCAATGGTTGGCTAAGAACAATAATCAAATCTCTCCAAGAAGGTCAAGATAGAAATCGGAACATGAACTGGAATTGGAACAATTCCAGCGCGTTCCATTGTCAGGTAAAATCAGAATATCTAGCAGCTGTGAAGATAGCGGGTATCCGAAATTATTTATCCAAAATGTGGAGATGGAACAATCTAATGCACGGAGCGTATTAATAAAAGAGAGACTGAGGCTAAGATAGAACCCGCCTGTAATGTTCTTCGGTATACGACATGCTTTCACAGAAATTTCAGATGAAATCCGTAATTACAAAGGAATAAAAAAAAAACAATTGGAGAATGCATGCCCCCCACCCCCAGTGAGTGCACAGTGAACGAGGCATAAAAAATGACTAAGTTCAGCATCTCCTCATCCATTTGTCACCAAAAGTCTCCAGGGAACCTCAAATCCTGGTGAAAATGAACAAACTGTGCAGTTTTAGGTCTTAACATATGTAAATTTTAATTCTGCACTATGCAAAAAAAAAAAAAAGAAATGACTAACTCCATCATTTACTCCCCCCCCCCCATTTAGCCCCAGAAGTCCCCAAGGCATTAACATGCTTACATTTGAGTTCAGCACCATGCAAAACTGCTAAATAGACATATAAAGAAAATTTTGGACAAACATGGTAAAATAGTCCCCCAAATGAAGTGTTTTATTAGTTCTTAAAAAGCCCCTGCGGAACAACCAAGAGTTATCCCGAAGTATAGACAAACAAAATAGAAATAAGTAAGTTATAAAATCCAAGGCATCATTTTTTTTTAATAAGCACAAGTGTTAATTTTAGCCATTTTAACCCGAAAGGCACCCCTAGGGGGTGGGGACCGGGTTTTCCCGGAAAATCCGTTCTGTTACTTTTTTTACTCGTATCATGTTTAATGTTTGTTCAAAATTTCCAAAAAATTCCAAGGCGGGCGTATTTATTGAGAAAAGTGCGGATAGACGAACGGACAAGGGTGAATTTATAAGTTTACCCTCCTGTTGTTGGGGGACCAATAAAACTCGTTTTTTTTAAAAAATTATTCTAAAATACATGATGTTTTAAAACTTATTTTCGAATAAAAGTTCTATTTATCAAGATGAAAACAACTATCGTCTTTTTTTGTCAAAGTGCGAGCTTTGTTCCAACATATACACAGTCTGTTGCTAACCACGTTGGAAAATGGTAACATTATTTTACCGCTCAAGAAGGTACTTGATTCAGATGCAATTGCCTACCTAAATAAGAGAGAGTTACGTCGTATTGTCACATCTAGTGAAATATCACACAGCCCACTCTCTCCTGCCTTGATAGAGTGTAAAATCGACTACGAAATATAGTGGTGTATATTATATCTTCTCTTCTCCATAGTACCTTTATCACAGAGGAGACTAAGCTCCAATCTTTACTTGTAAAACATTCACAGTAAAAAATGTACTGATACTGCTACAACAACAACAACAACAACAACAACAACAACAACAACAACAACGAATACGGCAAAAACAAAAAGACAACAACAACAATAACAAAAATAAAGACAAGGACAATGACAACGATAACAAGAACAAAGTCAACAACAACAAACACAACAACAATGATAACGACAAAGACAACAACAGCAAACACAACAGCAACAATGAAAAGAACAAAGACAACAATAACAAACACACAAAAAAAACAGCAGAGACAACAATAACAAACACAACGGCAACAAAGACAACAATAAACACAACAAAGACAACAACAAAAACAAAGACAATGACAGACAACAATAACAAAGACAACACTAACAAACCCAACAACTAAAACACAACAACAACAAATACAATAACAACAACAGAACACAACAAAGACAAAAACAAAACAAAGGCGTTTTTCTTTCTTAACTTTTCTAGCCTCAGGAGGAATATATAATTGACAAAGCTTACCAGCCGTAGAATACATTGTCACGTGACTAATATACTGGTGATTAATACTGCGCCATCTTCAGTTCTTATCCAAAAACTCCCCAAAGTAATCAAACACTGTTGATACCATTGATCAATGTAATGCTCATTTTTTTGGCTAATAATAATTCTATCGCATTAGTGTTTTTATTTTGGGCCTTGTGGATGGTGAATCAACATTAAAAAATGGAATGAAAAAGTTTTAAGACAAAAGTTGTAATCATTACTGTAGAATTAAACAATAAACGAAATGGCAATTTAATTATAATTACTAAAGATTTAAAAATATATACAGATCGGAGATGTATTGATTAGTTAATCATTCAAATAGAATTTGATAAAAGCGTGAATCAATTAGAGCTGATGTACCAAAGACTAAGCTACAACCGAACTGGCACATTCTGGCCGTTTACTAGGTTTTGTTATATTGTCGGGACACACACACACACACACACACACACACACACACACACACACACACATACATATATATATATATATATATATATATATATATATATATTGAGACAGTGTATTCGTGTGTTTATATGAGTGTATATCGTCGGTGACACATTTATACCGGAGTGACAGTTGTATCAGAGGAGGGGATACATTATTGATAATTGCGGAGGAGGCAGACAGTTAACACTTGAATGGGGTTGCACAGAGTTCATTACAGTTGATAGACAAAAACACATTACCCTTCATTTTCCAACGACGACAACGAAGACAAGTTTATAACTATTAATGATGATTCTTTAATCTATCATCCGGATGATTGATGAATCAGGAAGTCAAGCTTTCACAATTACATGGTCTCATCTTCCTCCTCGCCCCCAAGAGGACGTCAGCTAACTCTGACTGACTGTCTCTGAACTAGTAACTTTCTGACTCTGTCTCCCCCTTCCCTTCTCTTCTGACTAACTGACTCGAACCCATCTCAATATATTAGGAATGCCCTTCTTTATTACGTCAGAGGCGCGACTAACAATGTAATTCTCTCACGTTTCAAATTACCCGTGCACTTTGCACATGAACCCACACGCTTTTGGTAAACAAAGAAATTCCTAAATTGAATTGTTTCATTTATAACCTATTTTTAATCATTTATTTCTCACTCGTATTGTCCACTTTTTTAACTGACATATACAGTTATTTCTAAAAGAATGAACAATCGCTGCATTTCTAAATTGGATATCTATTATCTTTTCAAACTTTGCTTTCGATTCTATCCTTTTTCAAATATCATTTTAAAACTTACGTATTTAATTACTGGGGTCTGTCCACTTCTCATGTAACAATTTTCGCGAAAATGCTTATATTGAAACAAATAGTTTTCAAATACATTTTATAAATATTAAAATAAATATTAGACGTATTGTTTACACTCCAATATTACACATTCTGGGCATACAACGTTTCCTTCTGATACAAATATATTAATATCTAGCGTTTTTATAATTTTTACTTAATTATAACCAAACATGTTTGCTAATAAAACCACGAGAAGGGGTTCTGAAAATAACGCTTTCTGTTATTTTATTCCACCTTAATAGGTCAGAGTGAATTGTAAATTGCATTTTTATGATGACAGAACTTTTCATCTCTCTGTTGTAAATATTGGCGGTTTAATCACTATCACGGACGTGCGCCAGACATAGAGATGCGACATTGAATTCATAACAAAGTGCATAGAGCATGGTGGTGACTATGTAAAAAAATAAGTTCTTGTATTCAAAAGGCTGTTTGTTTTAATAGTACCACTCCCGTCTTCGTAGCGCTCCAACCATTTGAGTAAAAATAGGATACCCTCCTATGACCAAGCGTTCCACAGAAGCCCATGCACAGCCATTGTTCATCGCTAGGAACAGTGCATTGTGAATGGTCGTGACTATGTCAAAAGACACTGTCGGTGGGGCATTAGAATACGCCGACTGCCCCCCCCCTTCAGAGGGTAAAATTCCCTCAGTGGGGGGTCCTGGATATGACCTTAAACCATATCAGATGGTGAGGCCCCAGCTTGCGGGCTCTGGGGAGTGTGGAGCCGCCCTTTAATTGCCATTGCTCCCAGGTCCACTCTGACCCGGAGTTGTAGTACCTGTTAGGGTCCCAACTATGGGTTAAATAGAAACTGACTTGCAAAAATCAAATATATTCTATTAAAAAAAATTTTCTTCCGAATCAACGAATTCGGCATTAAATAACCTGAAAAGGGTTGATATGCCGTAAAACAAAAACAAGCAACCAACCAACTATGTAGAAAAATAAATTCTGGAGCACAAAAAGTTGCCGCTTTTAATGGTACTTCTCGCGTCCTTGTAGGTCTTTAACTTTTTGAGTCACATGAATAGGAGTCTTTATTTTGAAACGGGCCTTGTTTTAGGCTATTATTAAAACTTCTTTTTTTTTTTGTAAATAAACACTTTTTTTGAATTAAAAAAAAATCTGCATTTATAAAGTAAAAAAAATGTGTATATGCCGTCTCGTTTTGTTTATAATTCATAATTTGTTTAAATCAGTGTAAAGACAAACTTTGACTTATTTTGATTGTTGTAAATTAGAAATTATGGCAAATGCAGTTTATGCAAAATCAAACCAGAACTTGAACATGATTGTTCTATATAAGGAGGTAATCACGAATAAATATTTAAAATACGAGATGTACGCAATACATTGCCAAAAGATGTAATTACTATCATACAGAGAGGATTGATGAATGGTCTGGTTTGTTTATATTTGTTTGGTTTTCATGTTTTACGACATGTCAACCATTTTCGGTTTATTTAATGCCGAATGCAATTATGTTCAAAACATTTTTATGCTTCAAGTTCTTTATATTTTTAAATGTATATTCATAGAGTCTGGTTTGGTTGCTTTACGGCATATCAATCCTTTTCAGATTGTTTATTTCCTAATTCAGTATATTTTGGAAATAGTATTCATGTTGTATCAAGTTACTTTGTGGAAGGTTTTTATCCTTCAAGCTTTTTCTATCTTCAACCACTAGTTTGTAGTGTTTGGTTTTGTTGTTTTATAGTGGATTTTATCATTTTTGTTCCCTATCCCGCAGAACACAATTGAGTTTTGCTATGGGAGAGGGAAAAGGGTTACAGTATTAATGTTTGGTACATTTTAAGTTAGAAAACAAGTCAGGAAAGTGGGGGAGATAGAATGAGAAAAAGGGAAATGGGAAACAGAAAAAAGGGGAAGAGGTGGGTTGTTGTTTTGTTTTTTTGGGTTTTGGTTTTGCAGAACACGTTTTTCAAAAGGTAGAGAAAAAAGTATCAATATTAGGTGTATTTCGTCTCAAAAAGCCAATATCTTCAGACAACCTGATCTGGTAAAACCAGTGATTGATACCCATAGTATGAGGACACTGAAGCTGCGTTTACCACTTTACCGTTACACATACTTTTACACACGGGACCCACACGTTGTATGCAGCCTACACCGCAAGGAACATAGGGCAAGTAATAACTCCACCCCTTTTTTTTGTAATAACGACATTTATTTCTTCATTCTTGCGCCACGTGTGACTTCGCATTACGGTTGTGACGTCTCTCACATGGTCGTCCCTCTAAGGTGTTCTCTCTCTTTTTATAGTCCTTTTCCTTACAGTGACGTCATTTCGCATGTTGTCTGCATTTGCATACACACGTCCGCGGTTTGTTACCCCATGACCCTGTGAAAAATGTCTGCATCCTTGTTTACCCTAGCTAAGTAATACTACAGAAACACAATGAACTAGTTAATATTTAGTAGCATAGCGCTTCTGCAATTTGACAGCCTGCAATCTTTTGGGAATTCCTTGAATTAGACTGCAGCAATTCTCCAGGGAAAGGGAATCCCATTTTTCTTTAATTTTGTCCAAAGTTCTTCACAAATTTGCAATATTTTTATTGCGTAGCTCTTGCTTGATGTAATGCTATACGTTTTCGATAGGATTGAGGTCTGGGTATTGTGCAAGCCAATCGAAAAACGGAATAGCATGCTCTTCCAGGAACCTCTTGACATTGGCAGCTATGTGAATGGGAGCATTATCCTGCATGAAGATGGGATTATCATCCAAATTCTGACCAAAGTAGGGTAGAAAATGCTCAATCAGCATATTAATGTATTTGATCGAATTAATTCGACCTTGCAAGCGAACTATAGGTCTTGCACCATTGGTGCTAATAATGCCCCACACCAAAACTGAACCTCCACCACCTTGCAGCGTTGAAACTGAGCACGTAGGATTAAATTCTTCGTCTTTCCTCCGACGGACGTACTGCCTACCATCACTGCCTAGCATACTGACCTTGCTTTCCTTGCTAAAAAGCTCTTTATCTTCATTGCATCTGACGAAGCCCAGACGGCACTTTCTGTTCTTTACAAAAATCATTGGTTTGCGTCTTAAAACATATCCTCGCAAATTAAATTCCTTTAATCTGTTCTTGACAGTAGAAAGAGAGCACTTTTTGACAAGATTTTGGAGAGCCATTTTAAATATGTATCCTATGCTGGGATCTAGATAGCATTGTCTTCCCTGTTAGATGTAACTCTAGTACGACCAGATTTAGGGACATCACGAACATTGCTGGTGTTTTGGTGCTTTTGCATAGTCTTATGTACCGTTTTCTCATCACATTTCAATCTGCGGCCGATTTCCCGATTGGATAAACCAGCACGGTGGAGATTAATGAGCTCCTGACGATCACTAAGAGAATGTCGTGGCGTATGGACTAAATGTTACGTTGTATATCCTAGAACAACAACAATTACAATTAGAGATGCTTTGTTGCCTATTGGTGGATATTTTAAACTGATTTAGAGGCGATAATTGAAGCTGGTTTTAAGCGCATTTGTTGCTGGGTACTCTCTTTTTGCTTCCTCAATTTGAAGTTATTTTTTTAAATTGACGTGAACACAAGAATATTTCAATTAAAAGTCAAATATGAACAGGTAAAATTATAGAGGAATAAAAGTCGAATCAAATGAGGTATAGGTTGTTTAAAGAGTTACATTAAATTTAGCTTAAATTTGCAGTTTTTGAAAAAATTACAAGTGCCGACTTTCTTTTTGCCGGCACTGTATATATATATATATATATATATATATATATATATATATATATATATATATATATATATATATGTGTATTTCTGTGATCAATTTCATTTGACGTTACCAGCATATTGACGAATGTCCAACATAAGAGACCATTGATATTTGTGGTGACTCACTTTATAATGACAATCTAACTCTCCCACCTTTCCCCAGGAATATATTTGTTGAATTTATGTTGATCTGTACTAAATCAGTAGAATTCAGCTTTGATCAACGGGGTTCAGATCGGGAGCCCCTGGGTCCTGCATAGCGGATATTTTTTGCAGGATTCTATGAGTCGACACTGTTTAGTAATATATTGAAGCTATCAATATATTTTAGATACGTCAGTGTAACTTTTGTAGCGTTTGCTTCTGATTGTGAAGCCAAAATCTTTTTCGACAATCTTAATTCTCTCCACACAACATTATCATTTGCTATGGAGCAAGGGAAAGAGGGTTGCTTGCATTTCCTAGATGTCTGGATCGAGCATAGTAAGAGTTCTTTTCTTGATAGTTTATCGTAAACCAGCTTTCACTTGTCTTTATATGGATTGGCGCTAATTTGTGGCTACCTCTAGAAAAATAGATCTTATTAAGACATTAGAGTATAGAGCCCTTAGAATTTGTTCTTCGAATAAACTCGAACACGAATTGAATTCTATCAAAGACATTTTTATTCGTAATGGTTATGCGGAGAATTTGTGTAATTATATTATAAACTAGCGAAGGGTATCTGGTGTTGCCCGGGTGTTTGGGGGGTGTTAAAAAAAGTAAGTATGAGGAAAAAAAAGTGCGATGTTAACCATTGCCCCACCGCGAGATGCTAACGGAAACACGTTTGAATTTATTTAATTAGTTGGATTTAGCAGGTGCCCGTTTTAATAAGTTAATGAGGTCAAGTTTGACTGCAGGATAGTATTCATTTACTGCTGAACGCTTTTTTTCAGCACCTCCAAGATGTTATAGGAAAAAGACTAACCCACATGCGGCGAACGACAAATATTGAATATTTATCTTCCCGAAATCGAGCAAATTAAATAGACAGGCGAGCTTCGTTGTTAACTGGTAGATATTACTATTTCTATGTGATATAAAAAGTTTTAAAAAGTTGTGAACCGACCGACCGCTTCTCTGAAAGAAGCGTTTTGTAGACACACAGAAAAGGCGAACACACATAATACATTTTCGCTTTTATATTTATAGATTATTATTATATTATTAATAATCAAGTAAAAAATACAATTCTCCTATAATCCTGGATCTAGCTAAGTGTGATGTTTATTTAAAACTGCCTTGGATTGGAGTTACAGATCAGTGTTTGGGCAGACAGATATTAAGTCTGTAACAAATTGCTTCTCGTCTGTTGTGTTACATTTAGTATTTGGTGTAAATTCTGCAGTCACCCTGGTCACGAAGGACAGTTTTCCCTACATCACACAAAGCAATGTCATTTATGAATTCAATTGCCAGTGCGCTGCTGGCTATGTGGGTCGAACCTCCTAAACTTTGCAATCACGCATTAATTAACAGATACGGGCAGAAATTAGACTGGGTAAGCCACGTCGTATTCGCCCCTCTTCCGCTTTGGAATCTACCATTGGCAAACACCTCGTCGAAAATCCAGCTTGTGCTAATGCATATAAAATGGACTGTTTTAAAATATTGCGCCAGGTTGACTCACAAAATCATTTGAAAATTTTGGAGTCAGTCTCGATTTTTTCACGCAAGCCTTTTCTCTATTGACAGAAATAATTTTTGAAATTATTGGACTTCCTCAGGGATATAGTTTAATAGTTCCCATGCCCGCTCTACCTCAGTTGTACATATATTTTATATTATTGTATATATATATATATATATATATATATATATATATATATATATATATATATATATTATACGAATTCCCATTCGCTTTTTTACTCGTATATCCCGAGTATTTGCTCTTGCGTGACAATTTAATTCGTTTTTGCATTTCTTAATATACCAGTGATTAACTCCTAATGAGTTCTTTGGCGAGAGGGGCCCTTAGGTTTGTTTTTCGTATATTATTTTTAAAGCGTTGTATTTATAGATATATCTGCTAAAAATCCAAACAGGACCATTAGCTAAGAATTTGATAACCACAATATTTCTAAAATATACGCTCGGAACATATTAATAAAATAATGATGCACACATTTTAAGAGAACCTACTTAATCTATTCAATATTCTGCTTGGTTCTTCGTTAGTTAGTCTGTAGGTTACGCATTTAAAAAGACTAAAAACAATTGCTAAGGCCAAAAACTGCTTCGAAAGGTTAAATTCGCAAAATTGACTTTAAAAAGACCAATCTGGCAACCCTGGACAAGAATATGAATATGGTCTCCTATTAAGATAACATCATTTCCGTATATAATAATAATAATAATAATAATAATAATAATAATAATAATAATAATAATAATGTATGATCATTGTTGCAATGATGCGAGAATGGAACTCGTAGTAATTTCGTCGTGCAGTGGTTCTTCACCGAATAAAGAAATCGGCGAAACGTTATGTAATAATGAAACATTCGAAAGAAACAGGGCAAGAAAAGAAAGACATTACCTGCCAAAAAATGCTAAACTGAGGAATATAATTAAAGATTGTCTCTTCAGATGTGATTTTATCATTTGTATTGAACTATGTAGCACAATTTTTCTTTCTGATTATTTATTAGTATTTATTAATTTAGTTCATTTGAGTTGGTTTCACTTTTAGAATACATTTGCTGAATATTGTTACTTTATCCCCCCCCACAATTTTTGCGTTATCAGTGGAAAAATATTGGCATTAACAAAATATATTTGTTGATTTAATATATTTCTCATTTCGTAGAATTTGCAGGTGTCCTGATAGTAAACTGTATTTCGTTACGAAATTGTATTATCAATGAATGGTGGTCATGTCTCCAACCCGCCTTGTATGGTAACAGTAGTAATAATAATGTTAAATAATAGTAATTAAAATCAAATAATTACATATGTTTTCTAACGAACTTTATATTTAGCGGTCACGTAGACTATAAATAGAACCCAAGTGCATGGGTAAGTTTGCGATCAGGTCACAAGTCCTTAAAACATCAAACATGTCATCTGCTAATGAATTCTTTTTTCATAGGAGTCACCACTTACCAAGTCCCGGAGGTCACTCGTAGATAAGGGTTATAGAGCGTACCGTAGTCAATAGGATAATATTGTAGTAATCTTTAATAATAGAAATTTGGTAAATTGGATTACTTAAAGGAGGCGGTTCATCAAGAATTTGTTTATATTGGGCTTGAAGACAATCAAGTTCTAGTCAGCTGGGAAGCAGGCAAATGGAAGAGAGTTCCATAGGCGTTCAGTTCTAAGAAAGAAGCTTTGTTCGTGGAACCTACGTTTTGATTTAGGCACAGATAAAGAGTGGGGAAAATTATTGACAGTGGTTTCAGCTAGACGGATGTTTTTCATGAAAGATTGGCGAGGTGGAACCAGAGATTGGAGTTCAGGCGAGCACTTTCCATCGAAATAAAGACAGGCTCGCAACGTCTCTTCTGTGGGAAAGAGGTTGTAGAGAGAAAAAGGGGCGTCTCCCACTAAGCTACGGAGTTTATTTTGAACTCTGTCAAGGCAGGATAAGCTGCTTCTAGCAGCTCCTGCCCAGATGTGGCAACGGTATTCTATTATTGGACGTACTTGGCATCCTGAGAAGGCAATCGAAGTGGTCACAAGTCGCTGCGTTATGCCCAAGGTGCCTACTAATATACATGTACTTACCTTTAAGTAACCAATGAGAGGCAGAATCACCTTCGAACATCTAATTCGCTACGTTACGCCCTATATGCTGAATATGCTACGTTTACACATATTTGCACCATTACATACGTGTTAACATGTAGACACTGTCGCAAAGAAAACAAAGACGAGGAAAGAATTCGACTGACAAGTTTTTACAGTGAAACAACAGACATTTATGTACAGGTACTTCCCAGAACGACGACTTGTCGTTTTGTTAAAAGTCTTCTCGTATTCCAATACGCTTAATAAGACTCTGTCATATCGAACATGTAATAACCTGTCTTTGTCCGACCACGTTTAGGACACGTCTCTTCCTGTCACTTTTGGCCCACGTGTGTGACGACACGCCTGTCTTTGTCTCCTCTAACGTGATCATTGATCGCCGCACACGTTTTTCTTCTCATAATCTTTTTTATTTCGTTCTTTATTGCTGTGAAACATCACAAGCACACAGCTCGGTCACTTGCATAAAGCTGCTACTGGTGCTATACGCACGTCCGCGTTCTATTAAAATATTCAAGTAACTCATGAGTGGCACAATCACCTTACAACTTCAAATTAGTATTTCCGATTTTAAGAAAAATTAAAACCTATGTTTAAGACACCATTTCAGAGAGAGTTCTAACATTTTAGCTTCCTTCGTCTGTATTAGAGAGCAAAAAAGGAAAGAGGAGACAATAAAAATACACCGAGCATGCAGAGTGAAACATTTACTTTCACCATGACTAATGCTTGTGCCAATTAAAAAAAAATTACTAGGCGTTGTTATTGAGAAAAGTGCCAACAAATAAAGGGATGAACCATTTGGGAAGAAATTTTATCCCTATAATGGCCTCATAGGGGGGCAACCAGAGTTATCCCGGAAAATCTGTTCTGAAAAAAAAATTCTCTATGACTAATGTAAAATTTAAAAAAAAAATCACTATGACTAATGTAAAAGTAAAAAAAAAATCACTATGACTAATGTAAAAGTAAAAAATAAATTCACTATGACTAATGTAAAAGTAAAAAAAAATCAATATGACTAATGTAAAAGTAAAAAAAATTCACTATGACTAATGTAAAAGTAAAAAAAAATCACTATGACTAATGTAAAAGTAAAAAATAAATTAACTATGACTAATGTAAAAGTAAAAAAAAATCACTATGACTAATGTAAAATTAAAAAAAAATCACTATGACTAATGTAAAAGTAAAAAAAAAATCACTATGACTAATGTAAAAGTAAAAAATAAATTCACTATGACTAATGTAAAATTTAAAAAAATTCACTATGACTAATGTAAAAGTAAAAAAAATTCACTATGACTAATGTAAAAGTAAAAAAAATCACTATGACTAATGTAAAAGTAAAAAAAAATCACTATGACTAATGTAAAAGTAAAAAAATCACTATGACTAATGTAAAAGTAAAATAAATTCACTATGACTAATGTGAAAGTAAAAAAAATTCACTATGACAATGTAAAAGTAAAAAAGAATCACTATGACTAATGTAAAAGTAAAATAAATTCACTATGACTAATGTAAAAGTAAAAAAAAATCACTATGACTAATGTAAAAGTAAAAAAAATCACTATGACTAATGTAGAAGTAAAATAAATTCATTATGACTAATGTAAAAGTAAAAAAAATTCACTATGACTAATGTAAAAGTAAAAAAAATCACTATGACTTATGTAAAAGTAAAATAAATTCACTATGACTAATTTAAAAGTAAAAAAAATCACTATGACTAATGTAAAAGTAAAAAAAATCACTATGACTAATGTAAAATTAAAAAAAATTCACTATGACTAATGTAAAAGTAAAAAAAAAATTCACTATGACTAATGTAAAAGTAAAAAAAATTCACTATGACTAATGTAAAATAAAAAAAATCACTATGACTAATGTAAAATTAAAAAAAATCACTATGACTAATGTAAAATAAAAAAAATCACTATGACTAATGTAAAATTAAAAAAAATTCACTATGACTAATGTAAAAGTAAAAAAAAATCACTATGACTAATGTAAAAGTAAAAAAAATTCACTATGACTAATGTAAAATAAAAAAAATCACTATGACTAATGTAAAATAAAAAAAATTCACTATGACTAATGTAAAATAAAAAAAATCACTATGACTAATGTAAAATTAAAAAAATCACTATGACTAATGTAAAATTAAAAAAATCACTATGACTAATGTAAAATTAAAAAAAAATCATTATGACTAATGTAAAAGTAAAAAAAATCACTATGACTAATATAAAATTACAAAAAAATCACTATGCATAATGTAAAATTAAAAAAAAACTATGACTAATGTAAAATTAAAAAAAAAACTATGACTAATGTAAAATTAAAAAAAAAACTTGGTTATTGAGAAAATTTCGAACAAATGAACGGATAAAGGATTTGGAGGCAATTTTACTCTTATATTATTCAATATTACCCAGAACTGATTAACCGAAGTTATCCTAGAAAATCAGTTCTGGCAAAAATTTACTTTTACTATGACTAATGTTTGTGTAAAATTTTTTAAAAATCCAAGGCATGGCTGTTGGGAAAAGTGCGAACAAACAAACTAACGGACGAACGGAAGTGAATTACTAGGTCCAATCCTTCCTTTGTCGGGCGGAGGGGGGGGGCAAAACTAAAGTTGAGCATAAGGAAAAAATTGTGATAATTATTATTATTCAATCCCGTGCAATATCGGATCTTCTTGCGAGCCAGAAATGAATCCTTTCTAGTAAATAGTCAAATATTTCTAATAATTTTATAATTTTAATCATTTTACTTTTATTGAATACTGGCAGATGTACCCAGTGTTGGCCGGTATTAAACGTAAACGTTAAATTTCTTTAAAAAATGAAAGAAAAAGCGGAAGGAAAATGAGACATGTGCATACGAGTATTATGTTTTTTCTAAACAGTTCACTTCTTGTCTGTAAAAAAGACCCACTCGAGCTGAGATCGAAAAGAAAATCCGTGCGTCAAGTTCGATAACCATTAGGCCAGCTCGCCATAATCTTTAAAAATCTTTTCTCATTCCTGCTTATTCTTAACATAAAGAAGCTGTCATCTAAATTATTCGCGCATGCGCAGTCGTGAAACAGTTGACAAACAGATAAAAATTAGATAAACCCCGCGTAATATTTTTTCAATTTTAACCCCTTAGTAGCCATTTTTCTGGATGAAAATCGATTGAAGAGTTTTCCACATGTCTGAATATCCTTTATACCAAATTTCAAGTCCGTAGATAGAAAAATTCGTTGAGTATATAGGTTGAGAACCGTCTTCATACACATTCTCACTTTTATAGGTATATAGACAAGTTGCTATTTTTATCCGTAGTCATTTGTAAATTGCAGGTCCATCCCGTTCTCAACGATATAAGTGGATAAAAGATCTTCATAGATCAGATAGTTTTGACGTCTGCCATAATAATACCATAATAGACGATCGTATCGATCGTGTTCCGAAAAACTCGGAGAAAAACAAAATTAAAGAAATGTGGCCATTATAAATTTAGCGTCGAATGTTATGCCGCCCCCAAGATAAAATCAACATGACGAAATTTCTTTTTTGTTTTATTGTGATACAAGATAAACTGATCTCCTTACTTGGTGTCCATGTCTAAGAACTTTGCGAAAATAAATTACGTTCACTCTGATGATGGTTCACTTCAAGGGAAATATCCCGTAAATATTTATGCGAGATTGTAATCTTACGTCGCCATTGGCCACAAGTCATTTCCCGCTATTTTTGTCTTTGTTCCTGCATTTTCCTGTGTCACGAGAAAACAAAATAACCAAATGAAGAAAAGAGATGGAAAGAGCGAAAGATATATAGAAAAAAATTAGAACACACACACAAACTTATATATATATATATATATATATATATATATATATATATATATATATATATATATATATACTTGTACTTTTTTGTAGAAAAATAAATCCCATACAGTGCTCTATTATTAGGGGATAAACCTTTCTCGAAATAAGAGCAATATATTTGTTGTATAACATATACAGGAATTTACATTTATATCGGTAGTCGGTACCGACGGTTTCAAGCCCGGTAGTTGAGGACTGCTCTTAATGTCCGCCTCAGGCTCTCTTCAGCCGACTCTCATCTGTCTTTAACCGGAACCGGAACTCTATATATGCACACCATAATTTTTATTTATTTATTTATTTCTCTTATCCTTTATATTTTATTTATTTATTATTTTTTTGTATGCTACTTTAATAAGGTAATAAATTTGAAGCAATAAATTAAAAAGTATGGAATGATGCCTTCTATATTATTATTTTTCTTTAAGCATCCCCCCTATCATTCAGTTAAAGACAGATGAGAGTCGGCTGAAAAGAGCCTGAGGCCGACTACCGATATAAATGTAAATTCCTGTATATATTATACAATATATATATATATATATATATATATATATATATATATATATATATATATATATATATATATATATAGTAAGTAATAAAATATATATGGCGATTAAGTTACACTGAATATTTCGCGTTTCATCCACTCTAGGATTCTTCAGGCTTATGCATAAGCTAACTAGCTCAACCTACGTATTGAGCACTGTTGAAGTAAATACTAAAAGTTTACGCATAAATTTATACTTTCGTATATTAATTTATATAAGTAAATGAAGTATATATATATATATATATATATATATATATATATATATATATATATTCTACGTGTATAAAATTAATTTATCTATAGACATGACATGTTTCAAAGTTTCACTTCTCGACAGTATAGCTAAACTTATTGAAGTGAAATTTAGCTATACTGACGAGAAGTGAAACTTCGAAACATGTTGTGTCTATAGATAACTTATTTTTATGCACGTAGAAAATATTTAAATAATAAATTAATCACAAATACGTGCCCAAAATTTGGGGCCAACTAGAATATAAACAAAGGGCAGATAACCTCTCCCTTTAAAGCACTCAGTGAGTAAAAAACAAAAAACAAAAAATCACCACAAATAAATAAACAATCTTACACACACACACACACACACACACACACACACACACACACATATATATATATATATATATATATATATATATATATATATTCCCTATTAGTTTATTCAACAAACCTCTTTAAAATCTTTAATATGAGAAAAGTATATATTAAATTAATATAAATTAACTAAAGAAGAAATTTATCGACTATACATAAAATACTGCTTTTCAGTTAATTCATTTCAGTAGTTTGTTTGCACGAATATCGAGTTATTTAAAGAACTTTTCAATGTATTCTACCACATGCCAAATATACATGACTTGCATTTTACTTTTCACCATGGAATATACTATAAAAAAAAAACAAGTCCAGCATTCATTGTATTTTACAACCGTTCCCGTATCCTTATTATTTCAACTTGGAGTATTCATTTACACCACCATTTCAAATTTATATACATATAATTCCCAGTCAAACAACGTCGCAGCCACAAGAGCCATGACTGTCAAAGAATCGGAAGTACAAAACTCAAGTTTCGCCCTCATTTGGGCTCATCAGTTAGACACATCCGAACTCACGATTCGAAACCCGAGCTTCTTACATACGTGGTAAGCACTCTACCAACTGAGCTGCGACGTTGTTTGGCTGTGGAATTTATCATATATAATCTCCCACATTTTGAAAGTTATATATATATATATATATATATATATATATATATAAATGAAATACTTAAATGTAGTTGGATTACTGGTTGTATAATACTGTAAACATTAAGTCCAAATAAATATTAGTCAAAACATTTATTAGACAATGACTGTTTTTCAACTTGGAGTATCCATTTGCACCACCATTTCAAATACAATTTTCAATTTATGTGCTAATAAGTAAAATTTATAATTACCCACATCTATTTTGATAATAACATTTTCTCCTGTGTTATGAGTTATTCATTGAAAATCCATGGATTTAGAAAAAAAGTTTAGTAATTATTTATACTCTTATGTTAAACAATAAATTTTATAATTATCTGTATTTATCAAACAATAAATTTTGCTTTAATATAAATACATAATTTAACTAAATTTCGCTGTAATATACATACATAATTTAACTAAATTTTGCTGTAATATAATTACATAATTTAACTAAATTTTGCTGTAATATAAATACATAATTTAACTAAATTTTGCTGTAATATATAATACATAATTTAACTAAATTTTGCTGTAATATAATACATAATTTTACTAAATTTTCTGTAATATAAATACATAATTTAACTAAATTTTACTGTAATATAAATACATAATTTAACTAAATTTTGCTGTAATATATAATAGATAATTTAAGTAAATTTTGCTGTAATATATAATACATAATTTTACTAAATTTTGCTGTAATATAAATACATAATTTAACTGAATTTTGCTGTAATATAAATACATAATTTAACTAAATGTTGCTGTAATATATAATACATAATTTAACTAAATTTTGCTGTAATATATAATACATAATTTAACTAAATTTTGCTGTAATATAAATACATAATTAAACTAAATTTTGCTGTAATATATAGTACATAATTTAATTACATTTTGCTGTAATATAAATACATAATTTAACTAAAGTTTGCTGTAATATATAATAAATAATTTAACTAAATTTTGCTGTAATATACATACATATTTTAACTAAATTTTGCTGTAATATAAATACATAATTTAACTAAAGTTTGCTGTAATATATAATAAATAATTTAACTAAATTTTGCTGTAATATACATACATAATTTAACTACATTTTGCTGTAATATAAATACATAATTTAACTAAAGTTTGCTGTAATATATAATAAATAATTTAACTAAATTTTGCTGTAATATAATACATAATTTTACTAAATTTTGCTGTAATATAATACATAATTTAACTAAATTTTGCTGTAATATAAATACATAATTTAACTAAATTTTGCTGTAATATAAATACATAATTTAACTACATTTTGCTGTAATATAAATACATAATTTAACTAAGGTTTGCTGTAATATATAATAAATAATTTAACTAAAGTTTGCTGTAATATAAATACATAATTTAACTCAGAAATTCCATTTATATTATTACTCTATGTCGCATACTGAGCTTTTTTATCTGCTTCGGATTGTCTTATAAATATTGAAAATATAATATTATCTGGATTTACAAGAAACAATGACATTTATTTTGATTTTACAGTATTATATTATACAATCTGTGATCCGATGACATTTCAGCATTTTATTCGAGTAAATTATGGGAAAGAATTCCAACAAGTGCTCGATTACGAAGAAAAGGTTTTCAATATGAGAGCTTAATATTTATTTATTTAAAACATTATGGCTGACGAGGGACTAACATTATTTACTGTTAACTGGTCCCCCTTATGTTATGCTTGAAACCGACGGTACCAATGTTTTTCTGACCTTCTGTACAGTTATATATATACATATATATATATATATATATGTATATATATATATAAGTATATTTTATGAAGAATTATGTGTATGAGAATGTGCGTCAGAAAGAAAGAAAAATCTAAATAATGCGTCACAGATAAAATTCTCTTCGACTATGAGGTATTCCGAACAAAATTCTGCTTTTCTTGTTTATTTCTTTGAATTTCTTGATTCCTTAAATAATCTTTTTTGATTTTCTTTCCTTGAAATCTATATTCCGTCTCTGCTTATATTAACAATGTTTCTGTCATGCTCACTAATATATTTCCTTTTTTTCTCAAATTTCGTCCCATTTCTTTGTTGCTTGATTTTCGCCGTTACAAATTCTTTCTTTCATTTTTCTGCCTTTCATCTCTTCTTTATTTTTTCATCTCCTCTTTTTTATTGTTTATTTCTCTCTTTTTTCCCTATTCCCCCCCTTTTTCACAGTTTCTGTTTTTCATTTTTTCTTTCTTTCATCTTTTCATTTTACTTTCTTTCACATTTTTCTTCCACGTTTCGTTTATTTCATCATTTCCTCTTTATCGTTTTCTTCTTTCATCTATTTTCATCTTTTCTTTCTTTCATTTTTTTCATCTTTTCTTTCTTTCATCTTTTTTCATCTTTTCTTTCTTTCATTTTTTTCATCTTTTCTTTCTTTCATCTATTTTCATCTTTTCTTTCTTTCATCTGTTTTCATCTTTTCTTTCTTTCATTTTTTCATCTTTTCTTTCTTTCATTTTTTTCATCTTTTCTTTCATTCATTTTTTTCATCTTTTCTTTCTTTCATCTATTTTCATCTTTTCTTTCTTTCATTTTTTCATCTTTTCTTTCTTTCATCTTTTTTCATCTTTTCTTTCTTTCATTTTTTTCATCTTTTCTTTCTTTCATCTATTTTCATCTTTTCTTTCTTTCATTTTTTTCATCTTTTCTTTCTTTTATCTTTTTTCATCTTTGCTTTCTTTTATCTTTTGATTTGATTTTTTTCTTTCTGTCTTTTGTGTCTATCTTTGATTTTTTTCTGTCTTCCGCTTTTTACTTTCATCTTTTTTCTTCCTTCTGTCGTATATTTCATCTCTCTTGTCTTTTATCTTTTTTTACATTTATATTTCATTTCTAACAATCGCTGTATTGGTATATGTTTCTATCCACATGCATATCATTCATAGTTCGTTCTTAAACATATTTCCTTTTTCTTCTAGTTCATCTTCCGGCTAAATTTATTTACTAACCTGGAGACCCGACTTTGCCCGTGATTTAATGAGGATTAACGAAAATTTCACTTTCCCATACGTTATTGTCATCGAAATCGGTAAAACCGCTTATTATCAATCTAATCGATGTATTGTCTGCTATAGGTGGGGACCCATTACTGTAAACCTGGAAGAAGCTTCACATGCCTCCCCGCAGTGACTTAGTGCACAATACAAAGTAGTCTACATTGCACTGTAGAGAACCTACTGTTGAGTTTATAAAATTACTTTTATATAATAGTTTAAAATGTAAAATCATAGTATCAGTGTTCAGTTGTGTTCTAAACAGAAATATTCATTTTGAACGCGCCCCTATCATATAAAAAGACTACCGTTGATTTTATATGCCGAGCCTTTCTGCTTGTGTGGTAATAAAACTTCTCAAATCACTTGCAATGTAAGGATGCATAAGGTGTTAACTTTAAGCCAAATCGCCTGTGTCTTCTTTCATCGAATTGTTTGGATTATCGACATTTATAGAATATATTCCGAATTCTGATACGAAACCTATCTAAGAACACTGCCATGCAGATAAAGTACGTTTGTGTGAAATAAGAAAAAAAATCAGCTCAGTCGTTTTCGAGTTCATAAGGCGCTAACTCACACACACAGCGCAGACAGACAAAATTCCTTTATATAACAGTAGACATATATATATATATATATATATATATATATATATATATATATAGAGAGAGAGAGAGAGAGAGAGAGAGAAAGAGAGAGATTTCTGTGTATCTCTTATATTATGTTATATTTACATGGATTTCATTTTTTGATTATTTATTTACTTTTGATTTGAAATCGCTCGCGACAAGACATGAAGCCACTTGATGTAAGGAGATAAAACACTACTTCAAGGTCAATAAATAGCCGACAACGAATGTTATAAGGTAGATTCTACTCCAGAATATTTCATTTCCTCATTTGCCAGAAACATTGCCTGTGGAATGTGGGAATTAAAAGACAAAATAAAGAAAGCAAGGTTCACTTTTTATTATTGCTTTTCATTCCTAACTTTCTTTGTGACTTTTTTTTCACGAGTTTCTTTTCTTTCATTGTTCCTTTTATATTTATTTTTATTCATCCTAGCATGATATTTTTTCGTCTTACGCTCGTTAATTTTTTCCCATAATTTCCTTTCTTTTAACACAGGATGTCCCAAAAGAAGCTGATGGTTTAAAATATTTATAACTTTTTAAATTTCTATATTTTTAAAAATTTTTTTCAAATCATCTAGAGTTACCCTTCCAAGGTCATCATGAGTCGTTACACTACCGAAGAGTGGATATTTATCGAAGTCCTATTTTCGGTTGAATGAGTCAATATCAGAAACTCAAAGAGAATTTCGACGAAACTTCAACACAAGAAATTCCCCTACTTCCAATGCAATAAAAGCTATGGTGGCTCGATTTCATGAGTAACGGTATGTATGTGACCTCTCAAAATCTTGTAGACCCCTTACGGCAAGAAGTGATCAGAATCGTCAGAGATTAGCAGGGAGTATGACCGAGGATCCATCCACATCAGTAAGAAGGAGATCAAGTCAAATTGGGACCTCTAGATCAATGTGGTTCCAGAAGGACGGTGCACCGGCGCATACGGCACGAGAAACATTAAATCTGCTCCAGGACATATTCGGCAATCAAATAATTTCTTGTGGCTGTGAGATAAATTGGCCACCCCGCTCGCCAGATCTCATATGTGCTGATTTTTTCCTCTTGGGTTACCTCAAAAGAGCGGGTATACGCAAACAAACACGCCACAATAAATGCTCTTAAAACATAGAGGAGGAAATTAAGGCCATAAGCCCTGAAACATTAAGTGATGTGCTGGACAATGTCCTGCAGAGAGCACAAGAGTGTGAAAATTAAAATGGTGGACATTTGAGTGACATCATTTTTCATGACTAAAATTAGACCTTATGTAAAACATACCCTAGATTAAGTTGTGTAAATAAAATTAGAATAAGTAGACTATGATATTTTACTATATCTCCAAATATCTCGGAGAGGCTCATCTATCTACATATGAAAATTGGTAAGCATAACTTAAATATTGAGAAAATTAATCAAATTAAAAATCCGTTAGCATCTTTTGGAACACCCTGCATTGATATCGTTTTAGTTTTTGTCTTTTTTCTTTTTGTTATTTATTTATTTTTTTTTATAAATTTCATTCAGTCATGCTTTCGAAATTGTAAAAATTTCTCTTCAATGTTTTTTATTTTATTTTATACTGTTCTTCAAACGTGGCAGTGGTCAAGTGGTTAACAGATCCGGTGTGCCAAATTCAAATTCACAGAAACTGTTTAGCTTAGGACGCTGGCAAGCTTCACATATTCCCTAATGTCTTTCTGAAAAATATGTCTAACTAGAAAAAGATTGGTGACCCAAATGTCAGTAATAGAATCATCCAATTCATAACAAATGAATGAATGATTGTATTATGTCCATTTCCCCATAGCTTTCGTCCGTTTGATCTATCCTTTCTGTAATATTATTTTATTCTTTTCTTTTTCTTTTTTTTTTCTTTTATTTCTTCTAACTTTCCGTTTCATTTTCATTGTTTTTTCTTTCTTTCTAAATTTCTACTTTCATATCTTTTTTTTCGTTTACAATATTCCTCTTTTTACATATATTTTCACTTTTACATTTCACGTATGTTATATAAATTTCCCAGTCTTTGTTTCCTTCTGTTTTTCTCTAAAAATTTCTTATTTTAAACTTTCGTTTCTGTAATTCCATATTCCGTTTTTCCTCGAACCTTTTCTTTAACACTTACAAGTCTTCTTACTTTGATTCCGTCTTTCTGTCTTTCGTTTTTATAAATTTCTATTTTTCTTTGTTTTAGTTTTTCTTTCTATTTTTTCTTTGTTTTGATTCAGCTGCAAAAAATTTCCTTTTACTTCTTTCTTTATTAGCAAATTAATTTTTATTCTCAAATCTAACTGGTGTCATTTCCTTCATCCTTTTATACTTGTCATTCTTCGAATTCATACATAAGAATTTTTTAAATTTTAAATTTCTGATTTGCTTGAACTTCACTGTAAAATAATGCTTTTCTATAACATCATTTCATTGTTTTATTCTTTATTTCGTATTTCTCTTTATTTTTCTAACTTTCTGTTTACTTTCCATTCTATTTTCTTTCGTTTTAAATTACTTCCTTTTTATCTTTTTTTTTCGTTTTATAATGTTTTTATTTTCACATATTTTCTCACTTTTACATTTTACGTATATTATATAACTTTCATACTTTGTGTTTCTTTTTTGTCTCTAAAAATTCTTGTTTTAAACTTGAATATTCTTTTTCGCCGAACTTTTTCTTCAACTCTTGCAAGTCTTTTTCATTTGATTCTCGTCTAAAATTTCAAATTCAAAATCGGTCAGCATCTTTTTGTTTCTTTCTCTGAAGCAATTTCTCATTCCTATTTTCTCATTTTTTGTTTCTTTTTCTTTTCCCCATTTTCTTCTTTCGCATTTTCCTTCATTTTAAATCTTTTTGTTCTTTTCCCCTATTTTTTTTCTCATTTTCCTTAATTTTTCAGTCCTTTTCTTTTTTCCCCATTTCCTCTTTTCTTATTTTTTTCCTTTTTCTATTTCCTTTCTTTCTCATTTTCTTTTCGTTTCTTCCTCATTTTCTGTCTTATAATTTTCTTTTTTTTCACTTAATTTTTCTTTTCTCATTTTCCTCTATTTTTCATTTTTTTCTTCTTTTCCCCATATTCTCTTTTCTCATTTTTCCTTCATTTTTCTTTTCTTTTTTATTGCCATTTCTTTCTTTTCTTATTTTTCTTTCCTCTTTCCACAATTTCTTTTTTTTGTCATATTCCTTCATTTTTCATTCATTTCTACTTTTTACCGTTTCCCCATTTCTCATTATCCTTCATTATTCATTACTTTATTCATTCCCCCCTTTCCCTTTTTTTTCTATTTTTCTCCATGTTTTTTCCTTTTTTCTTTTCCAAATTTCCTCTTTTTTCTATTTTCTCCATTTTTTAATCTTTTTTTCTTTTCTCTATTTCCTCTTTTGTCATTTTTCCCCCGTTTTTCTTTTCCCCCATTTCCTCTTTTCTTCCTTTCTCTTCGTTTTTCATTCGTTTTTTTTTCTCTCCCTTTTTCTTCTTTTTTCTCTTATATACATTTTACTACCTTTTCTTGACACATTTATTCTTTTTATTATAGATCTATAAATTCGTTCCCGTTTTTCTATCATCTTGTTTTTTTTTTCTTTTTCTGTATCTCTTTCTGCATTAGTTTCATTTTACCTTACATTTTTATTTTTGCCTTCTTTTGTTTTCTACGCCTTTTCACAATTCATTCATTTCTTCTTCCATTCTTATCAGCATCTTTGCTGTCTCAACAAATGTAACCAATCAAAGCTTTATCCCGGTCATCTCTTGTATTGTACGATAACGCCATCTTTATATCTCCTTTCATCTGCCGTTCCTCTTCTTTCTACTTGCTTGTTTCTTTTAATACTTATTACTGTTAACTGGCATCCATTGTTTGAAATCATGTTCAGACCAAATCTTCAGAAAAAAAAAAAGATTGTGGATGATGGTGACTTCCAGTTCGTGTTCTTCGACGTATCCGTAAACTATATCTTTATATAGTCAGATTAATGTTCAGACAAGATAGCTATATGCCTCAAGACATATCTTCCACGCGCACCTGCACTTACATAGACACACGCACACTCTATAACTACGCCACGAAAAAGAAACATAAAGTCTAATAATAAACACTACCGCTTACTAAAAAGTGATGAATTTAATATAATTTCCCTAATCTGATTTGTTTTTGTTTGAGTCAATTAATGTTGATTTCTCAGCCGAAATGTCACGTAGATCCAAATTAAAATGTTTTATTATATTTGAATTACGTTCAACAAATGTGACGATTCATAGCGGCGACAGACCACCTTCTCGTAGATTATTATGGTCGATATATGCATATCTATAAATTTATAAAAGTGAAAATATGGTCGATATATGCATATCTATAAATTTATAAAAGTGAGAATATGGTCGATATATGCATATCTATAAATTTATAAAAGTGAGAATATGTGTGTATGTATGTGCGAGGACACCTCTCAACCTATATACTCAACGAATTTTTTATCTACAGACTTGAAATTTGCCATATAATGTATTCAGAAATGAGGAAAACTTTTTAATCAGTCCTTTTCCCAACAAAAAGAATACTAAGAGTCAAAATGGCTACTTGGGGGGGGATCGGATTTTATCTATTTTTTAACAAGTTCCCAAGGATTGAGAAATGCTTTTTAAAGATCTTAGCAAGCTGGTCTAATGGTTATCGTACTTGTTTATCGTACTCGTACTTGACTCAGTGTATTTAAGTTTTACTTTATTCAATCTAAGCTGGGTATTTTTTTTTACTGTTTAAAAAAAGATACTATTTGCATGCACATGTCTCAGTTTCTTTCCGCTTTTTTTTTTACCTTATTTTTTAAAGAAATTTAAATTTACGTTTAATAACGGGCAACGCCGGGCACATCTTTTAGTATATATATATTTAAATAAGGGAGTAGTCACCAACAATGTGTATTTTTTAACATTATTTTATTATTCCGTGTCTTGGTTTTTCATTGAGAATTATGTTTGGATCATTGTAATAATGTTTTTAAGTCATTGAAATCGTTTACGCGCATTTCAGACGGTCTGTGATGCGTCCTCGTCATATATATATATATATATATATATATATATATATATATATATTATAGAAATGATTTTCACGTCATTTGAATATTAACAAACAATGCAAATAATAATAATAATAATAATAATAATAATAATAATTATGATAATAATAATAATGATAATAATAATAATGATAATAATAATAATGATAACAACATCATCTATAAGGATATGCATAATATATGTATATAATAAAACCATGGCGAATAAAAGCATTAATAATAAAATCACTGATACTTGAAATAAAACATAGAAACTCACAAAACTGTAAGATTTAAAAATTACTTCGATTAAAAAATATTTTAAATTAGGATCTCGATGAAATAATATATATATACACACATTATATTCTTGATTGAAGTGTTGACTTCTACAAGCATTGGCAACTATGGTTATCTATCCATCTCCTTATTTCGAGGCATTCATGAATTCATTGTTGCTCATCATTATTTATGTTGCCCAGGTGTTCAGAATTTCAACGTATGTTTCTCGCTGTAGTCCTCTGCTTCCCTAACAACCTAGGTGTTCTAATTCAGAACGCGATTCACGTTGATTTTCGAATAAAGTGTTTGATGTACTACCATAGCATTCCTTGCAGTTAGACGGACAGTATAATGCAGTTTCTTTCTGTCCGAGCAGTGCCTATACTGGGCGATTGTCCTGACCATTGTTCCCAGAGATATCTTCTGCTCAGCAGACCGAAATACGGAGCCACAAACAGAATTATTTATCTTTGCGTCCGTATTACATCGGTCACCTGCTTTTCATGACCTCACATTACCCTGATTGGCGGGGTAAAGTGGGCTCTCGATCTTGCCCAGAGGTCTCCCACAGAATAATAGAGAGAAGAAGGCGCCTTACTTTTCCTTTGACAGTAGTGCTGTCTTGCTACCCAATATTCTTTGTTAGGTATGTGTTATTGTATATGGCCCTGGATATGACCTTAAACTATATCCGATGGTGAGGCCCTAGCAGGCTTTTGGGAGTGTGGAGCCACCCTTTAATTGTCATTTCTCCCAGGTCCACTCTGACCCAGAGTGGTAGTACCTGCTAGGGTCTCAACTATGGGTTAAATAGAAACCGACTTGAAAAAAAAAATATATTCTATTAAAAAAAGTTCTTAAAAATACGTGGATTCGGCATTAAATAATCTGAAAAGGGTTGATATGCCGTAAAATAAAAACAACCAAACCAAGCCTTAATTGTATACATTAAAAATAAAAAGAACACAGTGTCCGAAGACATTCGTTTACGATAAAAAAAACAACAACATGTAATCACGTAATGACATGACGCAATGCTTTTTAATTAGGAAAGTATGACTGTACATTTTTGGCAATAAAATCACAAGGGTGGACTGTGGCATCATATACATTAAAACAGGTAAATATTAGAACCGTCTTTATTGGTCAGTAAGAATTTATGTTAGGACGTGTAAATAAAAACATTAGAATGCAAAACGCGAGAAATGAAATTTCTTTCAATTAATGAATCTATATAAATAAAACAGTAGATGTATGTGTGTATGTGTGTATGTCTGTGTATGTATAAATATTTAACCGATAAACTCGTTAAGCCTTGGTTACATAACACTGAAATAAACAGAAAATAGTAATCACACACCAAGATGGTTCATAACGAGTAAAATCTTTGTTTGGATGAATGAATAATGCGCACATACACATGGCAACAAGTCAAACAGTTCATTTCAACTTGCCGACATATTTTCAATTCTTTCTGCGCATGCTCAAATTATAATTTCTTCAAGTCATTTAATATTAAATCTTTCGATAGCAACATCGCTAGGAGACGCGGCTGGAGCGCTAAATGTTTTGGTTTGGATTGATAGCAGTTAAGTCATTTTTCAACTTTTGAAATCACTAATATATATTAGGTACAATATAACATTCAATAGAAAATAAGAAATTCACATAAATTAAAAAAATATATAAGTGTATTTTACGACCCATAAAAGCTGCCCCCCACCCGCTAGTGAAACAATAAAATGGCTAACATGTCGAATGTAGATTTCGATTAAAATAGTTTTTTTATTGAAGAAATAAGATTATCTTTAAATTTCTCCTTTGTTGTTTTATTTTCCTTCAAAGTTCTCATAAATCAAGGGACCACTACATGGGCTGACACGTAAACTCTATATCAAATACATAGATATTAGAATGTTCCATTAAAAACCTTTAGCTCTCAAACACTGAGTAAGTAAAGAAATTGAGAACATAATTTTCGTCTCCCCAATTAACAATTTTCATATATGTTTATATTGTATATTGTATGTATATCTTTCGTTTTGGTCTCTTGGCCTTACTGGATTCCAGGACATGAATTTATCTAGTCTGGCAGAGTAACAAGCTTCGTGTTGTTACTTGACGTAGATAACTTGGAGAAGGTGCACCATTCCTTGTAAAAGCTAATGTGAGGTAGCCATAGTGAGATCTTATTTGGGCTGCGAATACTATGTGATTTTGAATATTTGGTCAGGGTTTACTTCTAGAGAAAAGCATTCTCATGCCAGGTTGTTCTGACAAACCCCTGTACAGAGAGACCTTAGACACTCGAGGATAGTGTCTAGTAGACATTTAAGTTCTTTCCAACTTTAGTCAGTATGTGTTCATTTATGTTTAGAAAAAGCAAGTTGCGTAAATAATCACAAGACTGCGTTCTCTCTCCCCCCCCCATATATATATGTATATATATATATATATATATATATATATATATATATATATTCACGAATCATTTCATTTTTAGAAGATGGAATCGACCGATTGTTAAAAACAAAAATCAAGCACTCAAGCTGGCATATTATATATGTATATACATTCATATGCATCCCTTATTTAAAGATGGAATCTTCTGATCGTCAAAGACAAGATGCAAGCAAGCAAGGTCCACATACTTTTATACTTATATAGATAATTACATGGCAATATTGCACGGTGTGTGTGTGTGTGTGTGTGTGTGTGTGTGTGCGTTAGTTTACATCGTATTTGTTAGTGCGCGTGTCACTGTGAGTAGCAATTCGTTTCAATTTGCCTAATTCTCGCAAGTGTGTGAGCTTGTGTACGCAAATTGAAGAAAGCTTGTAAGCATCATTAAAAATTCCTTTCAACTTTGCCCCTCCCCGGCTGAAGTAGGGTGTTGATAAGTTCATAAGTCCTGTATGAGAGCGGCTGGAGAAATCTGGATAAATTTGATTTCTTTGAAATATTTATTATTTTATAGGCTTAGGTTATTTTGTATAGGCTTCTTAATTTTGTATTTAAAACGATTTTAATTGGTGCTAATATTTTGATTAAACACGTTCCTGTGCAAACAAGCATTCTTTTGGGTGTGTGGAGGAGAGTGAATCCTAGTGAAGTGGAGAAAGAAACAGGATAAGTATTCAAGCCATTTGCTTTTTCGTATTCGTTAAAACTGCGTTTCAACCTCATTACACGGAATATATGATATTCATTCCACTATTCATGTATTCCTTGTCTGCCTGTGTTGTGAGCTTAAAGGATGAAATAATGATGTTATTTCAAAAAAATAATAATTAAATATCTAAGTCCTAATGTAGAGAAAGAAGAAAAAGTTCAAGAAAAATGAATGGTTAGGTTTTACTGAGACAGAAATCCGTAGTTTTAATGAACAGTGTTCTTTTTTTGTTTTTTTTGTTTTTGTTTTTTAGATATGATATCCATTGTTATTTTAAAGAGTTTGGTAAGTATTCTGAATTATACGATGTTTGCTTAATATTTCAAATTATTGAAAAATACCACGATGTAATTCTGGTGGCTGCTGTAGCGCAAAAATAGAAGCGGGTAGGAGTTACTGTTACCTTTTCTTTGAAAGGTTTATTTCAGAGTTTCCGGCATGACTGATAAAATATAATAAATATAGAGCTTAGAGTAATTGGAGGGCATAACGGATTAGCATATGATTTTCCAACAATGTCTAAAAGTATACAGTCAAAAGTGACATCATTTCATTTAATAGATTAAATTGCTATGGCTCAAGAAGAAAGTGAGTGGATTAATTCGAAGAAATTGTATGCCAATAAAATAGTTTCCTTAGTAAAGTTGTGATAATTTTTATTCTACATTTGATATATATATATATATATATATATATATATATATATATATATATATATATATATAATAAATTCCCAGCCAAACTAGGTCACAGCCGCAAGAACCATGACAGTTAACGAATCGGAAGTCCAAAACTCGAGTTTCGCCCTCATTTGGGCTCATCAGTTAGACACATCCGAACTCATGATTCGAAACCCGAGCCTCTTGCATACGAGGTAAGCACTCTACCAACTGAGCTGCGACGTAGTTTGGCTGTGGAATTTATTATATATATCTCCCACATTTTGAAAATTATATATATATATATATATATATATATATATATATATATATATATATGAAATAAAATGGAGGTGGAAGGACCTGGATACTCAACGTTTCGCCCGATTTATGCGGGCTTCTTCAAGAGGGATGGTCATTGACGAGAGAGTCGGAGGATTGGGGCTATATATAATGATGGGGGAGAGCAGCGTGTTTTCCTTATGTAAATTAGATGTCATTTTATTTCATATCGTCGGATTTAATCCAGCTCAACAATCATATATATATATATATATATATAAATATATATATATATATATATATATATATATATATATATATATATATATATATATATATATATATATATATATAAATGAAATACTTAAATGTAGTTGGATTACTGGTTGTATAATATTGTAAACATTAAGTCCAAATAAACATTTACTTGGAGTATACTTTTTACACTACCATTTCAAATTCAATTTATGTGCTAACTAGCATTTCAGCCCGGCGTTGCTCGGGTGTTTGGATGTGTATTTTGAGCAAAAAAAGTGGTAGTAGGAAGGCAGGCTCGAAACTGTCCGCAAAGGAGGAAAAGAACGGGGTAAAACCTAACGTTGATTCTGTCACGACCACCGCCAAACGGGAAGTGATATTTTTTAAAAGTAAAGCTAGACAAACTAAAGGAGAGGATAACTTTCAAAAATATCGGCGAAAAAAGTAACCCCTCTGTAGAAAACTGCCTAGTTGAAGGGGAAGATATTAATGTTTTTAGACAATTATTCGATATTTGTCGTATGAAAGGTCGAACTTAAAAACGATACTGATCTTGGTAAAATCTGTCGCCTCTATTGAAAGTTTAAGGCAGACATGCAAACATACATACATACATACATTTATATATTGGTAACTAAAAATTTTCGACCCAAACTGATGAAAAAGCTTACCATATCTCTGAATACCCTTTATGTAAAATTTAAAATATTTAGACCAGAAATTGTCTGAGTAATTTGGAAGAGACTGCTTTGACCCCTATTATGACCCCTTAAAACGTATTGTTTTGGGCTCAAATCAAGTTATTAAGTTAGATCCATGTCCAAGGAACATATATCTAAAATTTCAAGTGCGTAGACCCATAATTGTCGGAGGAGTTTAGTAGAGTTCTCAAAGGTCAAATCGTGGAACTTTGACCCCTTAATCGCCAAATTTCTGGCCAAAAACCGATCACATCGATTTTCCCAAATCTCAGTGCCCTGTATATCAAATTTCGAATCTGTAAACTAAATATTGACAGAGTAATTGCGTAGGGAAATGTACACACACACACACAGACTCACATATACACAGACACGTTCACTTTTATAGATATACTAGACCACCCGTGACCCGTTGGGTCAGTACGTTATATTAGCTATGGAATTCATGTATGAGCGTGACACTTGTGGCATAAAGAAAATAGTTTTTTTTTACATAACAGAAGCATTTCTATGAAAGTATATTAAAATGAAAAAAGAATATAGATTGATTTCTACGAGTCGTTCTGTTTATTATAATTGTTATTGTTTTTTAAATTACAGTTACTGAATTATAAATGGTTGGTCATACTTATAGGTAAATATGCACTGAACAGGTATCATAATCCTTATTATAGTTAAATTCAAATTTTGATATATCATCTTTTAAATGAAATTGTTAGTTGAAAGTACAGAATAATAAAAAAAAACACTCTCCACATGTTAATGATGGCTTTTTAAATAGAAAATGAAAATAAAATGTAACTTTTTTCATTTAATTTAAGCAAACATTCAGTACCCATTGTGTAAAGGAAAACACTATTTAATGTAATAGAAATGTGTGCATTTACCGATTCAGCTTTCCGTTTGGAAATGTAAGCAGACGACTTTAAAAAACATGGGAAGAAGAAAAAGAAATTTTTTTTGTAATAACGCCCTCTAGTAAAAAGGTCTGCATTAGTTAAGGGGGATAACTCTATCCAGTTTTACATCGCTCCCTTTTTCTCTCTCTCACACATACACGTAACTATTTCTCGCGTACTTAACGAAAACAGAGGGAGTAGGAATGTTGAAATCTATTAGAGGGAAAGTGAGAGGTGTTTTCTTTCCATAAATTGTATAGGGTAATATTTCATATTATTAATAGATTCATAGATAAATAGATTTTATAATATATATTATAATTATCTATGAATCTATGTATTATTTGTATATATAAATAACTATTTGATCAAATTAAATGAAATTGTTTGTATTAAAAGCGATATAAAAATTCCGGAATTGGAATAACGGATTGAAGACGTTGCTATTTACGCATGCGCAACCGGATGTTGAAAACCGGAAATCTGATTGCAAACATACAAGATCCATAGACTTTTAGCATTATATAGATAGATAAGCAAAATTTATAATATTAATCTAAACATTTATTAGACAATGACTGTATTTCAACTTGGAGTATCCATCTGCACCACCATTTCAAATTCAATTTTCAGTTTATGTGCTAATAAGAAAAATTTATAATTACCCACATCTATTTTGCTAATAACATTTTCTCCTGTGTGATGAGTCATTCATTGAAAATCCATGGATTTAGGAAAAAAGTTTAGTAATTATTTATACTCCTATGTTAAACAATAAATTTTATAATTATCTGTATTTATCAAACAATAAATTTTGTTGTACTTCTACATAATTTAACTATATATATATATATATATATATACATATATATACATATATATATATATATATATATATATATATATATATATATATGGTGAGTTATAAAATATATAAGGCAATTAAATTACACAGAATATTCCGCGTTTCATCCACGCTAGGATTCATCAGGCTTATGCGGGGAGTTGTGGTTGTCTCGCGTTTTTATATACGCACAATATATTGAGTTTTTAGTTAGCCAATCAGCATTCTAGTTTCCACCGTCGCACCCTTCCTAATAAGCCAATGAGCAAGCACTTACAGGACAAGTACCCAGTTGACCTCCGGGTCACTTCTTCCTCTTTATATATATATATATATATATATATATATATATATATATATATTGAATTTCTGAGTTGAATTATTTATTTTTAAACTTTATATTGATTTATCCGTTTGTCTGTCATATATATTTATATATACACGTATTGAAAGTTGTATCCACGTTTATTCCTTTTAATATGTTTAAATATGTATGATTCAAAAATCAAGACGAAAAATATATAAATGTTCATATCTTTTCTGTAATTATTTCCTATGTGTTGATATGTAGGGATGCAAAAGATCTTATGAAAAAATACAACAATGTTTCTTTTAAAAGCACATAATTTTCGACCGATTCTTCGAACTTCCTTTGTGTGAATCGAATAAAAGGAATACACGTGAATGCAACATGCAATTCGGGCCATACGGAAAAGAACTCCACGCTAGAAGCATTCAGACTGAGGAAGATCGAAGGATCGGTCGAAAATTATATGCTTTTGAAAGAAATATTCTTTTTGTATTCCTACACGTCAACACATAGGAAATAAATACATAAAAGATATAAAGAATTATATATTTTTCATATTGATTTTTTATTCATATATATATATATATGTATATATATATGTATATATATATACATATATATATTTGTATATATATATTTCTGTAGATATATATTCTTATAACATATATCAATCCTCATTTAAGAAGCTCAATGTAATTACAGAGCAATATAGAGAATAAATGACAAAGAGTTATATTTCAAAATTCATGATGTTGACTATCTTATAATTTATTCCTTTAATTCAGTTGACTTATACAATTCTTGACAGTATCTGTTTCGTAGCGCAATATCTGATGAGTTAAGGGTATAATAGATTCACTGATTGATATAAGAATTAAGTGATTGATTTTGCGCTACGAAACAGATACTGTCAAGACTTGTTTAAGTTAACTGAATTAAAGGAATAAATTATAAGATGGTCAACATCATGAATTTGGAATATAACTTTTTGTCATTTATTCTCTCTCTCTTTCTTTCTCTCTCTCTCTCTCGCTCTCTCTCTCTCTCTCTCTCTCTCTCTCTCTATATATATATATATATATATAAAAGTGAACGTGTCTGTCTGTCTGTCTGTCTGTGTACAGCTCCCTACGCAATAACTTTTTTAAACAATTTTTAGTCTACAGACTCGAAATTTGATATACAGGGTACTGAGATTTGGTAAAATCGATGTGATCGGTTTTCGGTCAGAAATTTGGCTGTTAAGGGGTCAAAGTTCAACGATTTGACCTTTAAGAACTCTACTAAACTCCTCCGACAATTTTGCGTTTAAATACTTGAAATTTTAGATATAGGTTCCTTGGACATGGATCTAACTTAATAACTGGATTTGAGCCCAAAACAATAAATGTTAAGAGATCATAATAGGAGTCAAATAAAAAAAAAATGACTTTATTTTGTTCAGCATACACCTCCAAACACCCGGGCCACGAAATGCTAGTATATATATATATATATATATATATATATATATATATATATATATATATATATAAAATGAAAATTACAATTGAATTTACCAAAATGATCCAAGATGGTAAAATTAAAGTAAATTATAAATATTAAAGAATTAATATTTATAAAATTATCTCAGCCAAATATAAAAGCTCGATAATACCAAATAGAAAATAGAGCTTATAATATTAGCAAACAGTTAATGAAATATGTTAAAAAACACTTGGAAATGAGTTAAAAACATATTTAATCTGAAAAGGAAACACTAGATAAATGGATAGTCCTTAATCCGCGGAGTTTCGAAGAAATACTCTTCTTCTCATCATAGGGTAGGAATTAGCAAAATGCGAGATCGGATTTTGCATGCAGAAGTATTTGATGAAACAACAAATAAGTCAAAGATCTTACTTGAAAACAAAATAAGTTAAGCAGAGGGAATATGGTAAAGAAAAAGGTGATTACACATTAATGGATAGTCTGGTGGAAGATAAAAAAGTCCAGTGACGGTAAAATCCAAATATAAAACTTCAAGAAAGTTAAAAGAATTTCCATTTGTACAAGTAAAATATAAGGAAATCCCGTAATTGGAAGAAGATGGTCCATAATAATCCAAAGGCAGAAATCCATGGAATAATTCACAAAAATGTGTACAAGGAAAAAATAATATTAATAAAAGAAAAATATGATGAGAAGGTGAGTATTTCTTCGAAACTCCGCGGATTAAGGACTATCCATTTATCTAGTGCTTCCTTTTCAGATTAAATATGTTTTTAACTCATTTCAAAGTGTTTTTTAACATGTTTTATTAACTGTTTGCTCATATATATATATATATATATATATATATATATATGTATATATATATATATATACATATATATATATATAGGGAAAGGGCTTTTACTACCTTTCTTCTTCTTTATTTTTACTGTTTTTCGTCATTTCTCCCCCCCCTTCTGTCTCTTAGTATGCCTTATTCCATCCTGTACACACACACGCACACACACACACACACACATATATATATATATATATATATATATATAATATGTAATAAAACATACTGAGAGAGAGAGAGAGAGAGAGAGAGAGAGAGAAATAGATAAAGAGAAGAATATGCTGGCGTTAAGAGGTAGCAAATAATAAAAAAAAGAAACTGGTTTTATATAATCTGATCACTTTCTTTCAAATATCCTGGACCCTTTTTTAAATATCAAGATTTTTGAATGGCATCTGCGCGCCAGGCCAGAGTGATGACTGACTCTTCCACAAAGTCCACGCAGCGTGTCGGCGGTGGCGGCGACGTTCGGAGTCGGTTCGGATGCTATTGATTTCCAATGAATTGTAAGACACAAAATAAACGGAAGACGAAAACGACTGTTATAAAAAAAAAGATAAGATCGTAAACTGGTTAGAAGGAAACCTTTTGGGAAATTCATTTCTCGGACGCGACAAAAAAAAAAAAAACCTGGAAAAGCAAAACAAATAATTAAATAAAACAAGAACAAAGCAAGAACGTACGAAGCCTTAAAAAAACTTACCATATTTAATTGTATATACGAACTGTTACCGTTGACATTTTATATTGCAGTATCAATTTTATTTTATTTTATTTCCGCGGTTCTTTTTTGCCTCGCTAGCGCCTTGTGGGTAAAGATTGCCTTGCGATACACTTGAAGTTCATAAATAAAACAGAGAAAATAAATGTTCTAACTACTCTTGACGAGGGAGAAATAAAATGGAAATAAAATATGAAGACGTACGAGAGTCATCCAATATTCATCTTGGATTTAATAATCACATTTTATATATTTATGGAAATTGATTTGGATGCATTTTATTGACACTAACATCGTTGTCATCTCTAACGTTGTCATCGTACTTTTATTCTGGTTAGAGATATATTTGGAGATGGATTCCAATTTAGGCAGAAACTAAGGAAACAGTAAATATAGACACGATGAACAAATAGATGAAATTATTAACCACATTATAAATGAATGCAGTAATTTAGCCTAAAACAGATCTAACTATGTTGAAATGTTGAATAGCTGGTTCATATTGAAACAACATATAACGGAGACTCAGAACGAAGCATGATAATAAAGACGTCTGTGATGATAATTCTTTCATTATATTATAATACGGAGCTAGGAGAGACGTTTATACAGTTGTTTTAAGTCATCAAAGGGGAGATATTTCTTTACGATGATGGCGGATACGGACACATAATACTTTGAAGGAGTTAAACAAAGTTCGTATACAAGATGATAGACAAAACACATTTACCTTTCGCTTTGGTGGAATGACGTCAGACGAAGAGAACAGTTTAAAAATATAGACGATTCTTTATTCATACCAGCTGGATGATGATAGTGGTCAGGGATTCAAGTCCTTACGATTACATTGTCCTATCTTCTCACCCCTTTGCCTCCCAGGGGCATCAGCTCTCAATAAGTCGCTCTCCGACTCCCGTCTCAGACTCTGAATGTCTCCAACTTCGAACCTTGTCTCAATCTATTGGGAATTTCCTTTCTTGATGACAACAGAGGTGTGCTCAAACAATTATACTCCCGTATGTTTCAAATTACACGTGGGCATTTCACATGCATCTACACGCCTTTGGGAAACAAAGAAATTCCTAAATTTAATTGTATTGCTTTTAACCTATTTTATTAATCATCATTTCTAAACTCGTATTGTCTGTTCTTTTTAACTGACATATTTAATATCCAGTTTTTTTTCTAAAAGAATGGACAATCGACTGCGTTCCTAAATTAAATATTTATTATATTTTTGACACTTGGCGACTGAGTTTGATGGTAACCTTTTACAAATATCATTTTTCAAACTTATCTAGTTTGCTCTTTTACTTACTGGGGTCGGTCCTTTTTGACATAAGAGAAAAGTTAATCGTTGGGAATTGTGCACAACACACCTATTAATGGAAGACGAAATTTAGATGTCGAGAAATTGGAATTAAGACATTTTTTAATAAAATAAGTATTGCATAGTTGGTATCTCATAAATATGTATTTAATGATACCACTGAGATATGAGAATATAAACACACAGAGTCGAACGATAACCTTGTCGCCATAGAAAAGACGACATGATTCCATTTCCGTTTGATGAAAAATAATTTTCGTTTTCTTTTGTTGCAAACCTTCTACAAGTTGGCTAGTTGTGTACAAATCCCAAGAGAGATAGAAGTTTTCCATCATGTCCGAATATGACGCAATGTTAAACGAACGAGATTGGAGATGCGCTGCTGTTTCACTCATGCGTTCTAACGATTCAAATCATGACAATAGGACCATTGACAGCACTCTCAGAATACAAATCCGGACAATTCAACACTTGAGAACGTGCCCAGAGTGATTAAAACAAAGTTTTCGGTTACGGTCATGATCTTTTATGTGTTTTCAAAGGAGGACAAAATCATGTCATATCATATCTTCGAAGTCTGGAACGGGAAATTGCAGGGTTCCACTCCACCAGCTATAGGAGGTCACGAAGAGCAGCCGCGGCTCGTGGAGAAAAGACAGTTGAATGGCAGTTGACCGCAGAGTCAGCTGAGGAGTCGAGCGAATGGGATGAAGAGTGTCCAATACCCATAACCTGGCTCCAGCAAATGGGGAGAGGTGAACCGAGGCTGCCGTTGAGGGGAGCAAGGGACTCCCTGTCCCAGGAGTAGTGTGACGTCCTTCCACCAAGTACCAGTGGGGATTAGTAGGACAGAGACCGACAGACACGGAGTGACATCTGCTCCCCTGAGCTCAAACGAGCGAAAAAGCACCTCATCGATTGACCTGCCACGTATTTTAGTCTTTATCGAAAAGAAAAAACTTTGCAGTTAACAAACGGCCAGTCCCTAACTTAACAGCGAATTACGATTGTACCCGTAATTGAAATACAAGGAATTTTGAACAAAAGAAAACAACTATTGACTTGGTCTTTTCAATTGTTTTGCATGACGAGTCTGTTTCAGGTACTGGCCGCTGACATTCTCATCAGAAGACACGAGGAACAATCGGGGAACATCCACCACTAGACGACACGCGGGTGACGTAAGTGTCACAAGTCGGCTTGAAAGTAAACACGAATGTGCTGCTGAGTGTGGTGATCTTCTAGTGCAATCAGGTTTCCGCTGGAAGACTCTGGGTGTGACAACAGGATCTGACGCCAGCCCATAAGGACAAAGGCTTGGCTTCAGAACGAGTGTTACGACTTTGTACTCTTCTCTCACTGGCCTCTTCCTCCTGCGACCTGAACCCGCTGGACTACTTTGTTTGGTCATACGTCGAAAACATCACCAACATGGCTTCCCACCATATCAAAGTCAGCTTGATCGCCGCCATCCGCCGAGTATTAGTCGAGCTCCCGCCAACACTTGTGGAAAAGCAAATGAAATAGGCTTCACGTCATAATAGTGAACAAGAATGAAAAACACCTTAAAGCGGTAGATTTAGCTTTCCCAGCATTTCATAGGAACCAAGTATTACTGTATCAGAAAGGTTGTCTATCGTAAACTCTTCCAATAATTATTAGTATTAAAGAATAAAAGGGACAGAATGTTATTATACATGAAAATAGAAGAACAAAACTAATCCAAGCAAAAATGCACCTGACGTGCTAATAGTAAACCAGAAAACGAAAAAAAAATTCATAATAATAGATTTCCATTGCCGCATATGACAGGAGCGTACATTTATCCTCCTTAGAGAGAAATTTGGATTTATATTCTAAAGAAAAGACAAGATCCCAGAAAGTAATATATATAGATATAAAATAAAAATAAAAATACCAGCGGTGGTTGACTTTGTTTTGAGAAAAATAGAAAAACCGAATGAAATTATTAAAATAATCAACGTTTCGTCCCTATTTCAGAGGACATCTTCAGGATATTGAAGTAAAAATGCAAGAATAGAAAAAGTCATAGACCATACGAAAAAGAGAACAGTTTTTGAATCCTACCCATGTCGGGAAGGACAAACATATGTGTGCGTATGGGGGAAAAAGATAAAGTTAAATATAAAATATAAAATAAAGGGAAACAAAAGTCAAACTGATCCAGACAGGAAATGTTAAAGGCGCGAAAATATATATAGGGCAAAATAATATAGGTCAACTGAAATGTACTTAAATGTTACTTAAAAAAAAGGTGTCAGCAAGAATTGTTAAAGGACGTTAAAAGGAAAATAAAAATAAATAAATAAATATATAATAAATAAATAGAAAATAAATAAATAAAAAAAAAATGAAATATAATAAAAAATAAAATATAAAATATAATATATAATATAAAATAAAGTAAAATAAGAATAAAATTAAAAAATAAAAATTATTTAAAGGGAGAAGATGGCCGGTATCTGCAATTTACGGGAAAAAAATTTAATTTAAAAATTAAAAAAATTATTATTTTGCCCTATATATATTTTCGCGCCTTTAACATTTCCTGTCTGGGCCAGTTTGACTTTTGTTTCCCTTTATTTTATATTTTATATTTAACTTGATCTTTTTTTTCTTCTCTCCTTTCTCTTCCTAGATTTTTTTAATTTATAGTTATGTCTCGGAAGTAGTGTGAAAAGCACATCTTATTTTTCTTTTATTAATATTATTTTTTCCTTGTACGGGATTTCTTTGGATTTTACTTGTACAAATGGAAATTCTTTTAACTTTCTTGAAGTTTTACATTTGGATTTTACCGTCACTAGATTTTTTTATCTTCCACCAGACTATCCATTAATGTGTAATCACCTTTTTCTTTACCATATTCCCTCTGCTTAACTTATTTTGTTTTCAAGTAAGATCTTTGACTTATTTGTTGTTTCATCAAATACTTTTGCATGCAAAATCCGATCCTGCATTTTGCTAATTCCTACCCTCTGATGAGAAGGAGAGTATTTCTTCGAAACTCCGCGGATTAAGGACTATCCATTTATCTAGTGTTTCCTTTTCAGATTAAATATGTTTTTAACTCATTTCAAAGTGTTTTTTAACATATTTCATTAACTGTTTGCTCATATATATATATATATATATATATATATATATATATATATAATACAAATGAACAAACCAATAACAGATCTCGAACAATCCATAAAATACACACCTATATCGATGCCACTTCAACTCTAATTAAGACCAGAATATCTAACCACAATTCTTCCTTTAACAACCAAAACTCTAATAATAAACAAGGAACTTCTATAAATATTTCAATTAAAAACTTGAATCTAATAACACACTTATTCAATTAAATAGACTATCCTAAAAACAGTTAAGTCTTACACGGCAGTCCCTAATTCGTGTTACCTCTGCACATCTGAAGCTATAACAATAATTACGCCCCCCAACGAAGAATATAATGAACTCTAAAAGCGAATTAGTCTTTTTGCTGACATAAGAGAAAAAGTTAAATATGGTCAATTTGAAATTACTTAACTTTGAATAATTCCTTTAAAATCTCATTTCCATCAATTACAGATTTCTCCTTTTTACTTACCCAGCACTTGATGTTACTTCAATCTTATATTTAATTATATTCCCTATCTTTTCTGCCCTCCCCTTTGATCGGCTACCCTGCCATCTTTCCCTGCGGACTTTGCTGGAATGCTTATGCATGCGTTCCTGTATTTATCTTCTGTGCATATGTTGACCTGGCATCTATGCTCTGACGTATATATGCGCTCTAATGCTTGTATCCGTGTGGGCTTTTGGGCATACTTATGCATAGATATGCATGCATTTATACGGTTGATCGATGGTAATTCTTTCCATTTATTATCTCCTTTCTATTGGTTGCACCGTGACAAAGTCCGCAAGCGCCAGCCGCCCGCTTCTCACTCTAATTACCATTTTTTACATAGGCATAAACACTTATCAAGGCCCAGAGACCACTCGAGGATAAGGGTTAAGAGTGTACAGTAGTCAATTGGACAATATAGTAATCGTTAGGAATGGAAATTCGGTAAATTTGTTAACTTAAGTGGAATGGCTCACCAAGAACTTGTTTACGTTGGACCTGAAGACAACCATAATGTAGTCTATTTATTCTTTTCTTAATCCCCACAATCCACAAATACTCTCAATACAAATCTTCTAATCTTCCAGAAAATGCCTTTATCTGCAATAATTTTTTAGCTCCCTAAATTCTTTTCAAAAATCCATTTTTAAATATTTATGCTTCACCCTCGTTAATACGGCCCATAATCCCAACAAACCTTACCCACTCACTTACTCGACTTCGCCCTCTGCACTGCTCTAATTTACTATTTTTGCAGACATAGGTTGTCATAACAACCAAATCATCATCTACACTTAAAACACAGCGTTATAACTGCCTTGACGTTAGGCTAATATCCTCCCTTCACCTTTGAATGAACTCAATTTACCGCGTGATAATATTCCACATTTATTCTTCAAATCACTTTATTTTTAGATAATCTCACAGATTAGACCTCTTCATCTGTGCATTTTCATTAAGATATTTATTCTTTGGGCTATTTATAATCTCCAACAACATGCCCTCGGACTAATATAAACATGGATACACCTAATTTTGGACTCGGCCACTATGGGAACACACTCTCATGTGAAACCAATTTTTCTTTTTACCCCACACTACTTTTCATTATTCTACATCTCACTTTCACGCTAGTATGATCGTTTTCATACTTAGTTTCTTTAAATACTTTACAGGAAAAAAATTCTTTATACATTTTGGTAATTCCTCTCCTCTGACGAGAAGGAAAGTATTTCTTCGAAACTCCGCGGATTAAGGACATTCACCTCTATTTGTGTTTCCTTTCCGAGAAAAGAATGTGTGGTTAAATTTTGGTAAAGTGTTTCTCAATATATTTTATTAAACCTATGCGCACACACACACACACACATATATATATACATACATAATATTTAAACACACACACAAACACATATATATAATACATAATATCTAAACACACACACACATACATATATATATCGCAATTATGAAGAGAAGGCTTTTATAATTAACAATTAAAAACGTATTAAAATGAAGTAAACGGAGTGAAGAGGAGAAAAGAAGGAAAAATGGGAAGTCAGGTGACCGGTTTCGCCCTCACTTCTTTGAAAGCTGTATTGAAGGATTTTTTTCTTAAAAAAGAAGGGGGGTCGAAAATATGTACAATTTTAAATAAAATCACGTTGCGTAAAGTTATGTGTGGGAACTTTTTTTTTAAATGGGGGGAAACAATTAAAATAAAGCAACGTTATATTACTCGAAGATCCTGTAGACTAATCACGCTAAGATCTAAGAGGCATTTCCTCCGTTTACATAGAAAACGTCTTCTCAACCGAACGTGAACATTCTGCCAGATCTTTAAATGGAATAATGAGTGGGCAGGACTCAGGATTGAAAGTCCTTAAGTTCGCTACACATGACGGGTGATTGAAGAACCGTATGTATTGGCACGTTCGTCTGTTACTTGCTATGCCCCATTTCTCAATGTTGTTTGACCCACATAGTTGGCACTGCAACTACATTCAACATTGTAAATTACATTATTATGATGATGGCAGAACATCTTTTCGCGAGAAAATGCAGAAGGGCAGAACATCTTTTCGCGAGAAATGCATTAACGTTCTCGCAGAGAACATAACACGTACGTTTGAAGCAAAATAACAACTTTGCACTGTTGAACTGATTTACTTTGCGAATATTTCACTTACTGTTCCCAAACACGATAAACGAAAATATTGGACATTTATAAACCGTTTTAATTTTAGTTACAGAGAACTCAGCTATTTTCCTTTGTATAACTGACCTAATCACATCCAGAAGGTACCCATTATTGGATATCGCTATAGAAACTATTTTAAATTACTCGTCAAATTTTGATTTAGAGCAAATTTTTTTTTTATTACATTTTCACCCCAAACAAGGCAAATTGCCACTTTGGTGTAGGGGGCTACTATCAGGGGCAACACTACTGGGGTACTATGTAGGGATTTGGGCGGCAAGGTGTCGGTTCACGTTACACTTGAATTTCTGCACGTCAGTACTGTTGGGGAAGCAGGGACCTGGAATGGAATTCCAGAGTCTAGCGGTTCTGGGGAAGAAACTATTACATCTAGGGATCTCTACAGTGTGGGGGTGGGATTTAGCAGCTTGTCGGGTTTGTCGAGGGTGCTCACGTCGTGGGGGCAAAAGTGATTGCAGTTCGTCAGAGCATTCACCACTAAAATACTTGTAGAAAAGGCAGAGGGATGCAACATTTCGTCGATGGGACAGAGGCTGAAGCTTAGATGCCAGTTCAGGGCCTATCAGGTTTGCGACTCTCTTTTGAACCTTGTCAAGGAGCGAGAGACTAGTAGCAGATGCACCAGCCCAGATGTGGCAGCAATACTCCATACATGGGCGAATGGTGGCCTTATAGAGGTACAGGATACTTTCGGGTGTTAGTAGTTTTCTAGCACGGTAGAGAGAGCCTACCTTTCTTGCAGCGGCCCTGGCAATGCCTTCAATGTAATTGTTCCAACTCATGTTTCCTGTGAACGTTAGGCCAAGGAGTTTGAAAGATGGACTCTCAGATAAAGAGTCGTTGGCCATTGCTATGGGTGGTAGAGAGAGTTTCTTGTAATTATTGAATGAAACTAGTTTAGTCTTGGCAGCATTGAACACGACCAACCACTTTTGTCCCCATTCCACTACAGATTGAAGGTCTTCCTCTAGTGTTCCTGCCATTTCTTTAGAAATGTGTTCATTCGTCTTCCTGTCGTGCCTGCCATAGAGTGTAGTGTCATCAGCATATAACAAGAACACGATGTATTAGGGTCCGAATTAAATTGATCTTAGGTTTTTGGAGGCAAAATGAATCCCAGCATGTATACAGTCCCGTAAACATAGGTTTACGGTATATTTATGGAAGATAACTGGATGATTCTTTTGTTACCTATACACCAAGCAAAACTATGGACGAGTTACACTCTCCTTCATAATGTAACGCGGGAGAAAAACTATTTATCTCGGTCTGATTATTGGAGAGGCAAAATGTGTTGTCCACATAGCGAAAATAGACTAGGGATTTCATGGGTCCAAAGAGTAATTGCTCTTCATGGAAACCCATGAAAATATTTTCCATTAGCGCCCCCAGGACTGAGCCCATGGACACACCTATTTGCCGAAATTTGAGAATTTCAAAATTCAGAAAATACCTTTTCCCGTTTAACGCCGGGCAATGGAGTACAAAAGTCAAAACCATGACCAAGTAATAATAGTTTAGAAAGAGGAAAATCATGGGAAATAGGTTTAAGATGTTCTTGCCAATATTTGAGTTGATAGTGTACCCACAGATTTTGTATAATAAATGTTGCAATTTACTGTTGAATTTAAGAACTAGTTTTTTATGACCACGTTCTTGTAAAATTGCAATATACTTTGAAAACCGAATTTTATCAAAGCACAATAAAATGTTCATTGCTTCGCTCTATAATTGCACATTATTTTTTATCTTTATATCCTTCTAAATTTACCGCTAATTCATCCAAATAAATATGAATAAAACATTTTCAATTTTATGTCCTTGTTGTAATCTTGCCTTTCTATTTTAAATAAAATAAACGAAGGACATATATTATTTACACAAGAATGTAGGAATGGTATAGTTTTTTGCGTTGATCTTATTTTGCTTTTAATCAGCAGAATCGAGTTGAATTTCCTAATTAAACAAGAATTCTACCTTGTCTTGAGATATTTCATGATCATTTTGGACGTACAGAATTTAAGTATCACAATCATGAAGCGAAGATTTTTATAATTCATGATTACAATCGCTTTAAAATACAGTAAACGGGGTGAAGAGAAGAAGAGAAGAAAAATATGGGGAAGTCAGCTGACCGGTTTCGCCCTCGTTTTCTCAAAGCTGTCTCGATAGATTTTTTTTTAAAGGGCGGGATCGAAAACATGTACGATTTAAAAATATATCACGTTGCATTAAATTATGTGTGGGAAAATCAAATAAAAATGCTGGGGGAAAGAATAGCTATTGACGAGAATTATGCTTTTTAGAAAGTATAATTGGTAAATTGATCTACTTAAAATTTAGCATGCTCTTTTTGTTATAAATGATATAGAAATAATATCTCCTACTGTTTTGTTGGATAATTTTATCAATTTTATTTTACTTTTTACTAGAACCTAAATACGAAACTTCGAGAGTATAGAGTTTATCCTTTCCCAATATCAAACATAATGACTTATACACCTGAAGAAGGTCAACGGTTATATCGAGCAAAACGTTATACAAATAACAAATTCCAAAACGTCATATAAAAAACAAATACGAAAACGTTATACAAATAACAAATTCCAAAACGTTATACAAATACGAAATACCAAAACGATATACAAATACCAAACCCCAAACGTTATACAAATACCAAACCCCAAAACGTTATACAAATACCAAACCACAAATCGTTATACAAATACCAAATTCCAAAACGTTATGCAAATAACAAATACCAAAACGTTATACAAATAACAAATACCAAAACGTTATAAAAATAGCAAATTCCAAAACGTTATACAAATAGCAAATACCAAAACGTTATACAAATTCCAAATTTCAAAACGTTATACAAATAACACATTCCAAAACGTTATACAAATACCAAATTCCAAAACGTTATACAAATACCAAATACCACAACGTTATACAAATAACAAGCCCCAAAACGTTATACAAATACCAAATACCACAAACAAATAACAAACCCCAAAAACGTTCTACAAATGCCAAACCCCAAAATGTTATACAAATACCAAACCACAAAACGTTATACAAATACCAAATTCCAAAACGTAATACAAATAACAAATACTAAAACGTTATACAAACACCAAATTCCAAAATGTTATACAAATACCAAACCCAAAACGTTATACAAATACATAATTCCAAAACGTTATACAAATACATAATTCCAAAACGTTACACAAATAACAAATACCAAAACGTTATACAAATAACACTCAAAATGACAACATTAGTCGAATATATCCAAATGATACAAGCAAATATCTGGATGTCTCTCAAAATGTTTACGGTCGTAGGGAAAATACAGGGAGTAAACTGTACATAAGTGTAGTTCTAGGTGGTTCCGATTCGAACAACCATAGGGGCGCAATAGCATGGTCTCAGTCGCTTCTACGGTGACGAGGTTGGAGTGAGATTCCTGTAGTTCTTGCTTCAATAGCGATTCGCAGATAAAGAACACAAATAAGGAGAAATACTAAAGAAAAAATTATAAAAAGTTCAAATTACTCAACTCAATGTCTCCAGGGAAGAAGCGCGAGTCTGGCCGGATGCACAGCGTTAGGTTGGTCACCATCTCCTCTTACTTTCTGCTCGCTGAAAGAGATTACTTCAATTTAGTAGCATTCATCTGCAAGTTAATCACAAGTTCTGTAGGCGACGAATAACTGACTCTAGACGCAAGTTTTGGTTTTCGTTTGTATGGATTACTTATTAAAATAAATTCTGATTACAAGAAATATATTTTTATACAATTATAAACAGGAATAAAAAATAAGAATAACTGCAATTTCCTTTCTTTCACCAGCAGTCTGCTTTAATAGTAAGTCAAACAGGACCTTTTTCGACAACCGATTTTCTATTCTCCCTTTACTTGGCGGTTAGTAAACGGGTGGTGGTGTCGCGGATGGTGACAAATCCGACTTTCAGCTTTAACCGGGGTTTTCTACTTTCGAAAGACTGGAAAATCGCCTCACAATTCATCTTGTAGGTAGGAAGTGGATGAGGTTTAGTGAGTGTGACGTTCTCATCCAACCAATCCCTTTTCATTACTCTGTTTCACCTTGATTGGCTAATTGGCCACATCACCTCTCCGTATTAATTTGGTGATTCCCCCTAACAGAAATTAAATTTTTCTATTATCCGTTTTCTCATACACGACATAACTACAGCCTTGACCTTAAGGCGAATTCGAAGACCAAACATTACCCGATAACATGTCACAAAGCAATATTATTAATAATGTTCCTGAAATGATTTTTTCATACGTGTTTTGCTTCAACAATCAAACCGTTTTTAACCAGCAAGACCACCTGCTGATGCCCCGGGATCGCTTACATAAATAAAAGTTCTAATTTTAGCTCTGATTCGCCCTTTTCTAGGGCAATTTCCGACTATGATAGGTGGTTGGATCATTATAAGATGCTGAAGAGATTACTTCTGTTTCATTGATAATAGCTGAAATTGAGTTTTACATCTGTTATTGATTAAAACTCGTAGTAACTTAGCATTGCTCGGCCACTTTAGATTTGACAGATTGGGCATATCATTCTCTTCGCATTTTCTATAACCCGTTTGCAATGATTGCCAGCAGTCCTAAATAAAAGCTTTGGTTTCCGAGCATATATATTATTGAAAGCAATTGGAATAGTGATTTCTGAGAGTAAGGTGTCGAAACATTCAGAGGTGTGCCAAGGCTGGCTTTCTGGCTACTGCTGGAATTTATTAGAGATTATAAAGCTCTTAATAAAAGCAATTTCTCAACATTTTATGTCGGATGGTCTACATGACTCATTCTTTTTGAGAAAGAAGAGAAATTTCGATATAAAAGATTTAAAGTTGGCAATTATCTATACATGCTGCGATGGGAAAATGGACAACATATGTCTTATTGCATTTTTATTTAAATTTTAGTTCAGGTAACTGAGTGATTGGAAGATCGCAAAGGAGACATAGCAATGGACGAGTACTGTTCAGGACGACTTAGTTTTATAATCATTTAGTTGAATTAATAGTCTCATTATTAAACGATACAATAATAATTAAATACTGTTTTAATCCAATTTTAAAAATATTCTTTCCAAAAATGCAAACGTTTTGCTTAAAATAAAGTAATATAGACTATAGTAGTTCGGTTAACGGAAATAAATTGAAGTGGTGATTCCCGGACAACGCCGGAGAGATACAGATATTATATAATAAACACTTTATAGCATGTTCGTATTATTTGTATTATTCGGGCAACAGTTTTCATCTTGTATTTTATTCTCACAACGTTTCGGTCGATGTAATCTCCGACCTTCTTGTGTTATTAGTTATATTCAGAACTTTTTTAAATATCAGACTCGAAAACTGTACGGAATTTCGAACGAACCTATTATTTAATCCAGGGGGTAGATTCCCCTCGTTCGCTCAGACATGACCCACTAGAAATCGTAATTATATGTATCGCGTAGAGTTAGGCTTGAACCATAAATCTCCAGAACTGATTTCATATAACTTTATAAATTGCGCCACGATACCATATTTCTTTGAAATGATCAAATCGCTGCTTATTTAAGTTTTTATTCCTTAATCCTATCCGTGGTTTGTATTGCGCTATTTGTCAGAAACCATTAATTTTTTTTTCAAGAAAAAAGCCCCAGACATATTAAATATACATACTGATATTAAAATTCACACACACATACAAACACATATCGATACACACATATGTTTCAAATGCACGCGTGCAGGCCTCCAGGTCTTTAGTCATGTTCCAAAAGATTAAGATATAAAAAAAAATCCATGGGATTTAAGCATCCTTTACGAAACCTTGAGGTAAATTCCTTGGGATAAATGTAAAAAAAGTTTAATACACTTAATACAGATCTGTTTTCATTTTCTTTTTAATTTTTATTTTTTTGTTTAATTTATCGTAATTTCTCGATATTTTTTCCCAATTTCTTGCATCCCGAACACGGTATTATATATTTCCGACAACCTTGGACAAGGAGTTTATTTCAAATCGATTTTTTCAAACTGATTTGTACATGTAACCCTTGTTTTCATTGATCCAATCAAACAAATCAATGATATACCTTAAAACTAAATATGAAAAGAATATTTTAGTTTTTCTCAATTTTCATTAATTTCTAGATTTTAAAAATTTAGTTTCTAGATCTTTTTTTCTTGATTTCAAGATGTATTTCCGCATTTTACAGAACCTGTTTTTCGATTTCCACATTATTTTCTCTAAATTTACGAGAATTGTGCTTTTAAAAACATACAATTGGCAAATTGATCTACTTAAAATTTAGCACTTTCTTTTTGTTATAAATAATGTAGAAATAATATTACCTACTGTTTTGTTTGATAATTTTATTAACCGTTTTCATTGACGCAATAAAAACGATGGATATACCTTAAAACTAAATGTGAACAAAATATTTTATCTTTTCTCAATTTTCATTAATTTCTAGATTTTAAAAATCTAGTTTCTAGATCTTTTTTCCTTAATTTCTAAATGTATTTCTGTATTTTGCAGAAATTCTTTCTCAATTTCAACATATTTTCTTTTAAATCCTAGATGTATTATTTATACTTTACGAAACATTCTGTCGTAAGTTGTAGATCTTTTTTTCTTAATTATAAATATAATTATGTACTTGATGCAAACTCTCTTAAAATTTTACGATTGTTTCTCAATTTCGGCATTATTTGATTTAAATTTTCAGATATATTTCTATAGTTTTGGGAACCTATTGTCATAATCACTAAATATTTTTCGTAATTGCTTTATATCCACAAAGCGATCATGAATATAGACAAAGAGTTTTTTCTACATTGATAGTCTGCATCTACATTTGAGTGTTTATCTATTTTGTTCGGATTGAAACTATTTAATTATTTCAAGAAACCAAAGTTTTATCTTCAAACAAAGATCCGTTGCCAAAGTCGTTGGAAAAATTGTGGGATCCTTCTATCGGTCCAGTAGATATCTAATTGGTGATGCAATTCTCTACCTATATAAGAGTCAGCTACGTCCAAGGATGGAGCACTGTTGCCATATCTGGCCAGGAGCTGCTAGAAAAGACTTGTGCTACCTTGATAGAGTTCAAAATATACTTCGTAGCCGAGTAGGAGATGCCCTTTTCTCTGCCCTGAAATTTTTTTCTCAGAGAAAAGATGTTGCGAGTCTGTCTCTGCTTTGTCCTTATTTTCATGCAAGTGCTCGTTTAACCTCTAATCTATGGTCCCCCATCGCAAACTTTTACGAGAAACACTCGTCTCCCTGAACACACTATTAATAATTTCCTCCACGCTTTATCTGCACCCAAACCTAAACGTAGATTCCATGAACAGAGTTTCTTTCTTAGAACTGCACGCATGTGGAACTGTCTTTCGTTTTCCTGCTTTCCAGCTGACTACAATATGGTCGTCGTCAAGTCCAACGTAAAAAGTTCTTGTCGAGCCGTTCCACTTAAGTAAAAAAAAAAAATTACCGAATTTCCATTACTAACGATTACTATATTGCCAAATTGACTACTGTACACTCTTTAACCCTTATCCTCGAGTGGCCTCTGGGCCTTGATAAGTGGTGGTGCCTATGTAAACAAAAATCCATTAATTTAGTAAAACTATGATTCGACTGACAACAACAAATGCAGTAGTATTAAAACACATTTATAGCAAGTAAGATATACAGAAAGATTGTGTCCGAATTTTTAGAGTTGGATTATTCGGACTCTTATTCTCATCTTCTCAATGTTTCCGTCGATGTAACCTTCGATCTTCTTCAAGAACATTTTAAAAAAATTTTATGTCTACCTTATTTCTCAAATTTAACAACTATAGCCACGACGACCTGATCTATTTTATGAATGAATTAGTAATTTATGTACAATTTATCGTATACAATGATTCGTTTTAAAAAAGATATTGCGCGTTGGTATTAAATAATCCGCATAAAGATGATATGCCGTAAAACATATGAAAGAAACAAATAAATGGATTGTTATACAAGGCGTATTATGTTTGGACATCAAACTATCAAAAATAGTTGATATTCCGTATTACTCTTGGATGAAACAAGTGAACGAATCGTTTACAATAAGCACAGTGATTTTGGATAAAATAACCCAAAAAAGTGTATACACTGTAAATCTAACATAAAACCGATAGATTGTTCGTTTACGTGTTTTGTGTATAAAATCAATAAGATGTAGATATGCTAAGAAATCGTTACAGAAAACACAAAGAGAAGCAAATAAAACTTATCTACAATAAACATTTGAACACAAGCATTAAGTTGATGTTAGTGTTGTTTTAACAGTTAGAAGTTGGTGAAGTAACTTTAGGGCATTCTGATATTACCAACCGGCAGAGCGTTATTACTGTTGAACAAGAATCAGACACGTGCACGCACTGTGGTAAAAATCCAGGTTGTTCTCGATGGCTGTACATCTAAACAACATGATAATAATGAAGGTGTGTCTAAGAACTCGATCTTTGAGCCTTTATTATTCTTGGTATAAATAAACGACTTCCTTGATAAAACGGTGGCCGAGATGGATATATTTGCTGATGACACCAAACTCTATAACAGGCATGAAATATAAACGAATGTACGCACATCCAATGCAATGGCAGTGTTATATCCCTACTTTAAATAAGAATACAACAAGAAACACGGGGTGGTGGGTGAAATACAAAGGGGTTTATTTACAAGGGAATACATGTGAAATAAGAGTCACTCGACATATTTTCTTATTCTCTTCTTGTCTTTTTTCCTTCTGCCTCAGTCACGTGAGAGGGTCAAATATATCCATAGTTCATTTCATCTATGAAGGTATGTTAGGTTATTCCATTACGTTAGTATAGAAGTGAAATCTGGTCAGCGAGAGTCGGGTATATGCGTTGCACGGAGAGAAATAATGTAGAAGCGAAAGATGTATGATTCGAGTCTTGAAGACAGTTTTAGATCAGTGAGCTCAGAGTAAGATTAAATCTGAATAGTAGAAAGGTGTACAGAAGACCTCGATGATATGGTCACTTGAAAAAATGGATGATAGTTATAGGGTTGGTAAATGTAATTAGTCACGGTGAGTGATTAGTTGGTAGTGATAGGCCAGAGAAAGCACAAAAAGAAGAATGCATTAAAGAAAAAAGTGAGATAATATACGTCATTTACAACGCTCCATTAAAACAGATCCTTACTCCCGAAAAATTTTTTTTGCCATTTCGCCAAGCGCCACTATCATACCAAAGAACCACTGTTGTCTACCTCAAGAGGCTTCAGTCACACACACACACACACACACACACACACACACACACACACACACACACGTGTCACAGACACACACGGTCCTGGATATGACCTAAAACTATACCCGATGGTATACCCACCTTGCGGGCCTTGTGGAGTGTGGAGCCACCCTTTAATTGCCATTGCTCCCAGGTCCACTCTTAGCCGGTCTGGTCAGGGTCCCAACTATGGGTTAAATAGAATCTGACTTAAAAAAAATATACTCCATTAAAAATCGTTCCTTAAAATAACTAGATTCGGCATTAAATAATCTGAAAAAGGTTGATATGCCGTAAAACAAAAACAACCAACCAACCACAGACACACACATAATGGTAGTCGCTCGCACGGCAAAGTCTTTCCCTATATCTACGCTTTTTTCCGGCCTTTTTTTCTTCTACGTGGTCTCAGCATTCAAAACAATTGAAAAGACAACAGAAAAGAGAATCGCGAATCAATTAAACATTTAAACGCATTATAACAATTTCTTTTTTTTTCTTTCAAGCACACAAAAAACGACTTTTTTTCCTCTGTCTCAGACAACAGACGAAAAATAAACACCATTTGGTTAACATTTAATATTCTGTTGTTGCAAAGAAAAAAAGAGTACAAAAATCCTCAGCTCACTGCAGCAGCGTCGTCCGTCGGTACTTTCTGTAGGTTCGTTTTCACGTCTGTCCCCAGACAGTCCTCCAAATTTGCATATGTGAGCACACGAGATTCTGCGAGACTGCATTGTTATATAAGGCCGCAGGCGCCATCTTGGACCCTTTTCAGCATCATGACGTTGCGTCGGCAAAGCGCACACCGAGGCCGTTTAAGAGATAAGCCTACATTCCCACAATTTTCGCCACACGTTATTTGTATTTTTTTCGACAACACGCGCGTATACATTTTGATTTTGTCGCACGGCTTCATCCTGACGCCGGATCACCTGCACAATCGCTTCATAATGTTCGGGACCACGTTCAGGCCGAACCCTAGCCTGGTCAAACAATAGCGAGTCCCTTTGATCTCAACCGTCTGGAACGGCCACAGCGATTTCTCGACGCATATCTGCAGATAGGCTCTTCGCAGGTCCAGGATTGCCGTGTAGTCCTCTGCTGCCGCCACTCCCACAGTTTATGTGAGCAGACGTAAGCCCCCGCCGTGTGTGGGTCGGCGTGTTCATTGAGTTCCCGGTAATCAATGACGAGTCGGACCTTCTGTTTATTCTCTTGCCTGACGGCCATCAGAGGGACCAGCCCCCCCCCTTGGTGGTCCGAGCTCACCCTCTGGGTACAGAACCAGCCAGCTATTATCCATCCAAACTTCCTCGTACTGCTTCGTACTGCCCCCTGAGCCACGTTGGAGGGGGATACTCCGTCAGCCGATTCCGCAAGAACACTGGTGACTTGTCTCCCGACCACTTCCAGGACGTTGGCTCTCTGTAGACGATTCCAGTGCATCAATCGCTGCCGAGTCCTGCTCCGCATCGTCCTTTAGGATGTTTCGGACTTTAGCCAACAGATCCTCCAACCCAGGCTCATTGAGCTTTGACGACGCCCGCAACAGCCGACTGGCGTCATCCGAGAGCCCAGACAAAAAGGCACATGCCAATATTTGGTCGCTTGCACCGCCCAAGAGAGAAGCAAGCTTCTTCAGGTCGGCCAGGTAGACGTCCACAGTATCCCCTGACCCAAGCCGACGTTCAGAGAATTGCCTCCAGGCAACAAAAGGGTCCGCACCGAATGCTCCGTACAATGCTTGTTTTATCTGCTCCATTGTCGCCTCTTCCCCGATCTACTGGTACACGGCAAAAGCCACCTTAGTGAGCCTTAATGGGATGACCATAGCCGGATTCTTAATTTTGCACAACCGAAAAACGCGCTCGGCCTTCTCAAGCCATTCAACCACCGAAGGACCAGCAGGAGACCCGGCAAACTGTGGTGTCAGCTTCAGGTCGAATCCGTCTATGGTAAAAAATGGACTCCGAAATAGCTTGTTGTTGCAAAGAAAAAAAGAGTACACGAAACCTCAGCTCACTGCAGCAGCGTCGCCCGTCGGTGCTTTCCATAGGCTCGTTTTCACGTCTGTCCCCATCTGCTCCAGTGGCCTGTTTTTATAAAAGACAGAGTCCTCCAAATTTGCATATGTGCGCGAGAGCACACAAGATTCTGCGAGACTGCATTGTTATATTAGGTCGCAAGCACCATCTTGGACCCTTTTCAGCATCATGAAGCTGCGTCGGCAAAGTGCACTGCGAGGCCGTTTAAGAGATAAGCCTACATTCCCACAATTTTCGCCACACGTTTCTTGTATTTTTTTCGACAACACGCGCGTATACATTTTTATTTTTTATTTTTTGTTCTTTTCCCTTGTATACTATTTCACATCTTTTTAATTACTTTCGTAGCTCTTTTGTGTGTGCGTGGATGTGTTTTTTATTATGAATTTCTTTTGTCTATTTCATTGTCTATTTTTTTCTTCTTTGCTTCTAGTTTAGAATGCTATGCTTATTTTTCACATATATTTCGTTATGTCTGTATTCTTTTCTTTGTTTATCTGTTTTTTTCATCCGCTTTTTTTCTCGTGGTAATATATGTCTGACACGCACGCACTCACAACACTAGTCGAGTCACTGTAAGCCAAATTACTGAGCAGTGTGCAAGACGAGTTATTATAAACATGCAGAAATTTAAATAAAATGTGAACATACATCTTGCTGTACAGCTCCTCACTTAAGATGCTGGCTATAATTATGAGCCCCTAATCATAGTAGCCTCTTATACAGTGCTTTGTTTGGAGTGAATGTAGGTAAGAAATTGAAAAAGGAAAACAACTGTTAGGTAATAATCAGAAAGTCACGTTAAATGTTTTAATATTTCTATGTAGTTGCTAGTAACTGCATAGGTAAAAACTTAAAACAAACAACAACAAACAAAAACAAAACAAACCAAATGAAACTAAACTAAACCGGACAACCGAATTTAAAACTTAAAACAAACTAACAACAAACAAAAACAAAACAAACCAAATGAAACTAAAATAAACCGGACTACCGAATTTAAAACTTAAAACAAACTAACAAAAAACAAAAACAAAACAAACTAAATGAAACCAAAGTAAACCGGACTGTCAAATTTGCTTTTGCTATTTCCTTGTGTAATATTACGCCATTTTATACAAATCCTTACATATAGGAACAAAACACGTTGTAGAATCCGTAGCAAAGAGGACAATGCCAAAAAGTATGAAAGAAATTCAACTCGCTGTTTCAGGTTTTAAGAAAATGCCTGTATTCATCGTTCTCCTGCCACGCGTGACTTCTCCTTACAGCCGTGACGTCACCTACATCACTAACTTGATCGCGATCCTCTTGATTCTTTTTATAACCTTTTTGTTTCTTCCTTGTCGTGACGTCATCTCACACGCGGCTCGGTCATTTGCATACAGCTGCCATACGCGCATCGTTAAGCTACATTTGTGCTTTGTCGTGTTTTAGATTTATCTGTGCTACACTTGCGCTTTGTCGTGTTTTAGATTTATCAATGCTTATTTCCATAGCGTGGTTTTTAGACTGACAAGACAAAACGATTCGGTTTCTCTCGAGAGGTTTCCTTTGCACATTCGCATCGATGTTGATTAATCTGTAATCTTTTATGTTTATCTTCTCTAATTCCCAAAATCCCGATAGAGATTTTCCGCTTCTTATATTCTGTTTTTTTTTTGTTTTGTTCTTGTTTTTGTTTCTTCTTCTTCTGTACCTTATGACAGACACAATCAATCTATGCTCGCTCTGCGTAGCGCGTCTTCATTCCGATGATTGCGCCGCCAGTTCCATTTTGAATGCCGATGACTCAGTTTAATTCAATCTTTTCTGCTCATGTTTAATCAATTGACTTCTTATCTTGACGATATTATGACTTACGCCTTTTTCTTCTACACGCAACCGTTCACTCAAATAAGACTAATTACACCGGATTTCTCCCCCAATCTGTAACAGAGCGCGGACGCGCGTATACAAATGCCGAGCCGTGTGCGAAATGACGTAAACGTAAAGAAAAAGAAAAAAAACTATAAAACGGTGAGAGATCACGTTAGAGAAGACGATCACATTAGAGGCATACGAGAACATCTGAGAGGACAGAGGTCAGAAGTCAGAGAGAAGTAGCACGATTACGCTCTACTCGAGAAAGTACCCGGAAATAAATGTCGTTGTTTAAAAAGAAAGTAGTTGAGTTATTATATATCCTGTGTTCCTTGCGATGCACTCTGCTACAACGTGTTGGGTCCGGGTGTCCGTATGGTTACACGTCCCCTTCTTTGATGAGCAATAACTACTTGCAACAATTATAACTATGCACTTCCAATCGGGGTAGATGCGTAGAATATAAAATATGCACTTCGTGCAGCCGGCTTAGTCATTTGCATATTTTTGCAGTAAGTGTTCAATGCATATACATGTCTTTGCTAAATCGGAAAAAAAAGAAAATATAAAAATGTTACAGTAAACTAAATAGCAAAGTCCATTTCCAATTTACAAATTCATTCGTGTACTTATATAACAAAGAAAATTCATTCGTGTACTTATATAATTAAGAAAACAGCAGTTCAACCACGTTTTTTTTACTTTATACGATAGTTTTAATTTATACAGTCTTACTGGATTTTCAGCCAATGAAACGCCTACCATTGGATATAATAAAAGTTCTATTGAACTACGATTCGACCTTTTGTACCGTTATATATTTACACGTAGACTCCGTCAAGCAAACTGTAAAAGGAAGAGGAAAAAATTCGACTCGCTGTTTCAGTTTTTTAACAAAAGACCTTTATTCCTAGTATTTCCAACAACGCATTATATTTTGCTTTAAACTGTTCGTTTCTTGCATCTACACGTCTTTTTAAGAGAACTTCGACATCCACGTGTCGCTCACTATTATTTTTCGGCCACGTGTCGAACATATGCTTCTCCAAACACGTGATGAACACCAACGCTTCTCCGGTCACACATGTCCTTTTGTTTCTGCCATGACGTCACTTTGCGCAGGCGGCTTAGTTATTTGCATATCTTCACATATCTGTTGCTAAGGTCGTCAACTGCTCTATTACTTTTGTGCAGGTTTGTAATAAAACTTGATTAAGATTGAACCTTCATTTTCCATCAAACTTTTACTTAGAACAAATAAACAATACAGACATACTGGTAAAAATTAACACTTCTAACATCTTATGGTGGAAAGAAGAAGAACAATAAATCCCTCGTGGATTAATTAAAGGATCTTGTTCCAAATTTCGTACAACTTCCAAGGTTTGACATAAAATTTAACAAGTTGGATTAGAACATGTTCACATTCGCAAAGATGGACCTGGATAAAACTAGCAGAGGATCGATATTAATATATTAGTAATGCTATTAGTCTAACTTTAAACGTAATTATAAAACTATTTATTCGTAGTTTGAAAAAGTATTTAGAAAGTTTTACTAGAAAAAAAAAGAATTTGGCTATGAGGTTATTAAACTAAAGAAAGTAGAATTAATAAACTGGTTGTTGGTTGGATTAGATAGTTAATAGGCATATTATTTAGCTTAAGTACCATGCTCCATTTTATGTAAGGGCGTTAATATTTATAGTAGATGATAATACAGCATTCAAATGTAGGACAGTAAAAATTAGAAAACAATTAGATTAATCTGAGATCGATTTAATAGGAGTTTAACCGTATAAAAAAATTATTTTTATACTCATATAACGCCTTTTTTGTGTATTGATATCCATATTAAACCCCCTTTTTTCTATTGATTTTAAAGGAAAATACAACTTTCCTATCTATTGGTCGCGGAATTAGAGTCACTAGCAAAAGATCTAGCTAATTTGAATATTCTTTTAAACATTTTAATTAATTCCCTATTAGTTTTTCCGGTTTTCTAATGGCATGATTATCTTTAGTGTAATTATATTCATGCAGATATTCTGCATGATTATTAGTTGCGTAATATTTGTATAAAAAGCTTATAGTAAACATAAACATCTTTCGATATATATATTTACGTATGCGTATATGTTTTGGTTTACAAATTTCTGCCTACCAAACTCCTCCTAGATTTTCTGGCCTGAAGACATGAACACTAATCTATAGGGTATTTAAACCCATGCGAAACTTTATATTTAGGTTTTAGTCCAGGAAAATCGGTACAAATGTATAAAAGTTAAAAAAAAAAAAAATTGCCAGGTAAAGGTCGAATACCGGCATAACGAATATGCATACATAACGTAGTTGCTATTCGTTCATGTTTTAATTTTTAGCCTTGCAGCAAATATGTCTTCATAGCTTAGTCATTAACGGCAAAGAAAAAAATAAGTCGCAAGCTAAAGGTTTGTGTTTCGATACTCGGTGGTGGCACACGAGTCATTAGTTTTTCAACGTTTCAAATCATTACTATATATTGGATCCAATATAATATAACAATAAATATGAAATTTACATTAATCAAAATATATTTAAGCGTATTTGACGACTGGTAAATATCGGGCGGACTGCCAGTAATATATATATATATATATATATATATATATATATATATATATATATATATATATATACATATATATATATAGTAATTTATAAAATATATATGGCGATTAAGCTACACTGAATATTCCGCTTTTCATCCACTCTTGGACTCTTCAGTCTTATGCGCGAATTCTGTGGCTGTTTGTCGTTTTTTTATATGCGCATCTTCTATTGAGATTTTGGTTAGCCAATCAGCTTTCTAGTATCCACCGCACCCTTCCTATCAGCCAATGAGCATGTATTTATCGGACAAAGGCCTATTTATAAATTACTAACTAGCTCTACCTACGTATTGAGCACTTTTGAAGTAAATACTTAAAGTTTACGCATAAATCTATACTTTCGTATATTAATTTTATGTGAGTAAATTAAGTAATTATATATATATATATATATATATATATATATATATATATATATATATATATATATATATAAGAACAGCATTGGAAAGTAGAATTTTATAAAATGTTTTTATTTTTCGGCAGAATACTCCAAGGGTGGGCACTCCTTAATCCGCGGAGTTTCAAAGAATGCTATTTGTTCTCATCAGAGGAAAAATTGTTAGCGAAATAATCAGAAAGTCACGTTAAATATTCTAACATTTCTATGTATTTGTTAGTAGCTGCATAGGTTAAAACTAAAAGTTTTATGATTTGTAGTCACAAAACTTGAAAAAAAAACATAAGATGTAAATGTGTAAAACAGTTCATGTGGACAGTCTAATCAAAGTTCAATGTTACAAAAAAATCAAAAAAAATCAAACGACTAACCTTATAAAAAGGAGGCTAAAATTTTGCAGGTAAATTAATCAGCCGGTGTTTGTCTTAATGGTTGAAAAATGAAAAACAAGGCGTCAGAAAACTAGGGTTCAAAGATAGAAAGAGGTTTTTCGTTTTATTACGAATTCTTTGAACTCTAATTTTCTGTCGCTTTACTTTTCATTTTTCAACCATTTTAACCTCCATTGAACCGAACTTCCGAATAATAAAAACTTTTGTAAACTTTTTTAAAACTCTGTTCTTATTATTATTTCTCCTAAGCTCTACTACCCTCAATGTATGTATTGAGCTTTTTCATTTGGTTGAGATTAAAATATAGATAACTATATTTATATTTGGTTTTGGAATTTGCTTTTCCTTGATTAATAAAGTCTTCCTCATAAACACTTCTGATATATATATATATATATATATATATATATATATATATATATATATATATATATATGTTTACTGTTTTTGGGAAAGAATTCCAACAAAGTGCTTGATTACAAAGAAAACCTTTTTCAATATAAGCGCTTAATATTTATTTATTTAAATTGTACAAAAGGTCAGAAAAAAACACTGTACAGTCGGTTTCAAGATTGACATAAGGGGGACCAGTTAATGGTAAAGTAAGGCTCTCGTCAGCCATATATATATATATATATATATATATATATATATATATATATTCACCAGGAATATTAGTTAAGTAGGACTTAAGATTCTTCTTCATGAACCCTGTGACACCTCTTATATCTGATATGATTGATATCTCCCTAAGATTCTAGTTTCTTTTCATATCATACATGAGACCTTGATATTTGGTCTGTTTCACTCTTTCAGTTCTGTTCAGACCTCCATCATTAGCGACACTCACTTCAACCAAATTGGCATATTTTCTACATAACTATGAGGTTTGACAGCAGAATTTTCAAGTAGGTGGCTGTAGGGATTACATGGTCGTAATATATGGTATATAAGTCATTTTCAACTGTTCTTCCAGGTTGATGTCTGTATGTGTGTGTGTGTGTCTGTGTGTGCGTATGTGAGTCCGTTCCCTATGGACTCCTAAACGGTAGAACCGGTTTTTTTTGTAAAGTTCACACAAGTGTACATTATCTTCTCTGGCAGTGTTCTTTAGATAGGTGTTGTATCGGAATGTTTTTGATAAATATCGATAATTTTTAATTGGAATATCGATAATTTATAATTGGAAAATCCGATGAAAAAAAGAACAGGCTATTTCGACTAAAGTCAACGCTTTATACAGTTTAATTTCACAAGTACATTTAAGAAGTTTTATTACCGTACTAGCAAAAAGAGAGAGGATATAAAATCAGTAATAAATTTTTCGACATGACAAGGACGCGTTCGAAATGAATGTTTCTCTTTAGAACACAATTGAACCATGATAATTGACGTTTGCATTTTGAGCTTTAATTTAAGCCATTATCACTTCAAAAGTAAGTAGATCAGACATGCTATTAATTAAAAGTAATCGTATAATGTCAACAGTAAGTTCTCTACAGTGCAAAGTAAACTACGATGTATTGTGGGCTAAGTCACTGCGGGGAGGCATTTGAAGCATCCGCTCGGTACACCGAGATGCGTCCCCAACCAGAGTAGACAATTATTCTATTTGGTTAAAAAATAGGCGATTTTACCAATTTCGATGACAATAAAAATATGGGAGTGTAAGACGTTCGTTGGCCCCTATTCAATCTTGAGCAACGTAGCGTCTCTCTGCAAGTCTATATATATAAAAGCGAAAATGTGTGTATGTATGTTCGCTTTTTGTGTTTGTTCAAGAAAGGCTTTTTTTCCGAGAAGTGCTCGGTCGGCTCACAACTTCTTAAAAGCTTTTTATATAACATATAAATCATAATATCTCCGAGTTAACAACGGAGCTCGCCTGTCTATTTAATATGCTCGATTTCAGGAAGATAAATATTTAACAGTTTTCGTTCGCAGCATGTGGATTAGGCTTTTTCGTATAATAAAAGCGACACTAATTCTGGCGGTAGTTTTCCGGTCGCGATCGCCGGAAATGTCCGAAAGCAATCAGATTTGATCAATGTGGAAATATTTTCCTTATATCAGACAATTGCTATTCAATTTGGACAAGGGGAGCTGGTCCCCCCCCCCACAACATCTTTGGAAAATAAAAATTAAAAACGCTCGTGCATTAAATAAAATACTACCCCGCAGTCAAAGTTGACCTCATTAAGTCATTAAAACGTGCATCTGCCAGTTCTAAGTAATTAAATAAATTCAAACGCGTTCCCGTTAGTATGTCGTGATAGCCCAGTGGTTAACGTCGCACGTTTTTTTTCACACTTTAATTTCCAACTTTGCCTCAAGGGTTCGGATTCGATCCTCATACACACTTACCAAAACTTTTTATTTTATTCCCTGCCCGGAGTTTTGATTTACCCAAAACCACACACACCTCCAAACACCCGGTCTACGCCGGGTACCCCTCGCTAGTCTATAATATAAATCTCACTTGTCTGTTTAAATGTATGTATGTATGTTTGTATGTCTGCCTAAAACTTTCGACAGAGGCGACGGATATTCACGAGATCGGTATCGGTTTGACACTCAACCCTTCGGACGACAAATATCGAAAACTTGGCTAAAAACATTAATTCCTTCACCTTTAACTGGTCACTTTTCCACAGGGAGGTGTCGCTTTCTTCGCCGATATTTTCGAAAGCCATCTTCGCTTTTTGATTGACTAGCCTTAATTTAAACCTACGTCAATTCCGGTTTGGTGATGCATGCAACAGCAAAGACGTCACTTTTTTTTACGTTCTTTTCCTCCATCGCCGTAAGGGTTCGAGCCTGCCAGCCTGCCTGCCTTCTACACTTTTTTTTGCGCAACACACATCTCCAAGCACCCAGACAACGCCGGGGACCCAGGCTAGTAATAAATAAAACAGAATAAAAGAATGGTATCAAGTATGATGAAAATACCTGAGTGCTATTAAAAGGGTTATTATCGAGGAGGAATTTGATATAACATTGATAAGAAGAGACAATACAACCATATCGAAACGCCGAAACAAAAATGTTCTGCAGTTCTGAACTTTTTAGATGAGGGCTGATTGTATTACTTATTTTAATTGGATTATTGTTCTCATCTTGAGTCCTTGATAAGACTAGAAGAATACCGTAAAGCCGTGACACGGAATGGGGGGGGCGGTCGAAATTTTGGGACTAGGTGATCACATATGAAAATAAAAAAGTAACACAATCCCTTTCTTGAAATGAGGTCAAAATTATGTACAGGGATGCAACATAGAGAGTTGGATGATTTAAAGAAGCGACACATATGCTAAAAATAAGAATATTACTAAGGAGACCGAGCGTTGGTATCAGCAGTATATGACAACCTCTAATTGTAAAAGAGAACAAAAATTGTACCACCACTCCTTAAAATCTCAACAGTAAAAGGGAGATAATCCTGTCTCAAACTTTATTAAGGTTACCTCTCCTTGTCAACCAAATCTCTTTCACACATACGAAACCACTGCGAAATAAATGAAATATAAACAAGTCCAAAAATACGACTTTATCCACAGAGCCAGTAACTTCTCTCTCTTTTTCCAAAATTGTGACCAACATGCATGACGAAGGCCAGAGACTACACCAAGCGAAACGTTGAACAAATTACACTCAAGATGAGAATAATAGTGCGATCGAAACAGGTAATGTAAAATTATACTAGTCAAGAAAGTTCAATTGCACCCAAATGTCAATCAATTATTTTACTTAAGAACAGAGGGTAATTTCTATGAAAGAATTTACAAAAAGCCGTTGGCAAAAATCGAAGAACACAATAGGGCACTGAATATTCTATTAGGTCAAGTATTGAAGTATTCTGTAAAAATATCACTTACATAATGACGTATAGAATTCCAATACCAAAATCTTGAATCATGATATGAACTTCTATATAGACGACACTATCGATTTAAGCCTCTATTTTTATGTAACCTCGGTATAATGTTTTCTTTCTTGAATTTCTGACGGTCACACAAAGCTGTTATAATTTAATAAGAAGCAGGAATTTTAATATGCGTATCTGTGCTGTTTGGGAAGGATTTCCGGCCAGTTTCTATAGCAAGCCTTAGCAAGTCTGTAGCACCAGTCATCATAATGGTCATCAGATATAACTCAATATCCCACTGGCTTGTATCCTCAAACTGTGTGATACATGACCGCTCATTGATTGCCGATACCAATATGTTGAATTATCCTTTAAAGTTCGAAAGAGAATCTCAACAGAGGTGCCATTGTTCACGTAAGACTTCATGATCGTACTCATGTTCTTGGCGAATATATTGATATTATCTGTTTCACCTATAGCACAATATAAACGTGTTTATGAGAAAAAAGTGAAACTCGCAGATTCTCTTCATTTAGTAAAATTCTCAACAAGTTATTATAAAGGATTTACTAACCATGCCTTACAAAATTGAACGTATTCAATAATTAATTTCTCTCTTTCTATCTCTCTCACTGTCTATCTCTCTCACTATCTATCTATCTATCTATCTATCTATCTATCTATCTACCTCTCTATCTCTCCATCTATCTAAATATATATATATATGTGCGTATAAGCATGAAGAGTCCTAGAGTGGATGAAACGCGAAATATTCAGTGTAGCTTAATCGCCATATATATTTTATAAATTACTAACTAGCTCTATCTACGTATTGAGCACTTTTCAATTAAATACGTAAAGTTTACGCATAAATCTATACTTTCGTATATTAATTTTATGTAAGTAAATTAAGTAGATATATATATATATATATGTGTATATATATGGTGGAACGCTCAAATGTTTTTGCGTATTTAAAACGGTTTTAAACGATTTTAATTGTCTTTCTATTCAATTAATAATCTGATTTTTGACTATTTTTCATCACTCGCCCGAGAACGACTTATGGAAGTCGAAAATGTTCGCGAACCCGATAAATGTCTCTTTGCACTCGAACAGAATGTTCGAAAACATTTCCGTCAATAAGGAGAAAAGTGGTAGATTGTAAGAGTTGTCTCTTCTCTTCAATGAAACGTGCATAAAGGAGAAAATGATGCCCAAATATATGGCCTTGATGATGTGAAATAACAGCAACGGGAGACTTGATTCCGAATCTTTCTCATATGTTATATCTCCCATCCTTTGGAAATAGGGTACGATTATGAATATCCCCAGTATAATCCTTATACACTGTGGAATTTACTTTATGTACGAAAACCAAAGAGGGGAATCAAGTCCCCCCTACTGTTACGTTACATCATTTGAAATCATAGCAACATGTTTTAGTATCCCCTCCACCAAGGCCAGAAGTTTTGGGGAAATATGACATATTTTGTAATTCCTATGCTTAACTAGGAAAACATGGGTATAATTGCAACATTTTATACCTGTAAAAAGTGCCAAAATAGGCTTTGAGGGATGAATGATCCCCTTTAATGTGTGACTTTAAGGTCAAATGTCACATACCCCACTATACAATTCAGGATATTACCATTCCAATGAGCCTTCATTTGTTAAATTCTGATCAAAAGTCGCTGATAACGTATAAAATTGTCAAAAAAGATGGCTTATATATATATATATATATATATATATATATATATATATATATATTAGGGTGGTGCAAAAATACTGCTGATTTTTTGAAGTTCAACTTCACGTCAAAGAAACGACATTATTTTTGCACCAACCTAATATATATATATATATATATATATATATATATATATATATATATATATATATATATATATATATATAATCCAAATACGGTTTTTTTAATATATGGTTAAGTGTCAGTTTTACTCATTTAGAGCTGCTTTAAAGCAAGTTTTGCGACAAACTTTCAAATCATTTTTACAGTTCATAGGTCACCTTCTTAGCTATATTTTGAAATAAAATGTTCAATATTCGTTCATTAAAACAAAATTTATAGTAAAATTACTGGTGTTCAATAGAGTGATTTCAAAGATTTTAATGACAATTTAAATATGGAAGGATGTAACATTTGTTGATCATTATTCAATCCTGACAACATCGGGTTAACTCTGTTGATTAAAAAAAATATATATATCTAAAATGTAAAGCATAGGCTTAAAGGGTATTATGGGGAAATTGAAATACAGGGCACATCGATTTCTTGCTGTATTCAGTATAAATTGTGAAATTTTGTGCGAATCTGATAAATTATATTTTCAAATGGTAGGTTGTATTAGTTTAGGCCATCTTAAGATCCTTTAAAAATTCACCCCCCAATAAACAAACAGAAATTCAGTGAATGTTTATAACCTAATGGCTAATGCCTATTGTTAAAGTTTCATAAATATCCGTGGGTTTCCGTTTCTGAATTTTTTAGATGGAGATTGGTTATTAATTCTGACTACTGTTCTCATCTTGAGTGTCATTTCCACAACGCTTCGGTCACTGTAACCTTCCACCTTCTTTATGTGTGTTTTGTCAAACTCTGGAATGTTTCTGTGGAGCTTGAGAATTTGGACGCAACGACACGTGGCACAGTGGTTAATGTATTTGAAAAAAAATCAATTGTACAAGTAATATTCTCCTGCAGGTTGAAGGTTCAATTCTCAGTGTGGACGACAGAAAAATACAATTGCGAATTACTTATGACCTTTCACCAATCATGATCGACGAGACGAGAGCATGTTACCCCAGTGAAGTAAATAAAGGTTTCCGTCCGAAATTCCCGAGTTCGAAAAAATACACGTGAAGAATGTCGGAGTTTACATCAACCGAAACGTTGTTCAAATCACACTCAA
>NC_136503.1:71361329-71408829 GCF_053919585.1 Euprymna scolopes
ATCTAATGATATAATCGACAGCACACAACAACAACTATTGACCAAATCAGGAGGAAGAGCGACTCTGAAGAACACACATGAGGAAATCAAGGTATATAAAATATAACCAGTCAACATGGTTTTTCTTCGAGTGGAGATATCGTCTTTTACAAATTGCTGGAGAAAACAAGCATTAAAAGAAGGTATGTTTTCTGTTTGTCTATTCGCCACGCAGACAAAGATGTTTATACACGCCGCATTAGAGCTTAAATATTCATTTATATAAACACTGTATATACAGTTTGTATAAACATTTACATTATTATGAAGACAGCCGCTTTTCTACGTATACTTATTCATATGACAACGTTTGTATATAAGCACACAAGGTATATTATACTTTCATTTAAAGAGACCCTGTGGAATATATATATATATATATATATATATATATATATATATATATATATATATATATATATATATATATATAGATATATGGATAGATAACATCAGACGGAGAGAAATCAGATCTGACGAGTCGATGGAAGAAATTTTTTTATGAAAACATAAAATCATAGAATGTCATCCCATTTACGAAACGGCTGTAAGATAAAATATGAAATAAACAAGGGTTATATAACAGAAAAAATGGAAGTCTTTGAATTTCAACAAAATTATGTACTATGTATATATATATATATATATATATTATCTATATAAATATTCTTTTTCAATTGTATTTAAATTCTTAAACCAATTCTTTATTTATGAAATTCAATTTATATTAAATTATGTAAAATTTAGCTCCTGAACATAAACAAATAAATGACAAGGTAGCTATAATACGAATTCAGTGATGTTATTCATCTTACCATTTCTTTCTTTCAACATGTCTAAACGTAACTTTCTTGACTACACCTATTTCGTAACGCAGACACAATCATATAATTATTATTTCAGTTTTGAAAATTTTCTGCACAGACGCGTCAGAAGAAAATGAACATTTTAACTTCAAAAATAAAATAAAAAGAAATGGACATGAATACAGAAATCCGAACAAAAAATCCTAGGAATATTTATATATATATATATATATATATATATATATATATATATATATATATATATACAGGCTTGAGATATTCAAAAGTAAGAACTAATGAACTCAACGAGGTTGTTGGATAGTGCTCGATAACAAGAGCGAAATCTTTTTTATTATTTATTCGAAAGTAAAAAGTTACATTTAGTCGCTACAAAGGTTTTTCTATTTTCTATAGCGTTGAATGATTCAGGATCGCCTGACGAAATCTAATTGACTGAAACAGATAGTTGTCTGTAGCGACCAAATGTAACTGTTTACCTTCGAATAAATAATATACGTATATATATATATATATATACGAGCAAACAGTTAATAAAACATGTTAAAAACACTTTGAAATGAGTTAAAAACATATTTTATCTGAAAAGGAAACACTAGATAAGTGGATAGTCCTTAATCCGCGGAGTTTCGAAGAAATACTTTCCTTCTCATCAGAGGGTAGGAATTAGCAAAATGCGGGATTGGATTTTGCATGCAAAAGTATTTGATGAAACAACAAGTAAGTCAAAGATCTTACTTGAAAACAAAAAAAAGTGAAGTAGATGGAATATGGTGAAGAAGAAGGATAGTGTTGTGGAAGATAAATAATCCAGTGTAATCTTGTGTAATCACTTTTTTCTTCACCATATTCCCTCTGCTTCACTATTTTTTTTTTTAAGTAAGATCTTTGACTTACTTGTTGTTTCATCAATTACTTTTGCATGCAAAATCCGATCCGCATTTTGCTAATTCCTACCCTCTGATTAGAAGGTAAGTATTTCTTCAAAACTCCGCGGATTAAGGACTATCCACTTATCTAGTGTTTCATTTTTTAGATTAAATCTGTTTTTAACTCATTTCAAAGTGTTTTTTAACATGTTTTATTAACTGTTTGCTCGTATTATAAGCTCTATCTCCTATTTGGTTTTATCGAGATTTTACATCTGGCTGAGATAACTTTATAAATATTAATTCTGTAATATTTATAATATACTTTAATTTTACGATTTTGGATCATTTTGGTAAATTTAATTGTAATTTTTATTTTTATATATATATATGTATGAACATATCCGTTTTACATACATGTTGGTACAGAACGCCATAGAAGAATGAAAAGTATCATCATAAAAAACAAAGATAAAGCAGATGTTAAAGAAGAAAAAAAAACTAGATCACAGATGTACATAACATGATAAAGAGACGTTCTTGAGCAAGGTCAACAGAATTCTGGGGAAAGATGATGAAAGCGAATAATAGTGTGTCAGTATTCGTGAATAGGTCTCTTCATGAAAAGCAGCCCCCTCCCCGGCTGAACGATAAATAAAAGGCAGCCGCGATGCACACGAGATAAAACTAAATCGATCAAGTCGAGGTCCAGATCGATTTCTCTGATCAGCAAATTAAAGCCCATGAGATCAAACAGTCCGATTATCTGGGTCATCTGGAATAGCCAGAATGGGAAGGTTTTCAAATTCGGAATTTAATTACAATTTCAGGAACATTAATCAGCATCGCTATGATTAAATTCTATGAAATGTACGCTTTCGATGGCATGATACTGTACGCGCACATGAAGATACGATGGAGGAATAAAATGTGACAAAATGACGAATGAATTGGAAATGTCCTTTATCTAATAACAATGCATTAAAAGCAACTAATATTGTTAATTTCTTTAATATTTCAAATAATGTTTGAAATAATTCATTTAATTATTCTGATTGCCTGTAATGTATCACTTAATAAGCCCTAGGGTTCATATATCAATAACGCCTCCAATAAACAAAAACATATATATATATATTATTTTTCGAATAACTTGTGCAACAGAACAGGGACGCGCGTATGCAAATACCGAACTGTATGCATAATAACGTCACGGTAAGGAAAATAAAAACACAATAAATAGGAGAGAGAGAGCGCATTAGAGAAGACGATCACGTTGGAGATGTGAGTGATGTCAACATCGTCACGAGAAGTCACGGATGGCGGTAGAATGAGGAAATAAAGGTCGTTGTTACAAAAAAAAAAGGAGGAGCTACTGTTTGTCTTGGTTTTCATTGTGACCTAGACTGCATACAACGTGTGGGTCCCCTGGGTAAACGTGGGTAACGTTACACTTGAAGCACAAAAACTTTTACCAAAGTTACTGGATTCGGCATTAAATGACTCGAAAAGGGTTGATATGCCGTAAAACAAAATAACCAAACCAACTAATAGATAGTAGTTCAGTCGATGCACAGCAAGAGAGGGAGGCGATGGCAAACGGAAACTTTACAATAGATGGGTTATTTGTTGAGTTAATTGAAAATTACGGACATTTAGAACAATTAAAATAGTTTTTGAATTTAAATAAGAAAGTTTGAAAACCTGAAAATATTGAGAAATGCTAAAATCATTTTTTTATTTAATTTCTTTTTGTGTTGTTATTGAATTTCGAATTTTCGCCGATAACATGGCTTTATCAAGGAGATATCAGTCCGATTGAGTTTTTTCATTTTTTTCTTTATAATGATGTAATGAGGAGTTGTAACCTCCCGAAGAGAAAATATGTCCTGTTTCGGTAACTGTTCAAATCCGTGTGTTGCCGCTCGGTTTAGGGGCGATATTTAAGTAATATAAAGTCACCCACTTTAGAAAACATTTTTTAAATGAATTTAAATAAAAACATTTGAAAACCTGAAAATGTTGAGAAATGTTAAAATCATTTTTTATTTATTTTATTTTTTTTTTTTTTGGTGTTGTTATTAAATTCCGAATTTAATTTTAATAGTTTTTATTTTTCAAATATAACGGAAAAAATACGAAATATCTATACGGGCTAAGATCACAGTGTAGTATCTGTCCTGATGTTACATTAATTTAATTTGTTCTATAGTAAATATAGGGTGAAGTCTTCTATACTAAACCGATTTTAATTTTTGCCTACTTCCAGAGTGCCCCTTTTTGGGGACTAGTTTTCGTCCACATTAAAAACGACCTTGTGTCACACTTCGTTCTCGTGGAGAAGCAAATAAGCAGCAATATCATATATGTAGGGCATGAAAAAAATTGAGATCTTAAGAAAATTCTTCATCGTTCCAGTATTCATAAAAAAGCCACAGACTCATGAAAAAAAATCAGAAACTACCTGGCACTGGTGAACCAAGTTCAAGAAAGATACAAATAATTGCGCGTACAGTCAGAATCTTAAAAATATCTCTCGGTTTGAATGTATTGGATAGCTGGTAGGATGCCCCATCTCCAGATCGAACAAAATGATAAGAGAAAATAAATGTTAGCATATTTTGATTCGAGAAAAAAAAACATGCTGCCAATAGCAGTTTTAGCCTGATTATATAGATATATAGATGTGTATATTTCTTTGTGAATTTCTGTGTGAGTATGTACTGATGGTCTATATAATAAAAAAGTTTTCTTTTCCCAACATTTACTTAAACCACTCCCACACTAAAATAAGTAGATAAACATACCAGAAAAATTGAAATAAATAAACCGTCAAGGAAAAAAAAAAACAACAAAAACAAAAACAAAAAAAAAACAAAAAAAAAAACTAAGATGGCCACTCGGGTAATGGCGCATTGATCATCGACTTATTCTAAAGACGTTTGGCATTTCAGAAAGGATTTCTTTGGCTCGCTTTCTTTGAATGGTAACGAAGGCCGAGCAGATAGACAATAATAATAGGCTTATGATTGCATTAGTTTTACTGAATGCTTAATCAGTGTCTATTTAGGGAGGCCGTGAACTCGGCGAACGGGCCCGCTTGATGGCGAGTAATGGCCGCAACGGACGACCATCTCGACTTGCAATGTCGTCAGCGTCGTCGAACAATAGAATGACCCAAGCAGAAATGGCTGTTCGCTTGTTTGTATGCAATGATTTAAGCGAACGGGGATTTTTATTTCTATTTTATTTACTTACCTAGCTATGCATGGATCGCCCGCTTTTCTCCCTCTCCTTCTTTCCAATATATATATATATATATATATATATATATATATATATACATATATAATATTCTGATGCGACCCGATTTAAGTTAAATGCACCAAACATTGATGCTATTGTTTCTTTCCTTTTTCTTTGCAAAACTCAATCATGTTATGCAAAGCCTAAGACAAAAGCAACATCATATCGTAACATATAAAGCATCTGAAGTATACAATCTGTTGGCATTTAATAACCCGGAAAAGGTTGATAGATCGTAAAACAAAGCAACCACATACCCCCTTTTCTCTTTAGATATATATATATATATATATATATATATATACATATATATATACATATATATATATAATCATATATATATATATATATATATATATATATATATATACTCATAGAAAATCCACCGTTTATAGAAAGCACTGTTGATATAGGAGTACAAAATGCAAAATTAAACGGTTTAAAAACCAAATAAGCGCAGAATTCGTTTCAACAAATAAACATATTTATTAAAATTAAATTCGACGCCTCGGTTCATCACAAAATTTTTACCAGGAAAATATATTTTTTTACGTGTATTGGTGATTCTAATGCTTGGCACGTTTGCAGTTGTTGGTAAAATATAAGGTTTAAATGCCCGATATACTCTGTTCATATCGGAATAGAAAATTTAAAATGTAACGGTTTAAAGACTAAACGATTGCAAGTTTTCATTCAATAAATAAACTTGGCTGTCGTACGGGCGGTCGGGTTTCGATCCTGACTTGAGGCAGTTGCCCGCCTAGCCGAACTGATGAGCTGTGATACAGTGAAACAGTACTGTATGTGGATGAATATAATGCTCCTTATCATAAGTTGAGTATATTGGGAAGTGGTACACGATATACCATTAGCGTATTAAACGATACTCTTAGTGTAAACAAATCGAGCTTAGGTATTCGGACGATATCAAAACATCGTTAATTTACTCTCCGCACAGCAGCTGCCGTTTAGCGTAATGGTTAGAAGCACTGACTGTCGTACGGGCGGTCGGGTTTCGATCCTGGCTTGAGGTAGTTGCCTGTCTAGCCGCACTGATTAGCTGTGATACAGCGAAACAGTATTGTATGTGGATGACTATATATATGTATATATATATATATATATATATATATGTATGTATACTAGCGAAGGTGCATCCGGCTTTGCCCAGGCGTAAAATACGCTCAAATATATTTTAATTTGTCCCAACTTCGTAAATATTATTATACAAGGGGCGTGCAATAAGTTATACCCCTGACCCACTTCCAGTTGTCTCATCAAGCTGAAATTTTGCATGTACAATCATTTATATCTCTAAGGGTTATTTGGCAAATTACAGCTTTGAACTAATTATGGTTTCTGTTTTACAGGTGTTTGAACTGAGTCAGGTGTGAAATGGAGCCTGTTGAATGTCGAGCAGTGATCCGGTTTTTGTATTTGAAAGGACGCACACCACAGAAGACTTTCGATGAAATGAAAAAACCTTGTGGTAATAATGCCCTATCATATGCCCTTTTAAAATGCTGACATCGTAAATTCAAACATGGCCGGAAGTCTGTGAAAACAGCTCCCAGATCTGGTCGCCCCCTCCCACTTTTGCCATTGATGGGGCATCTGTCCGTCAAGTTGAGACTGCCATTTTGGAAGATCGGCGCATTACTATTCGCCAAATAGCCCAAGATATCAAGATTAGTACAGGGTCTGTGGAAACTATAATTCATGACCATTTGCATATACATAAGGTGTCTGCCAGATGGATTCCCAGGTTGCTCACACCATTCCAGAAGCGAGAATGCGTCAAGTGCTCGAGGATGAATTTGGAGATGTGCCAAGAAGATGAGTCAAATTTTTTCAAAAGACCGATTACACAGGAAGAAACCTGGGTCCATCACTATGATCCAGAGATCAAAGCCCAGTCAATGCAGTGGAAGCACTTGGACTCACCACCTCCAAAGAAGGCAAGGGTGCAGCCCTCCGCTGGTAAGGTCATGCTCACAGTCTTCTGGGACCAGGACGGAGTAGTGATGACAGATTTCCTGGGAAAGGGTACCACAATTACAGGAGCCTATTATGCTTCACTTTTGAGGAAATTAAGAGAAGCTATCAAAATCAAAAGGCGGGGAAAGATCAGCAAAGGTGCCCTCCTCCTGCAGGACAACGCTCCGGTCCACAACTCGCATGTCGCCAGATCAGAAGCACGGGCGTGTGGTTATGAAATATTTCTCCATCCTCCCTACTCTCCTGGCCTTGCACCTTCTGACTTTCACCTCTTCCCAGCCATGACGTTGTTTTTGAAAGGAAAGCGTTTCCCAAATAATGCCTTTATTTCAGATGTCATGTCGTGGTTGGAGGACCAACTTGGGGTGTTCTACAAAAACGGCCCCCAGAGCTGCATCAAACGAAGGGAGAAATGAATAACTCTGGGTGGTTCCTATGTAGAGAAAGACTAATAACTGTGCCAAGTTTCCTTGCTCTACTCCTATGGAAAGTGGGTCAGGAACATTACTTATTGCACGTACCTCGTAGAGTCATGATTTTAAAAGTAAAAAAAAAAAATAAGGTGCTATTAGTTAGAATCAAAACCGTAGCATTCAAAGCTGGTGACGTTATCACTGTACCTACGTGGCAAACATATAATCCGATTAAAAATTAAAAAAAATTAAAAATAAAGTAAGATTAATGTGCAAAATGTTTAACGATTTTTTTCAATTTTGCCCGCTCTGTGACTTTTAGTTTCAGTGGAGATAGAGTTTGAAAATATGGAGACCGACCGACAGATAGACACACATATAGACGTTTATATATATATATATATATATATATATATATATATATATATATATATATATTAGTATATTTAGGCGGCATTTTTTCTTTTATGCAGGTTTCATTAAATAGCACAGATAACTCTTGCTTGTTTTTCTTCTAATTCTCCTTTTCTCTTTGTCGGACCATTTTCCGAACGTTCGGAAAATGGTCCGACAAAGAGAAAAGGAGGATTACAAGAAAAACAAGCAAGAGTTATCTGTGCTATTTAATGAAACCTGCATATATATATATATATATACTATCATAAAATTAATATACGAAAGTATAGATTTATGCGTAAACTTCAAAAGTGCTCAATACGTGGGTAGAGCTAGTTAGTAATTTATAAAATATATATGGCAATTAAGCTACACTGAATATTCGACGTTTCATCCACTCTAGGACTCCTCAGGCTTATGCGCGAATTCTGTGGTTGTTTATCGTTTTTAGAACAGCAAGGATAGTTCCTGCTTGTTTCTCATGCGATCCGATTTTTTCTATTTTGTCGGGTCAATGTTTAAACGTTCTGTTCGCGTGTAAAAAGCAATTTGCCATAAGTCGTAAACTTAAAACAACTCATTAACTAATAAGCAATAACTCGATACCCGACGATAATTTACTGAAAACTAGCAATACCGTGTATGTTTTTAAATATCCTATAGGAGAATGTGTATCCAAAGTCAACTTGTACATCAACTTGACTAGAACCAGTATGTCTCGCCAGCTTACTGTCTTCTCCTTACAGCTCCATCTTCCAACACCTCGTAGCACATGATACACCCAAAAACGAATATCGCAACATATTAATAAAAATCACCGCAATTTTAGCCGCTTCCAATTGTAACCTTCGCCTCCCAATCTTGGAAGCCCTACTCATTCGGTTAAACAAACCACCTATCAATTAGGCTCAATATGAGAAGGAAGGCACGCTTAAATGCTTTTAACGATTTTAAACGATTTTAATCGAATTTTCAATATATTCACCAAATGACATTTGTAATTTATCATGCGCCCGATGACGACTCATGGTAGTCGAAAACTTGCGACTATGGCAAATTTCTTTTTACAATCGAACAGAACGTTCGAACGTTAGGTCGCCAAATGAAAAAAAAAAGGATCACGAGAGAAAAAGAACACATAAATTATCCCTGAAACATGCATCAGAATAACATGCCGTCCATATATACAGTCACCTATATACACTCCTGTTTCATTGTATCACAACCCATCAGTGCGGCTTGACATATACCTTCCGCCAGCCGTGGATCGAACCTACAACCGCCAGGTTGATAGTCGACAGCTCTAACCATCGGAATACGAATCCGCGCCAGAAAACATTTCTCCTCAAGTGTCTATTAAATTAACAACTTGCCCGTCACAAAGTGCTCAATCCATCAGTTTATAGTAGTATAGTGGGCTTCGCTTACTTGCTTAAATATGCGTCGGTCAAAAATATATTTACAAAGTGTTCAATCCAAACAGGGGGTGGGGGCTTAATAGTAATCCAAATACAGTGGATAATTATATTTTAAAAACAATATATATATATATATATATATATATATATATATTGTTTGGTTAGTATATACATACACACACACACACATATATATATATATATATATATGTATATATATATACTAAGCAAACATTGTTAAACATTATTGAATTCTGCTGCTTGGTTGCACTTTTTCCTAATATTTCTACTGATCTTTTTAACGTGATAAAATTTATGTGTGTTTCATATGTATCACGGACGTTCGCAATTCATCGTCGAATAATCTTCAGATGATAAATAAAAAATTAATATAATACTAGAAAACAAACAGAATTCCAAAACAGAGAACGCGCACGTGAAGTGAGAAGTCAAAAGTCAGAACCAACGAAGTTCCAGGAGAAATGTTGACAATTTAAATTTTGGGACGCTAAAATTTAAATCAGAAAATTAATTCATTATCGGAAACATTTTAAAATGTTTTTACTTGTCTCATACATAATCTTTTCTGTTGCTTGTTGTTTTGTTTTGATGGCGATAGCTTCGAATATTTTAATTAAAAAAACCATTGGTTTGACAATATATTATTTTTGTGTGTTTAACTAAAATACGCCTCAAATCAAAGAGTGCGCGAATACTTCTTTTTTTTATAAATTCTGATAAATTGTGTTAGAGATTACAAGGTGCATAGTAGGTAAGTGGGATAGGGTAGTTGTTGTGACACTAATGCAGCCTTTTCTGTAAAACTAAAGGGCATTTAAACTTATCCATGGCATTAATTCGTTCTAATATTTTATGGATTGGGTAGATGTTTTTAACTACAAGATTTCGGGACTTACATTTCTTATCGTAAATACTGAGTCTCAATTCCCTCAGAATTGCACTGGTAAGTTCTTTTGGCAACTGACTAACTAAACAAGAGCATACTTGGCTACATTTAAAATTCTCTTCTTTTCTCCAGCTTTTGTATTCATTTACTTTTGAACAAGACTATGGAACAAATATTCATTTTTGTTGATAGGTTCTTTGTTGACTTCGAAAGACCTCTGGAGTATAAGGATTAATGATTGTAAAGTGGTTGTGTAGTAATCGTTAATGGTGTAAATTAGGTAAAATTTGTTTACATTGAATTTAAAGGCTACCATATTGCATTCAAACGGTAAGCATAACATCGGAACAGTGTTTCACATGCGGGCAGTTCTAAACAATTCAGCGGAGAAAAGGCATCCTCGGTACTAACGATAAACAAATTTTAATCTACGGAAGACTAACAGTGTAAAGAATTAACCGTTTAACCGTTAGAATCTTTTTGTTTTTTTATTTCCAATAGTAGCAAACTATAACGTTTTTTACAAAAGTACATTTATGAACTTTTTTAGTATTTCGTTTATACGCTTACTTTACTATAACATTTTATTATTAGAAAAAAAGCACGATTTACTTAAAATAATAAACATCCAAAAATATATTAGTATTATACTAGTTATATTTTTAGATGGATAACATACACTGTTTGTAATCCGTAAATTGATTTCTGTCTATTGGAACCTTTCTAAACAATGCAGTGCAAATCTTACTTTTTACCACTTCGGTAATATTTTCCACGTCGCGTGTGTTCTATTGGTTCAAATTTGACTTTTTTCTTTTATAATTATGTTTTAATAATCATAAAAAACTGTTTTTAAAAGTTTTGTATGCACTTATAATAAATTCTAACTATTAAAAAAAAAAGTTATATTTTCTAATATGAATCTATTGATGCATTAAATCTGCTGCCGTCGTATTTTCAGTTGACCATGCTTCTCATGTGCTTTAATGCTACTACTTTTTATAAATGGTAAGTTTTTTTCAACTGAAGAATTTACAAAAATTACAGTCTCTTCATATCAGAGAGGCGGTAGCACTCTCTATATAGGGATGGTCCGTACACGCCTATATACGCCTACAAAACAAAACTATCCAAATCTCAACTAAAATCAACTTATAAGTTTCAAAAAGCACATATTCTTACAGAGAAACGTCTTACGAATCCTGCGAGTGTCAGAACGTCGGTTAAAATGTCAAAAGAGAGCAGAAATAAAGGGTACAAAAATGGCCAATTGTTCTTCTTTCTTCTTTCTTCTTCTTCTTTCTTCTTTCTTTTGAGACGATGTATCTCGGTGTACGAACGGTCTCTGACAATAGTTCAAGCATCAATCGACTGCTCTTTACTTATTTCTAAACAAAAGAAACGGTTCTGTTCTTTCTAATTACACTTATATGGACGCTGATTTTAAGGACTATTCGGTACTTCACATGACAATTTACTACAAGTATCGTAACGATTTATTATTATTATTATTATTATTATTATTATTATTATTATTATTATTATTATTTTCCGTCCCCTTACATCAAATGACAGTAACCACTTTAACTGAGCAATCAACACAACAGATGACGGCCCCGACCATTGAATGACACCAGCCGCTGTTTGAAGACACGCGACGTGTCCGCCTGTAGCCACTCGTGCACACGTGTTCCCGACAGTGCCCTACACTTTCAAAAAGTGACAATAACCACAGTTGATTTCATGCCCGACAAGGATGGACAGTTTATACCAGTGCCCGACAGTTGAAGATAGATGATTTCATTTAGAAACATTCCAATGGAGACTGACACTGATTCTGGCTGCCAATGGGTTCCACTTAAAAAAGCAGCCAGTGTCCACAATGGAACGGTAGGACACACAAGTAATACATCACCCTAAACCAGCATTAATCGCCAGTTACCACCAGATTTTGCAGAACCGTGGTGGCTGCAGTAAAATCTGTAGTTTTATTTGTTTTCTGAGGGCGGTCCTTTACTAAATCTGTTCAAGTTGTGTGTAATACTTTCACCGATCAATGCTGGTATAGGGATCCTGCTGGTATGTATATATATATATATATATATATATATATATATATATATATATATATATATATATATAGACTTATATGTAATATATTGAGTTCGTGTAATTCAGTAAATTTTCATATACCAATATGTTTTAAGCCAAATAAGGTTGGCTTAAGGATTAAGCTACATAATTATCACATTTCATAATTGAGCATTAATATACTGTGTGCGCAAAATTAAGACTTCAAAACAAGGTGTTGATGGCTACAAAAAGTGTATTTTATTTTATGTTACAATTGTTTCAATGTCTAGTTCGACAATTTCAAGCATTATATCGTTTGACAATTTTCAAAAAACAGCATTTCTTTAGACTTTGTGAATAAGCACACTTTTGGCAATGTAGCATTTTTGAATAGAAAGAAACCACGTAACCACAACCAAGATAAATGTTTCCCGCATATTTTTCCCGTTAGGGATCCCCCCCTTTTTTCTTTCTATTCAAAAATGCTACATTGCCAAAAGTGTGTTTATTCATAAAGTCTGAAAAAATGCTGTTTTTTTTTTAAATTTTCAAACGATATAATGCTTGAAATTGTCGAACTGGACATTCAAACAATTGTAGCATAAAATGAAATACACTTTTTGTTGCCATCAACACCTTGTCTTGAAGTCTTGATTTTGCACACACAGTGTATATATATATATATATATATATATATATATATATATATATATATATATATATATATATATATATATAAAGAGAGAGAGAACTTCAATGCCTACGGAAGAGAACATAAATAACTAAAGAACTTGAATGCCTATTGAACAAATATATATATATATATATATATATATATATATATATATATATATACTGTGTATATATATGCACTGTATACACACATGTTTATATATATATAATATATACATATACATATACAAAATATTTTTATGCTATATAAAAACAAAAGATTAGGGCATACGTACATACTTATACATTTATATACACCTATATACACACATGTATATATATATCTATCTATATCTATATCTATCTATATGTATATATATATTTCTTTGGAAATATATTTTATTTCCTTATAATATATACCAATCCTTATATAAGGTATTTACAGCTTCTCTTCCAATTTTCGGATTTTAATCATGTCAAAACGAACTTTATTTCCTTTTGACTGAGTTGATTATTACTATATATATATATATATATATATATATATATATATATATATATATATGGATAACAATGCAGCTATATTCCAAATTCAAAGGCTATATTCATCTTATTATTTCCCTAAAACTTGTAAAAAAAGTCGATACGTTTTTACAGCAACTTTTTTGTTACGTAGAACCAATCGCTTGTTTGTCTGTCAGTACTGAATTTATTCAGGTAGACTCTTCAGAAAATAATTTTTTATTTACCTTGGATAGAAATGTGCACGACATTATTTCGAAATCGACATGCATACATATATGCAGGTACACTAGTATTTTGTTTGGATATTACATAAAAAAAACATTGTCATTAATTAAATTAAAAAGCAAAAATTACAAATATTCACTGATTAAAGTGATTTCTTAAAAAAACAATAACACTAGAATTGTAAAAATTAAAGCTAGGGAGAAATATTTATTTTTAATATACATTCTGATATACAGCACACGTGGCCTACATTAGTTGACGTGTATAAAAAATGAATTTCAACATTTACAACTAACATTTTTATTAATTGCCATACAAAATGTAGTCATAATTTATATGCAACATTTATTGCTAATAATAATCTTGGCCATTATTTTGTTGACCATCTTTTGTCAATTTGTTTCGCCTACGCTCTAAACGGTGTGCTTGTTGATAACCACAAAGGCATAAAATTACCAGTACCCAATTGAAATTCGTCAATCACGAAATGACAAAATGGATAAAATGACTATTCACCCGAGGTCAACCGTTTTCTTCATCTCTCTTTATATTTTTCTTTTTACGTTTCATAAAGTGCCCAACGGAAATTCTGCAGAAAAACAGGTAACTCGTTTTATTTAACTACATATTATATTTGATCCTATCATCCTCTTGGCGAGTTCCTGAATAGTACACGAAGGGCGTTAGTTCTTTATAAAATAGGTTGTTTTTTTATTTTTCTTCGGGTCTTTTTGCTGTTTAGTTCATACGTCATTTTCATTTGTTAATCTTATATTATCCAGCGTGCGGGAGAAATACCTCCCACATTTTAAACTCTCAACTATAGATTGCCAATGAACGTATGCAAGTGTAAATGATGCTTATCCTTGAGTGGCCTATCGGCCTTTATAAGTGGTGATGCCTATGTAAAAAAAGATTTAGCTAATAACTTGCCACTTATTTAACTACCCTGCTCAAGCAATATGGTTTGGACTGGTGTAATCCGTGATTTTACTGTAGAAATATTTTTTTGAAGAATGGTCAATCTGGAACTGCAACAAAGAGCTTTCCGAGTTCATTACAAGTTAGGACGGCATGATGCTGTTCCAGATAGAAAATCAATACAGCTATGGGTTGCAAATTTCCAAGCTACAGGTCAGACACTTAAAAGAAAACCACGCATAAGATCTCAGATGCCATACAGTATTAGAACTGTGAGACTTTCTGTTAATCAGCTCGTAAACATGCTTTGGCCTTGGAATTGTCTGATCGAAAAGTCAGAAGAATTATACACACTGATATGCAGTTCCATCCATATAAATAAATGATTGCTCAGAAACTGAACGAGCGCATCTGGGGAGTTCGTGTGTGACGGCACACCGGACGATGCCGGGTGTCCCATTCAGCTAGGCGAAGATAAGAATGCTTATGGTCGGGGGGCTTGCTGATACTGTCAAAGATTAAGACAGGCGTTTATGAGATTTTCGGGAGAAATGGTATCTGTTTTGATGGCGGAAAAAAGAGATAAGTCTGAAAATGGGAATTTCGGACAAAGAGATTATTTTTCTAGTTGGATCTGGTGAGAATGAGTTTTAACTAACGTAATTAATTCGGACAGTCTCGAGAATTTGGGTTCCAAATGTCTGCTCGGAGTCGGGGACCCGGGGTGTTTTAACTCGGAGACCACCAAGCTAGTTTGATAGATATGTTCACAAAACGATAGAGAAAGGGAAAAGAATAAGAAAATAGGGGGATAGAGAAAGAAATTCACAAGAGAGGAAAGAGGGGGGAATAGAAGATAATGGAGAAAAGGAAGAGAGACGCTTTTTATAAACAACGATTGCCTACTCGAAAATAGATAGAAGGGTTTGGCAGTCTTTGGCTAGCGAGCGAGGCGTACACATCGGCTCTCGCCCCGCCTGGGGTGAGAGGGGCAGAAATCTCAATAAGAACTAACTTGAAAAGATCTTGTTCTTAGCTAGAGAATTAATCTGATATCTCAAGTATACAACCTGCATCACGAAGCGCGGATAACGAAAACACGACTTTAAACAAATGTAGAATGATTGCAAATAATTATTTTATTTGGTTTAAACGAAAATGACCTCAGAGTTTTTTCTTTGTTTTTCGATTGCCGGCATAACTGAAGATGCAGTTTATTTCAGGTATGCCCTGACGCCAGACGACGAAGACACATACACAAAACCAGAGTGACGGCCGAAGAGGACAATGTTGCCACACGGACTTGGGGTCATGCACGTTTAACGTGCCTTGAGCAGCGGAGGTATGTTTTCCAGTGACCAGTGCGAATCTGGTCACGCTGGAGGGGTCCACCACTAGACGACGCATGCCCGGGACACGAAAGTGTCACATTCACGTGCCAGTGACATATATCTGTTATAATCTGGTGCCGATGACTATCACGATCTGTTGCCGTGACTCTTGTGTCACAACGTGATGCGCGTGACACCTCCTGTTACAACGTGGTGCCGTGACCAGGATGATCGCATCTGGGATGTGCAGTGTGCACGAACGAGTGACCACGAGCACATTTTAAAGCGTTTGGAACTCAGTTCTCTTGAGAAAAAAAAATATATAAAGGAAATGGAGAATAGCACAGAAAAATGTTTAGAAAAAAAATGGAAAAAAATGGGGGAAAAAGAACGATTGAAAAGAAAACTTATCGAAGAGAAAAGAAAGACTGACATTGAACGTACCGACGGGAAAAGAAAGAGTGAAATTGAACTTTGAGGGCATATATAGCAGTCAGAATGCAGAAAAAAATGTGCAGCCAGACAGGGAGATGGAGATATGGAAAGAAAGGAAGCAGACGAGAAAGGTAGGGGCAGATTTTTATTGGTTCCTATTTGCTTCGCTCAGATATTTTTTAAGCGCTGTTGTCAGGGTGCTTTTCGTTGGTTACGTATTCTGTAAAGATTTTTTTTCTTAATATTGCAAAGTATTGTTGATTTTTTTGTCACCCCCAAAGAAAAAAAGTGAAAATGAAATATGTATTTGTTTAAACGGGTTGATACGTTGTTGTATTGGGGCATTAAGAACAGTCGCGCATATGTTGTCACTGATATGAGAGAGAGAGAGAGAGAGAGAGAGAGAGAAAGAGAGAGAGAGAAACCGACAGTACCGATGCCATTCTAATTTTGTAACGAATAGTATCTATCGTAAGAATAATTTAAAGAAGTAATGATTTACCGATCAGTTGTGAGACATTTAGACCGTTAAATAGACGGTGGGTGGGAGAATTTTATTAAAACTAAAGAAAAGAAAGAGAAAGAAAAAAAAAATATAAAAAAAATAAAAACGAAACTTGTCTTTCTTGACAATTAATTCCATTATTGAAATTTAGTTTTAAGTGTTTAAACTGCCGAATAGGAGTAGATTTGATTCAAGTATGTAGGTATGTGCAGGCGTGTGCGTGTGTATGCGCGTGTACGGGTGTATATGTGTGGTTACCTAGATAGATAAACAAATAAAGAAATAAAAGGGAGGAAGAAAGAAAAAAAGAAGAGACGCCATTTAGAGGCATATCAAACGGGTAGCAATAAAAACCAGACAACCCCTGATAGCGGAGGGGTCATAAAGATGAGAATAGCCACGGTTAGGCACGCGTAGAGGCCAAGGAAAGGAAAGGAAGATAAGAAACAAAAAAAAGGGGGAAAAAAGAAGAGACGCTAATTAGAAACATATCAAACGGGTAGCAAAAAAAAGAAAGAAAAAAGATAGACAAGCAAACAGAGGAAGTCATAAATTATGAGACATGCGCCAGATGAAGGGAGGGAGGCGAACAGAATAAAACAGAATTGTAGCACCCTATTTTTATTGATTGGTGTATATCCTGAATCGTTTATTTTTGAAAATCTATTCTTGCCCTAGTCAGGTATTCAAATCTTAAATTAGTCATTAAAAAAAAAATTATTGTAGTTAAGAAGAGAAAAAAAACCCTTAATTATTTAGGGATGTCCTGTGTTTAAGGGTTTCTATTAGTCGCTCGGCGGCGAACTCCATTGCTCTTACGAAAAAAAAAATGGGGTTTAAGACATCTTAGAACCGAAGGGAACGGGTGGTTGGAAGACGTAAACCCAGTGCACAGTTTGCAAAATTATCAAAGGATGTGGCACGAGAAAACATAATGTGAGGTTGTTGGAAAGTGTGCTGGTCGCGTGGGACGGCGTAAGTCCAGTGATGGAAAAATAAGGACCTGTGACTGTCAGGTATGGTAACACGAGAAAACATATTACCGAGGAGTGTACAACGGGGAAAGGGATTGTAAAGTCATCAGAGGATGTAATACGAGAAAAGAAAACATATTGTGAGATTATTGGAAAATATACTGGTCACATAAGACGGCGTAAAGTCCAGTGAAGGAGTAAGGACCTGTGATTGTCAGGTGTGTTCTACTCAGAGAAGGTAATTACTCCGTCAATTTTTTTTTTTTCTGCCTCGTTGGAGGGCGAGGCTGAGTACCCTCCCTGGTATTCGAAGCAGTATACCAGCCGACCAGAAGCCTGGCGGAAAAGAAAATGCTTCACAAGAGTGCATGGAGTTATTGTTCGCTGACGGCCGGTTGATGCACAAGAAAGTGTACGCGTGTGAGTACAGGATGCCTAGAAACGTTTGTTGTTACCAGTGAGAGTGAGAGAAGTAATAATCTAATTGATGGTAGTGTTAAATCATTTAAACTGTCGAGTAGAATATCTTAAAGAAACTAACGGTGCTGATATTGTTCTGTTTTGGAAAAGAGAAATTTAGAAATGCTGAGTCGAGAAGGATTTCTCCTTCACGGGACGGGGATTGAATATTGTTAGTGTAGCGTTGAAACAGTTGTTGCAATTGGTCTCTGACCAAAATGGCGCTGCTGGGACAAATTATGGGACTGAAGGGCAGGATTGCCTCGGTCGGGGAGGATCTCTCCTTCACTTGATGAGAATAGTGCATGTTGGGTGTGGCGTTAGGGCAGATGCTGTACCTTGTTCCGAGTGAGAGAATGCTTATGGGACAAGTGAAGGTATAAAAAAGCTTGGGTATCGTAAAGTTTAATGAAAGCTGTACCGGAAAGTGTAACGTTGTGTAAGTATGGTTTGGAAAACGTATTAGCTGTGGAGGAAACTTAGTCTCCTTGCACCGGGGTATTTAGGAGAAACGATATGCACCCTCCCCAGCTGGCTCGCCTATGTTGTTTTATATTTGGGCCCATGGTGAAGAAATTGAGATGAAAGATTTTGTTGCCGTCGGTTGGATCGATGCACTAGAAATGTACGTGTGTGTATGTATCTGGTTGGTGTCCCTGGAAACTTTTGTTGATCTCGTAGGAGAAAGAATTAATTGTATTGGGAATTCTGTATTGTATTGTATTTGGGAAATACTGGGAAAAAAGAAAAGAAAAAAATGGATATGTGGATAGGATGTGTTCAATGAGGTGTGAGAAAAAATCTGGAGAGTGTTTTTTAATTTGCAGATAGCTGGATAGGGATGTGAGGGGGTCAATGATGAAGAGACCTCCCCAGTGTTAAGTGTAGGGAGAAATCAGGTGACCGTAAACCACTGACGGCAGCGCGCCTGGGCGGGGCAAGGATACCAATGAGTGCCCTCCACCAAAACCTGGATAGGGTGCATGGGCTGCAACTATCGACAAAACCCAAGGTTGCAGCACAGTCAATCCCTAAGCCATTATTAACAAAAAAAAAGAGAACAAAAAAGAATGAAAAAAAAAAACAAATATCAAAAGTACGAATATTTTCTGATTGTTTTATGAATTATGAGAAAGAGAAAATGAGCAAGTAGTTAAAGGGTGTATGAGCCCCTCCTTTGATAGTGAACTAAGCATGGTTATCTTTCCTCAGTTGCATGCACATAGATTAAGGCATAGAGAAGGACCGAATATTGAAAAAAAATGAAAAGAAAAGAGAAACTGTTTTGCATGTACATGGGTTAGTCACCTTAAAAGGACTAGTAGAAAAAAATGAGAGTTTAACAATCGAAAAAAAATATATGCATGTATACAATCTCATACACCGAGATAAGCAGAACCATTGGAGCAGAACATTTTTGCATACCAACCGGACCATTGATACAGGAACATTTTTGCATGCCGAATAGACAATTTTTGTCAGTTGCTGTTAATTGACCTAGACTGTAGAATTACTAGTTTCGGATCCGGCTTCTGATGCAGGTCGCGTATATGCCAATTATGGCTAATTGACAGGTGTAAGGGGAGGGCGGATGTGACGGGACACCGGACGATGCCGGGTGTCCCATTCAGCTAGGCGAAGATAAGAATGCTTATGGCCGGGGGGGGGGCGTGCTGATACTGTGTCAAAGATTAAGACAGGCGTTTATGAGATTTTCGGGAGAAATGGTATCTGTTTTGATGGCGGAAAAAAGAGATAAGTCTGAAAATGGGAATTTCTGACAAAGAGATTATTTTTCTAGTTGGATCTGGTGAGAATGAGTTTTAACTAACGTAAATGATTCGGACAGTCTCGAGAATTTGGGTTCCAAATGTCTGCTCGGAGTCGGGGACCCGGGGTGTTTTAACTCGGAGACCACCAAGCTAGTTTGATAGATATGTTCACAAAACGATAGAGAAAGGGAAAAGAATAAGAAAATAGGGGGATAGAAAAAGAAATTCACAAGAGAAGAAAGAGGGGAGAATAGAAGATAACGGAGAAAAGGAAGGAAGATGCTTTTTATAAACAACGATTGTCTACTCGAAAATAGATAGAAGGGTTTGGCAGTCTTTGGCTAGCGAGCGAGGCGTACACATCGGCTCTCGCCCCGCCTGGGGTGAGAGGGGCAGAAATCTCAATAAGAACTAACTTGAAAAGATCTTGTTCTTAGCTAGAGAATTAATCTGATATCTCAAGTATACAACCTGCATCACGAAGCGCGGATAACGAAAACGCGGCTTTAAATAAATGTAGAATGATTGCAAATAATTATTTTATTTGGTTTAAACGAAAATGACCTCAGAGTTTTTTCTTTGTTTTTCGATTGCCGGCATAACTGAAGATGCAGTTTATTTCAGGTATGCCCTGACGCCAGACGACGAAGACACATACACAAAACCAGAGTGACGGCCGAAGAGGACAATGTTGCCACACGGACTTGGGGTCATGCACGTTTAACGTGCCTTGAGCAGCGGAGGTATGTTTTCCAGTGACCAGTGCGAGTCTGGTCACGCTGGACGACGCATGCCCGGGACACGAAAGTGTCACATTCACGTGCCAGTGACATATATCTGTTATAATCTGGTGCCGAGACTATCACGATCTGTTGCCGTGACTCTTGTGTCACAACGTAATGCACGTGACACCTCCCGTTACAGTGTGTCAAAATGTGGTATTTCTGCCGCACCCTGTACATATATGGACCCTAACCCTTACTCTAGCCCTAACCCGCACCCTGTACATATATGGACCCTAACCCTTACTCTAGCCCTAACCCGCACCCTGTACATATATGGATTTGCATATGAAATGTGAAAAGAAAATCAAGCAAACAAAAAGAAATGAATAAAGCTACTTGTGCCGAATTTTTTTTGCTATTATATATTTTATACATTCTCTTATAAACTTTTCATTTTGTGGCTTACTGTGTATTGTGTCCTCATATATATATATATATATATATATATATATATATATATATATATATCCATGATATATAGGGGAAATGTTTTAGCAAAATAATGTTTGTATTTCCGTTGCTTTCTAAATATCAATCTAAGTAATATAATGCTAGAAACATTTCCTCGGATGAGATGATCGATTAATTGAAACTCCATGGAATAAGGAAAAAAATTAAAATGTTTGTATTCTATGTCGAAAAAGAAATTTGTCGTAAATTTTACATTTGCTGAATTTAATTAAAAAATTTCTCTTATGCACAGTCTCGTATACTGAGCTTTTTTTTATCTGATTGGGATTGTTTTATAAATATTGATACTTATATTTACATGACCTTTTATTTTACAGCATTATACAAGCTATTATCTTAAAGTATTTTAACATTTTCCAAATTTCAGTATGTATATATATATACACTTGTGCCCGATATTATTCATACCCCTCGGATCTTTGAGATTTCTATAAGAATATTGCTCAAACCAGAAGGTAGACAATATTAAAGGGATTTCAAACAATAAATCAAGCATAAGCATTTAATTTAAACTCAACAAATAAATAAATTATGCAAGTTTGAAACATTATACAAAGAAAAACAATAATGGCACTTGTTCAAAATTATTCATACCTCTCTTACTAATAGTCAATAGCATACCCTTTATTCTTAATAACTGCCTGTAACCGTTTGGGATATTTATCAACAAGGTTTTTACAAGCATCAACACTGATTTTTGACCATTCTTCAATGCAGTAGTTCTCCAAATCCCTCAAATTTCTAGGTTTCCGCTTTTTAACCTCAGTTTTCAATATGTGCCAGAGGTTTTCGATAGGGTTCAGGTCGGGACTCTGGCTAGGCCATTCCAAAACATTAATTTGATTATCCTCAAACCATTTCTTGACTATTTTGGCAGTATGTTTTGGATCATTATCCTGTTGAAGGACCCAGTTTGGTCCTAAATGGAGCTTCTCCGCATCCTGTTTAATGTTTTTCTGGAGTATTTCCAAATATTGCTCCTTCTTCATGGTTCCATCTATCTTGACCAAACTACCTGGACCACTAGCCGAAAAGGAGCCCCAAAATATTAGGCTACCGCCACCATGTTTCACCGTGGGTATGGTGTTCTTTGGGTTGTAAGCTTCTCCTTTCTTCCTTCAAACGTAAGAAGCATCCATATGGCCAAACAATTCAATTTTTGTTTCGTCAGTCCACAAAATACTTGAGAAAACGGACTCTGGAGAAGTCACATGGGTCCTAGGAAACTTTAGACGTGCTGCAAGGTGTTTTCCGGTGTGCAATGGAGTCCTTGGTCTTCTTCCTTTCAGACCATTTTCATGCAGAGTCCTTTGCAATGTTTGCCTTGATATTTTTATGCCAGAAGACTCCAGATTTTCTAAAATGTCCTTATTAGTGGTGGTTGGATTTGCATTAACACTTCTTACAATATTCCTGGTGGCTCTAGCAGACAGTTTCCTTTTCCTTCCTCTACCAATCAAGTTGTTTGTTGTGTGGTGGCTCTGGAATTTTTTGATGATGCTCTGTACTGTTGCTGTAGGGACCTCAAATTTCTTGGAAATTGACTTGTAACCTAAACACTCCTTATGTGAATTCACAATTTTAGTCCTAAGATCATTACTAAGCTCTTTTTCCTTCCCCATTCTAATAATTTTTATTCTTTTATTGGTTTTCAGTTGATATCATTTTAATTTCTAAAAAATGCAAAAAACGAAATGAAATTAATCAAACGTTGTATAAAAGCATTCAAAATAAGAATCGAACAGGAAACAAACAGTCAGAAACTCGATTAATACTGAAAAAATAAGGGGGTATGATTATTTTTGAACATTGCAGATTTTATAAATAGCTGTATATTTCTTTTATTACAAGTATCCCGAGATTTTAAAATGACGAAAATGATCAGAAGAGGTTTATTAAGAATATGTATCAATATGGACGTAAACAATAAATTCTTACAAAAGTTACACCTAATAAACTCAATTTTCAAGGGGGGTATGAATAATATCGGGCACAAGTGTATATATATATATATATATATATATATATATATATATATATATATATGTATATATTAGGTTGGTGCAAAAACAATATCGTTTTCTCACATAAGTTACTTTTATATATGATTTCTGAATTAATTCATAGATATATCTAGCCATGTTATATATCGTTTTGAAGCACGTTTTTTCGCTCTACGTATCATGTTTTCTTTACCGTTCTCAATTTCTTCATTCATTTTTTACAGGCTTTTCGACAGCATGAACAAAGTTCAAATCCGCACGATTTTCTTGTTCCCGTTTAAACTAGGCTGAAAAGATGCTGAGGCAGCTCGTGATATCAGTGATGCGTTTGGATTAGGAAGCACTAACGAACGTGTGGCACAATGGTGGTCAATAAATTTCGCAATGGTGAAGAGAGCCTCGAAGATGAAGATAGTCGCTGCCGGCCGACTGCGGTTGATAACGAACATTTGAAAGCCTTAATTGAAGCTGATCCTCGCAAAATCACACGCGAAGTTGCTGTTGAACTTGAGGTCGACCACTCAACAGTCGTTCGTTATTTAAAGCAAATAGAGAAGTAAAAAAGTTGGATAAATGCGTGCCGCATGGATTGAACGATAATAAAAAAATCGTCGTTTTTGAAGTTTTTCTACTCTCCTTCTACGCAACAAAAACGACCTATTTTTCGAGAAGATTGTGACGTGCGATGAGAAGTGAATCTTTTACGACAACAGGCGATGTCCGGCACAGTGGTTGGATACCGGAGAAGCTTCACAACACTTCCCGAAGCCAAAGTTGCATCCAAAAGAGTTATGGTGACTGTTTGGTGGTCTGCAGTTGGTCTCATCCATCGCAGCTTCTTGAATCTGGGCGAAACGATTACGACGGGAAGTACGGTCGACAAATTGATGAAATGCATCTGATGCTCCAACGTATGTGCTCGAGATTGGTCAATATGAAGGGACCAATTCTCATCCATGACAAGGCTTGCCCGCATGTTGCTCAACTGTCCCTGTAGAAGATGAAAAAATTGGGCTACAAGACTCTGCCTCATCCGCCATATTCAATCGATCTCTCATCCACCGATTACCCTTTTTACAAGCAACTCGACAACTTCCTGTGCGAAAAATGCTTCAAAAGCTGAGATGATGCTGAACCGGCCTTCAATAACTTCATCACTTCCACAACTCCGAATTTCCATTCTATTGGGATAAATAAACTTGTTTCTCGTTGGCAAAAATGTGTCGATACTTATGACCTTTATTTCGATTATTAAAGTTTATTATGAAAAGAGTTATGATCTTTTGAAGTTGAACTTAAAATAACGACATTATTTTTGCACCAACTTAATGCATACTGTACTGTATTCAGTTACTGATTTTTAATATGTACTGTATAAAATTTTGCTTAAGCCCCGCCATACCGTGATTTCTCCTTACGATTCCAACCTCCGAAACGATGAATTCTGTATCCCGGTTTTCTACTGTACGCATATTTTTTTTTTTATTATTATTCATTAAGTCATTTATTTTTATTACATGTTTTATATGTGAATTTATATGTGAATTTACCGCAAATCAAACTAACCTCGAACTGAAGCATGTCATCACAGAATCGATAAGAGTAATGTTACATTAGGAATGCGCCAGAGTTATTGAAAAGTTTGCACTTCGTATTCAGGTGTGCTTATTCTTGAACAGCGATGAAAAAAAACTGTTGGATCTTCATGATTTAAATTTGGTGGACAAGACATACATTGACTGAAATATATTTCTGTCAGTTTTTCAACACTGTTTCTTTTTTACCCTTATTTTTTTGTGTTGTATGAAATAGAGAATTTGTTTTTTTTACGTAGGAGACATCACTTATAAAGGCGCAAAGGGCATTCGAGGATGAGGGTTAAAGGGTGTACAGTAGTCAATGGCAAAATATTGGAATCGTTAGTAGTATAAATTTGGTAAATTGGATTACTTAAGGGGAACGTCTCATTAAGAACTTGTTTATGTTGGACTTGGAAACGACCAATTGTAATCAGCTGGAAAGCAGGCAAACGGAAGACTGTTCCACGGGTGTGCGATTCTAAGAAAGAAACTTTGTTCATGGAATCTACGCTTAGGTTTAGACACGGATAAAGAGTGTGGGGAATTATTGATAGTGTTTTCAGCTAGACGATAGGACGCATACTTTTAAAATTATATTAAAGAAAAAATTATTAAAGTGTATTAAAAAAAGAATATTTACACAGCATTACTGGATTTTATCCAACAACTTCGACGACGAAGAGTTAACAACATTAAAATTGGAAAAATTATCTTTCGGGGAAAGAGTTATTCAGCGCATGAGAAAAAAATTGAGTACAGATGCTCATTTTGCCCGAGGCCGAATGTATTTATGTGTCTGTAAATAAAACATGCATGGAGGTGTGCTTTTATGTTTTCATGTCTCTTTCTTTAAAGATAGAATCTATGTATGTATGTATGTATGTTCATTTCAGCTGGCGCCATGTGCGTTTATGCATGTTTAAATAAGTACGCATATGAATATGTGTGTTGCTGTTACTGTTTTTTTTTAAAATAAAATACTGTTTATATTTAAACTGCGTACGTGCTATCAGTATTTGTGTGTGTGTTTTATATGCTAAGAAAGTTCCAAAGAGACCGCGTAAAATCAATTGGATGCTGCTTTTTTCGTGAAATATTAGCACACATAAAACGGCCAGGTTGTTTCTGCAATCGATGTTCATAGGTGACAAGATTGACAGGGTTTTCTCAAAAGGAGTTAACATTAAGAAAAAATGTCATAATTAAAAAAATATATATTCTTCTATTTTTCTCTCGCTTTCTATTTAATTTCTTCCTTTTTTGTCACAAAAGATGACTTGGACTCTGTTCAAGTCGAGCGCATAAAATGTTAAAGTGCAACGCGTCGAGAACAGTTACATTCCAGCTCAACTGAGTTTTTAAAATGCTTTTTCAAATGTGAAAATAAACAGATATACAAAACATGCGCCGTTCGCTTATTTCATAAAATATTCAATATCAACAAGAAAAAGTCTCACTGTAATAAAAAAAAAAAAAATCGATTGTAATCTCTATATAAATAAAATGAACTCATTTTTTCCCGTCGGATTTTGACCTTAATAGGATTAAAAATCAAGATATTTCATGCAAATATAATATGCACAAACGGCAGAACAATATATGAGGTGTGTTATAGGCTTATTATTTCTCAAATTCCTCGATAATCTTAGATTTCTATACTTTTTCTGCTGAGAAGTCACGGTTAAGATCAATGGAAGTGGTAAAATATTTTCTCTCTAATAAATTCCTCCTCCCCCTGCCACCACTTAACACCGTTTGGGGATCGTTCACAAGGAACAGTTGAGAAGAGAACACCGGTTTGGCTTCGTAGTTCTTTCATGTGAAGTTATTTAAAATCACTAAACTAAGCTGCAGTGCTCTGTGGCGTAGTGGTTAGCGTGCTGGACAATTCCCATTATATTTTCACGTTCGCGCCGACCTACCGTAGTCGTTTTTTTTTTTTTCCTAAACAACTGGAATGGACTTTTCTTGGTGGCCGAACTGTTAACGTTGCAGATGTTTTTTTTTTTTTTTACACTTTATTTTCCTACTTTTACTCATGACTCCGGGTTTGATCCTTCCTACTTACCTACCATAACATTTTTTAAAACTCCCCCCCCGTCCCGGAAACAAACACTCGGGCAATGCCAGGTACCCCGCTAGTACAGAATAAAAAGAAAGGAAAACGATTGTAGCAGAAAATAAAACTGTTGTAACACAAAATAAAATGACAGAAAAACAATCGTAACAGATAATCAAACGAAAAAAAACCGGTTGTAACACAAACGAAAAAGAAAGAAAACGAATTTAACAAAGAATAAAATTAAAAACGACTGTAACACAGAATAAAAAGAAAGTAAAACGATTGTAATACAGAATAAAAAGAAAGTAAAACGATTGTAACACATAATAAAAATCAAGAAAACGATTGTAACATAGAATAAAATGAAAAATAAATGTAACACAGAATAAAAAGAAATGGAAAAATGATTGTAACATAGAATAAAACGAAAAAACCGTTGTAACACAGAATAAAAAAGAAAGAAAACGATTGTAACAGAGAATAAAACAATAACAAAAAATCGGTTGTAATACAAAGTAAAAAGAAAGGAAAATAATTGTAACAGAGAATAAAACGCAAAGAAATGGTTGTAACAGAGAATAAAAAGGAAAGGAAAACGATTGTAGCAGAAAATAAAACGGATGTAACACAAAATAAAATGAAAGGAGAACAAATGTAACAGAGAATCAAGCGACAAAATAAAATAAAAACGGTTGTAACACAGACGAAAAATCAAGAAAACGATTGTAACAGAGAATAAAATGAAAACGACTGTAACACAGAATAAAAAGAAAGGCAAACGATTGTAACATAGAATAAAACGAAAAACAGAAGTAACACAGAATAAAAAGAAATGGAAAAATGATTGTAACATAGAATAAAACGAAAAAAAAACCGTTGTAACAGTGAATAAAAAAGAAAGAAAACGGTTGTAACAGAGAATAAAACAATAACGGAAACTCGGTTGTAATACAAAGTAAAAAGAAAGGAAAATAATTGTAACAGAGAATAAAACGAAAAAAAATAATTGTAACAGAGAATAAAAAGGAAAGGGAAACGATTATAACAGAGAATTAAAAAAAATAAAATCGATTGTAACACACAATAAAAACGAAAAAAAAAAACCGTTCAAAGTTGAATTGACGCCTACGCAAGCAAATATTATCAAATATAAAACGTCTGATTTTTAGATTAAGAAATGTATTCAATCATCATGTTGTTTGATGCGGCTTTGGTCGGTCATTAATTTTCTTTCGATGCCTATCGGCTATCGATTTGCAATAATCAAAGAAACAACCAACCCTGTTTCACGGAACAACGGATTTAATATCGTCGATAATAACAAGACACGGCATAATGGTATTGACAGTGTATCACATGAATGTTTATCCCTTTTTGTTCGGGGAAGTGGAGTCAGGTACGTAATTAGAAGAGTAACCAGGAGAAAAGGGCAACGAAAAAGGGAGGAAAAGAACTATATAATAAAAAGACATATTTTGAAAATGTCTTGATACGCACAAAAGATTTTACAAGTGCTAAGTAGGATGATGATAAAGAGCAAACAAACATAAATGTTGATGATGATTGAGATAAAACATATGTAAATAATAATAATGATGATGATGATGATGATGCTGCTGCTGCTGATGATGATGATGATGATGGCGACGATGATGATGATGGCTATATAACAGAGTTCAAAATAGACTTCGTAGCCTAGTTTGGAGATGCCATTTTCTCTTCCCTGCAACCTCTTCCTCACAGAAGAGACGTTGCGAGCCTGTCTGTGCTTTTGGCGCTGTTTTCATGGCACGTGCTAGTCTGAGCTCACCTCTATATTCCGCCCTCCCCACTCGCCAAACTTTCCCGAAAAACACTCGTCTAGTAGAAACCACTATCAATAATTTGCCCCATTCTTTATCTGTGCCTAAACCTAAACGTAGATTCCATGAACAAAGCTTCTTTCTTAAAACTGCCCGTTTGCGGAACTCTCTTCCGTTGGCCTGCTTTCCAGCTGACTACAATATGGTCGTCTTCATATCCAACGTAAACGAATTCTTGTTGGACCGTCCCCTTAAGTAATCCAATTTACCAAATTTACACAACTACCGATTGCTACGATATTTTCACATTGACTACTGTACACTCATTGGCCCTTTCCTCGAATGGCATCCGGGCCTTGATAAGTGGTGTCTCCTTTGTAAAAGACAACAACAACAACAACAACAACAAAACAACAGATGTAGATGATGATAATGAATGCGATGAAACAGATATAGATGATGATGATGATGATGATGATGGTGATGATGATGCAACATATGTAAATGATGATAGTTTATGAGATAAAACAGATAATGACGTCGACAATGATGACGATAACATGGTAATGATAATGATGATGATGATGATGATGAGTACTACGATGATGATGATGGTGATGATTCTAAAATAATGTAAATGATGATGATGATAAATATTATAACAAATGGACTTGATGATAAGGAATGGGCTGACGACGCTGATGAGGAGGATAACAATAAAACATATATAAATAACGATATTTAATAAGATAATGCTATGATGACGTCGACGACGATGATGCTGATGACGATTCTAATAAAGGGATGTAATTTACGGCAATGAAAAACATGAAACAAATGTAAAAAGGTCAGGAAGCATATCAAACTGATGAATGCTTAAGATAAATCAGATGTAAATTATGATGATGAATAGTGTGAACAGATGTAACTGACGATTATGAACACGAAGAAAAAGATACAGATGAGAATGACAGATCAAACATATATAGATGATGATGATGATGATGATGATGATGATGATGCTGATGATGATGATGATGAAGGTAAAACTGCTATAGATTATGATCATGAGGCGAAACAAATATAAATGAAATAAACTGATGGTTATGATGATGACGGGAATGAATAATCTAAAACTGAACTAGATAAAAACAACTATGCAGATTATGCTGGTAAATAATATATAGCAAATACATATATAATGATAATAGATAAGATTAAATAGATGAAAACGATAATTGTAAATTTGCATAGACGGAGAGCACGCTGATGAATAATATACATAAGATGTTAATGATAATAATAAATGCTAATAGCAGATCTAGATCGTTAGGAAAATATGATTAATATAAAACAGATGTAGACAATGACAATACGATAAAATATGATAACGACGATGATGAGAATAAACAGAGTTAGATGATTATGATGCATAATATAAAAACAGTAATAAGATGATGATAATGATCATATAGAATACGCAGATGATTTTGATTGTCATCTATATCCGTATCAACTTATTACTAGTCATAAGTAATAAGTTGATATAGATATAGACATTGTCATGATAACTGAACTTACGCTTTTATAATCTGGAAGTATCATCCATCTGTCTCAGATTTGGCCCTGTGAGTCTTTAAGAAAGCGACCCCTACCAGGGACGTGCGTCAGAAGCAGGGAAGTTTCATTGCATCTAATTGAAGTTTTGATATGCAGAAAGAAATTGAGCCGATCAACAATTATCGGAACCTGTTAAACGTTGATGAAGCCGATATAGTTGGTGTCAACACAGTTACGAGATCATTTCGTCGATTTCAGAGTGGCAACAAAGATTTGAGTGGCAAAGCGCGGTTAAAACGCTCAGTCATCACCCCATCGTTGATAAAAGTGTATTGACAATGATGGTGACTATGTAGAAAAATTAATTTTAGAGCACAAAAGGTCGCTAGTTTTAACGATACTACTTTCATCTTCGTAGCTCTTCAACTTTTTTTTTTAGTTAAAACATAGGATGTAATATTGTGGAACGACGCAAGGATATGCGTCTCGTCACAAAAAATTGTGCTTTACGAGCAAAAAGAATAAACAAACTAATTTCTATAATACTTTATGGAAATCACTTTAGACAACGCATGAAGCCACTTGATATAAGAAGATAACAAAGAACTAAGGATGACGAGCTCAGAGACGTCTATCAGATTTTGTATTAAAAGACCAATGTTATATTTAGTAGAAAAAACTGTCCACAGACCTGCAGTATTTAGAAAAAAATAGCTACTGGAATAGGAAGTTGTATTACAATGAGTTATTAAAACATTGAATTGATGGAGACAACTATACCAATGAGTCTAATGAGATGGAACAAAGGAAGGAAGTAATAAATATGGCAATTTTGGATAACACATGCCATTATAGTATTTATAGAAAAGACTATGACTAACCGAATTACAAGGAATGGAAAGAATAAGAAATGGTGGGATGAGTTAAATTATAGATAGGTTTTTGCAGCTTACCAAGCACGCCCAAATAGAGGAGCGATTCACTAACCCAAACATGACAAGGGTACTTAATCTGCGGTCTGATAGTAAACTAATAAAGATAAAGAATAGCTTCACGTACAAGAAAATATTTGGCAAGATTCATAAAGAGCAGTGGATCTAATGTATTAGCTTTAAGAACAATTTGATGAGAAAGAAAGACTTATCCCATGAAAAAGCAGAGCCATTGTTAAGAACCTCAGAAAGAAAAGAGAGACATCCTCGATTGAAAAACCGAGCTAATGTACAAACTCCAAGATCTGACGATCTGACAAGATCTTTTTGTCGTCCTTTTTGCGTTTTATACCAATCTATGAGATTTTCCTGTTTTATTTTGTTTTAATTTTCCAACTTAGAACGTTTTCTTTGTTCCTTATTTATGTTCTCTTTCAATTTTATTTCCACTAATGTTTTTCATGTGATTATATGCGATGTATCGCCCGTCTCCGTTTTCCCCAATAATCAACATAATACAATTAAAAAAAATAATTCAAAGTTAGTATTTTCTTATATATTTAGGCAATTCTTTTATTCAGTTCATATGTATTCGATCGTTGGCATTGATGTCCGTTAATACTTTGCTAGTCTTAACCCTTTCTAGAAAGGCATTGGATACGAAATAGACCAGCGAATATTCTAATTGAAATTGTTTCTGTGGAACGAATTGAGTACACCCCAAATTTCAGTCCCTGCATCGCAAACCACTTAACCATCGCCACCTCCACATTATTTGGGTGGTCAGAAATGGCTGAGGCTTTTTGCTTTCACAACTCATAATCTTATGGAACTTAAAAAAAAAGACTTCGAAAGACGCATTATAAAATAATAAGACAAATCTAAAACGGTTAAGACTCAACGCTCTAACAAATACAGGCCAATTGAAAAAGAGCAGGCATGATGCAGGATGTAGGATGCAGGATGTAAGATGCAGGAGCTTAAGCACCAAGGACCGATTGCTGATTAGCAGAACTATTCTGGAAGACTGTAAGAAGAAGCAAAGAAATCTAAGCGTGGCATCAAAAGGCATATGATAGTGTACCCCATAAATCGATACTGCAATGCTTCGATCTATATAAAATTCGTCCGATAATAAAAAAAAAAACATAGCTATGCATATGAAGATGTTGCAAACTTTAAGTCACAATAATGGAAAATTAACAATTCGTCTGGAATTATTAAAAAAATAAAATAAAAATCCGAAGAGTATTTTTTCAAGGAGATAGCCTATCTCCCTTATTATTTTTGTCTTGGCAATAGATCCACTAAGCATATTACTAAGTAAAAGTGGGATTGCTTACAACCTGAGCCAACAAGAACACAAATAAAAGAAGTCAACCAACTGCTCTTCATGGATGAACTCAAGCTATATGCCAGTTCAGACGCCGAATTAAGTGAGTTATTACAAATTGTACATACCTTCTCTAAGGGTATTGGTATGAAATTTGGTCTGTATAAATGTGCTAAGTGCTCTATCAGAACTGGAAAGAAGATCCGCACAGAAAACAGACAGATTGATGAGGATATCGAGATCAGAGATCTAGAAGAGCAGTAAAAATACAAATATCTTGGCACAGAGGAAAACGATGCAGTTTAGCATGGCAGAATCAGAGAAAAAATAAGTAAGGTGTATGTGCTTCGTGTCAGAAAAAAATGCAAAACAGAACTGACAAATAAAAACAAAGTGTCTGCCATCAACCAAGCTAGTAGTGACGTATAGCTTTGGTATTGTTGATTGGCCACAGAAAGAAATTAACAGGCTAGATACTAAAACCAAGAAAACTGTTAACATCATATCGAATAATATACAGAAACCAGTGTCTACCAAGACTGTATCTACCAAGAATAGCGGGAGGTATGGGTTTGTCAGAGATTAACTATCAACACCGACCCACTATTGTGAGCACTAGGAAATAGCTGATAAGCTCCCAGAATCCAAACCTTAAAATTGTATATGAACACCAAGAAAAGAGAGCCAGTAGAACTACTTCAATCAAAAAACTTGCCAAACATTTTGCACAAGATTGTCTTTCAATTGAGACAGAAAGAGAAAGCAAGCCCGCAACGAAAATAGCCAAAAAGACTCGGCAAAAATACACTAAGACCTTCCATTGCAGAAAACTTAAGAATGGACTAACCGACACCGTGCAAAGTATTTCCTGGATGAACTATCACAGGAATATATAGATAAATAAGGATCTGTAGATGGGTTTACAAAAAAGAATCTCTTCATTATAATCAGGAGAGAATGATAATGGCCGCTCAAGATCAAGGCTTGATGAACAATTCTTTTAAAAAGATGAGTGGTCTCAGCAATAACAATAAGTGCAGGTTCTACCACACAGAAGTAGAGAGTGTGGGCCACCTGACATCTATTTGTAAAGTACTGTTGAGGGACGGCTATTATAACAATACGACACAATGGAGAGTGTAAATATCTCCACTGGAAAATCTGTCAAAACCTGAATATCCAATGCAGTAGAAAATCTTTGGGACATGTTTACCAGAAAACACAGTTGGAAATAAGTCACACACCATTCACTATGACTACGAAATTCCTACAGCTACATAAATAGGAAGTAGGGCTATTAAGTCTGATATAGTGATATGGGACAAGAAGGAGAAAGTAGCAGCCCTAGTTGAAGTAAGCGTTCCTAATGATGCTGGCCTTAACAGAGCAGAGAAGGAGAAAATAACAAAATACCAACAACTTATGTACGACATAAAAAGAAACTGGAATCTTAAGAAGGTATCAATCATACCAGTCATTAATGGAACAACCGGTCTAATGAAAAGGAATTTCAAAAACTATCTGGCGAATATACCCGGTGAACTAAGTGCAAAATAAATAGAAACAATTACACTCAAAGGGACGGTTAGAATCTTAAAAAGATCTCTCGGTTGGAGTAATTAAACTAATGGGAGAATGTTCGGCATCTGGTAGAATGCCTCATTTCCAGGAAAAATAAAAGGGATAAGAAAATTAAAACAACAGAGTCGATTATACGTATTACTTTTACCCATTCGCAAAATACATTAATACCTTTAATACTGTTTTTATGTTAAAATATACGTATAGACGTGACTCAGGTGATAATGAATAACGTTGGCTAGCTATAAGTTTTGGTTTCGATTCTTGGTGATGGTACCTGAGTAGTTCTTTTCTTTTAGTTTTGAAATCACAACGATATATTCGGTACAATATAATAATCAGTAGAGAATTAAATCTATTTTAAAAAATACAAAATCCGCATTAATGAAAATAGCATATTATTATATTAAAGCGTATTTTACGATTGGGTAAAGTCGGGCGACTTTTTAACATCATATATATATATATATATATAAAAAAAAAAAAAAAAAAAAAATATATATATATATATATATATATATACACTAGCTGGCTACCTGGCATTGTAGGTCGTAAAATACGCTTGATATGATACTTTGTTTAATGCCGATTTCGTATTTATTATTATGTCGGACGTAATGGTAAGTAATGGTATAAAAAGTTAAAAAAAATTACTCGTGCGCCACCAGCGAGAATCGAACCAAAATGTTTAGCTTACCATTTACTTTATCCTTTGACGTTAATGCCTGAGCCATGAAGCAAGTTTGCTGCAGGGTTAAAAATTAACGCACGAACAAATAGCTATTACGTTGCACATGCATATTAATAACGTCACCGCTCGACCATACATTGGCATATTCTATTTTTTTTTTATTTTCCCACTTTTGGAACGATTTCCCCAGTTAAAAAAAAAACAACCCTACTATAAAGTTTCGCAAGAGTTCGAATACCCTATATATTAAGTTTCATGTCTGTAGACAAAAAATGACAGAGGAATTTGGTAAACAACATTTTGAAAACTAAACTATACGCATACATAAATATATATGAAAAGAGGTTTGTGTTTACTATAACTTTTTTTCACGCAAATATTACGCAAGTATAAATCATGTAGAATATCTGTATTAATATAATATATAATATGAATCTCACCCGTCTGTTAAAATGTATGTTTGTATGTATGTTTGTATGCCTGTCTAAAACTTTCGACAAAGGCGACAATTTTTCACTAGATCGTTATCGGTTTGACGCTCAACGCTTCGGGCGACAAATATCGAAAAATTAGCGAAAAACATTAATTCCTTCACCATCAGCTGGGCACTTTTCTACAGCGAGGAGTCGCTTTTTTCTCCGATATTTTAGAAAGTCATCCTCTCTTTTGGATTTACTAGCTTTAAATTAAACCTACGCACCTTTCGGTTTATGCGATGGGCGCAACAGCAAAGACGTAACATTTTTTTTTCACGTTCTATTTCTCCTTTACTGTACGGGTTCAATCCTGCCTGCCTATTACCACTTTGTTTTGCTCAATCCACACCTCCAAACACCCGGGCAACACCGGGCACCCAGGCTGATTACACGTAATAGTTAACTAAATATTTTATCCGATAAGAAAATCGAAAAAAACTAATAGGGAATTAATTAAAATTAATGTTTAAAAGAATTTTGCAAATTAGCTAGATCTTTTGCAGGTGAATAAAATTCCACGACCCATATATAACAACGTTGTATTTTCTTTTTAAAGAAATAGAGAAAAAAAACGGGGTTTTAATAAGAATATCAAACCCAAATTTATAAGAGAGTGCACACACACACACACACACACACACACACATATATAGGTTTTTAGATTTGAAGTGATGTAATGTATATGAGTACAACTGGGTCTTTTCTCCTTACAAGATTATTATTGGCTGGTTAAACTATAAATTCTGACTGGTAGAGACACCTAGTGACAGACGACGAAAGGTACGCACGCCTCACGCTTAGAATAACGGCTTCGACCACGAACATTCGTATAATAAACAACCTAACAAATTATTACTCAGAATTCTAGTCAGGTCAACTGAGTTACTTCAAACGATATATTACCCTTTCGTAAACTTTCCTTCTTCTAATCTATTAGACTGTTTTAAGCTTTTTTTATGCATATTTCATTCTATGTTAGCTGACTATTCAATGCCTTATCGAAAAATGAATAAAAAAGAAAAAATGTAAGATTGTCTTCGCAAATTTAATTTAACGTCTGCAACTCATAAATTCTTATTTCTTTACAAAAAAAAAAAGAAAAGGAGAAATTATTTGAAGACAAAGAGAGCAGTTATTTAAAGTAATGGAAAAGTTATTTAGAGAAAAGAAAATTATCTAAAGGGAACAGGAGGAACAATTCAAAGAAAAATAACAGATTATTAAAGTTAGAAAAGAGTATAAATATTTTCAATTTCAGAATCTCGAGCAATATTTACGTATTGCTTTTAAAATATAAGAAAATAAAATAAACACAGGAACTTGGTATAAACCCAAGTAAGCTTTTCTATCAAATGTAACGCCTCGTTCGAGGAGGTGGCTAGGACTCTTATTTCACTGGATCTCGACACGTGGTCGTCTAGGCTCCTCGGAGGTTGTTACATAATCTGGTATGCTGAAAGCGAATATCGAAGCGGCAGGCAGGAAGAAAGACAACAATTGTAGTCTATCTACAAAAGCTTAATTCTCATAAAATTAGGTACAAATGTTTTTACAATTCTCATTCAGATTTTGTAAGTAAGTCTCAACTCTCTTTACAGACAGCGATCGACGAATGGAGGAGGTGGGGAGGGGTCCTCTGTCCACGGAACGGCGGGTTTATACGACCTGTTCTCCCCGAATTCAACGAGCAATCTGTTTAATTTTAGAGCGCATCGACCCGATGTGGTGGGGTGGAAGTCTCCCCAGCCAATCAAATCACGCTAAGCACCAACGATCTGAAACCCCATTCAAGACTAAAAATCACATAACCTCGAGGTCACCAACCATCACTCAGCCAGTACAATATGTCCGTCTAACATCCTCGCATTTCCTGTTGTTGAGTTTTAGCCGTAAAAATATATTTCTCTGGTTTTCAAACAATATCTATTTTGACATAAAATAAAATATGTATATTTATCTTCTCTATCCTAAATCCTTGGGTTATCTGGCGTCACCTGGGAATACAAGCTACCTCAGCGTAGTTCTAACGCTCCTGAACGAGGGATTATGTTACACCAAACCTGTGCTTAGAATTTGTCTTTTGTCTTGCAAGGTTTCCTTAAGTAAAATATAGAATTTAAAAATAGAATTTTGTCTTTCGTCGGAAGAGATTTCTGGCAAAAAAAGTAATTGTTGTCAAAAAATATTTATCGTCTTAAAAGATTGTAAACACATCCGCAAGAAATTTCTTCAATAAATCTTTTATTGTCCCAGCATTTAAATAAGCATTTTGCATTTCCAATTCTCATAAAACACGTTAAAATATAAGAAGTATGGCGTAGTTTGCTTGAAGCATCGTTAGAGAAAAAAGTTATTTTTAGAAGACTAGAAGAATGCAGGAATGTACAGTCGTTGTGTGAAAATAAATAAATATATGAATAATAAATAATTAGATTTTTTTCTTTTTTATTTATTATATCTTTCTAATATATATTTTATTCATTTATCTACTCGAATTTTAACTGTGGGGGCTATTTAATTCCAAAGGTCCCTTCGGGTAACAACCCATCATCAGTGGAAAAATAAATCCTCTCCCTAAGATGTAAATTGCAAAATGGCTGTTTTATTATTATGTTAAAATATGTTTAAATTCATGCGGATGTTGTATTTATTAATACAAAAACGTGATTTCTAAAGTTAAAAAATGACTTGGTTTCCTAAGCTCGAATCAAAACCAAAACATCCTCTACCGATGTAGTTCTCGAGAGAAAATGAATAAAAGTCTTACTATTAAACGACTTGAAGAAATTTGAACATGCGCAGAAAGATATTCTTATTTTATTTTACAGTCGATCAGTTGAAATAAACATTTCGCGATTAAACTTTCCGATACATGTCTGTACACGTTATTCTATCCATATAGCCAAATATTTCACTCGTTCTAGAGCATGCTTGGTGTAGGATTATTATTTTCTGTGTCATGTGACCAGTAGTTTTATAGTTTATCTGTTAAATATTTACACACACATACTGTTTTATTTATATAGGTCATACCTGAAGATTTTTTTGTTTTTTTCATTGTTGTATAATTGTGAATTTTCTTATAAGTCGGTGATATGTTGTACTTAGTTAATATACCTTAGAATTTAGATTGGATTTAATTCTAATTTAATTTTACTAGTTTAATATTAATTACCCAAAGCTATATATATATATATATATATATATATATATATATATATATATATATATATATACATATATATATATATATAGTCTTGGCAGTTTTTTTAACCTTTAAAATTATATAAAAACAAACCTATTTAATTTTTATATTTTTTTATCATTTGTTGGAAAACTATTTAGTCAGTAAGTCATTTAATTACCTGCAATCACTGTATCTACTTGCTCTCTCGAATTCACAACAATCCTAATGTTAATATGAGGGATCATCAGTTGTTTACCATGGAGCACTGTTTCGGAACTTTAAAAACAAAACGATAAAATGAATCATAGTTCCGCATCAGTGTTGATCAAATACCACCTTCCTTAATCACAAGAACAAGACGTGTTCCAGATATTTGATTTAGTTACCTGCTCATAATTAATTTGGCTAACCTATTCATATTACAAAAATACTGTCTTCCTTACCTATATATATATATATATATATATATATATATATATATATATATATATATATTAAAAGTTAGCAAATTTCAATTTAAAACATTTATTTTTAGAACAAAGATTTCCTGTACAAATAAACTAAATTTATAAATGTGAAGATTTATGAATTTGAAATTATTAAAACAAAACTGGTCATTTAAAGAAGAAAACAAAAACAAATTACGTTACTACACCAGAAATATCAAGTAATTTAAACGGAAAACAAATGTAACTTTTAAACAGAATATAATATATTTTCCTTTCAATGAAATAATCTGAAATATGTTTCGGAAATTTGGAGATGATGATTGCTATTTTGTATAATTTTGATCAGTAGGACTACTGTTATCATTTTAGTTTTCATTTTTATGTGGAACTAGTCTGGATGCCCGGCGTTGCTCGGGTGTTTAGAGATGTATGTTGAGCAAAGAAAAAGTGGAAGTAGGAAGGCAGGCTCAAACCCGTACCGCGAAAAAGCAAAAGAGCGTGAAAAATAAAACGTGAAGTCATTGATGTTGCGTCCATCGTCAAATCGGAAGTGACGTAGGGTTAAATTAAGGCTAGAAAAAAGTGGGGATGACTTTCGAAAATATCGGTAAAAAAAAACGATCCCTCTCCCAAGAAAAATGTCCAGTTGAGGACTAAGGAATTAATGTCTTAGTCAATTATTCGATATTTGTCGTCCGAAGGGTCGGACTTCAAAGCGATAAAGATTTCGTGAAAATCCGTCGCCTTTGTCGAAAGTTTCAGGCAGACATACAAACATGCATACATACATTTAATCAGACAGGTAAGCCTTATATTAAAGAAGATGATGTGTATATTTTCTCGTCCAGTGATACGCAAATCTCGCGTAATCATCAACAGTAATTCTATTAATCTTGATTATTAAGTTATAGGATTTACGGTTGTAATTATCGCCTTTACTTTAAAAAAAAATTGCCTATAATTTAATATGAATTGAATCTTTGGACAACAATATAAACGAAGAAGATGTTTTTTCTCAATCAAAACTTAATTTGCAACACCTTAAACTCATCCATTTATTTATTGCAGACTATCGTCTTCATCTTTTAGTTGTTGTTTCACAACGTTCCAACCCAGAATTCCTTCGGGACTCGTAGCATAGTGGATTGAAAGGTTGAATCTCTACGGTTCCAGGTGAGCATTGTCTGAAGGTAGCAGCTTCAATCCTACCCAAAGCCGGCCAGAGGCTTAGTTGGCTCAAAGCGTGGTGACACGACAACAATTATAGAAGGCAGTAATTACTGACGATGCAGTCAGGAGATTCGGAGTTCTTATTCCGTGGCGGTTAACAACCTGACGAAGGCCGGAGGAATAGTTGGCCGAAACGTCATGAAACAGCAACTAAGAAAAGATGAGGATAATAGTCTGCAATAAATAAACGAATAAATAATACTCACCTCAATAAGCATTCCAATTAGTTTAATAACCTTAAAATCAGACAAAAATATCCACAAAGAATCTGCTAATATTGCAAACGAGACAGATGATTTAAAGCGTAACGGCTCTTACCAATGTTTATTGCCATCTGAAAATTGAACATGTCGAACAAACGATTCCTGTTACTTTTTATTTTCATTTTTTATCGTTTAAGCAACACAGTCGCAAAAGTAATAATGGGTGATGTAAGTGTGAATACAAAACATTTCGCTTATAAAGATCAGAGAACTACCTATAATAATTATATTTTTTATTTTTTTATTTTTTGAATCCTTGTAGATAAGGCTTCATAATTTATCTATTCATTCTTATGTTATATAGTTGGCCGAGCAGAGGAGTAAATTATGTTATCTATCTATCTATCTATCTATCTATCTATCTATCTATCTATCTATCTATCTGACTGGCGAAGTAAACAAAAGAGGTGAAGCTATGTTTGGATAACCTATCAAAACATGTCAAACCTTGTCAAAATGTTAAATGGTCAAGTTTGCACCGAAAGGTATCTGATCGGAAGTTGACGTGTCGTCTGTCAGGTGTTCCGGTTTGCTGGAACATCGTTCGTTTGGGTTGGATTTCGGACGTCTAAGAGAGCGGGTGGATTAACGGGTCTTCTTCCTCACCCACTGCGAGCGAGGTGACTTGTCTCAAAATGGAGATTAGGAGATATTCACTTTTCGATTCTTCTGCGTAACGACACCAGGAAAGTGAAATATAATATTAATATGAAATCAATCATCATCTTGAGTCGTTTGAAACGTCTTTTTTAACAGATTCCAGCCCCACCTCCCAAAGAAGGATGGCGCATTCCCAGGTAGGTCAAAAGATAGAGGGCAAACAACGTCGTTTGAAAGGTATGTCGTAAATCAAGTCTAACTCACACGCACGCATCAACACACCTAGACGAGACTAATCACAGGCTGTAAAAATGGACTCAAAGATCTTACTTGATAACAAAAAAGGTGAAGCAGAGGGAATAAGGTGAAGAAAAAGGTGATTACACATGAATGGATAGTCTGGTGGAAGATAAATAATCCAGTGATGGTAAATCTAAATATATAACTTCAAGAAAGTTAATTGAATTTCCATTTGCACAAGTAAAATCCAAAGAAATCCTGTAATTGGAAGAATATGGCCCATAATAATCCAAAGGTAGAAATCCATGGAATAATTCACAAAAATGTGTATAAGGAAAAAAGCAAAAAATTTCAATAATATTAATAAAAGAAAAATAAGATATGCTTTTCACTCTACTGCCGAGACATAAATATAAATAAGAAAGACCAGGGAAGAAAAAGAGAAGACAAATGGTGATAGAGTAAAATATAAAATAGAGAAACAAATGTCAAAATGACCCAGACAGGAAAAGTTAAAGGCGCGAAAAAATATATAGGGCAAAATAATATAGGTCAACTGAAATGTACAGGTCATCACTTAAAAATGTCATCAAGAGTTGTTAGAAGACACTAAAAGGAAAATAAATAAATAAATAATAAATAAATAGAAAATAAACAATAAATAAATAAAAAATATATATAAAATAAAAAAAATATAAATTATTTATGGGAAGAGGATAGCCGGTATCTGCAAATTCAGGAAAAAGCAAAAAAAAAAAAAAGTAAGTAAATGCATATGGTAAAATATAAGTGAATATGCATACATGATATGAAAGTGTGGATAGATTGATATATTAGATAGATAGGAAAGTTTACAGAATAAAGCAGAAAATGCAGATAAAAAAGCGGCCATGCAAAAAAGGCATAAAGAATTAAAATAAAGGATTATTGAATTATAAAGTATTAAGAAATATATAGAAAAACGATAAAGTTAAAGAAAAATTATTTTATATATAAATAAAAGGTAAAAGTAATAACTATGTAATTTCAAAATTGCCATAATTAAATTTGAACTTATGTTTACAGAAAGAGATCAGTTCATTTTTAGAATTTATTATGTTGTTACTTTGAGGGGAATAATTATGGTTATATCTCCGGTTGTGCAGAGGCGACATGACTTAGAGCCTGGAGTATAAAACTTAACTTTTTTATGATAGTCCATTTGATTGAGAAGGGGGTATTGTAAGAGTTAAGTTTTTTTAATTAAAGTGGTTAGAGAAGTTCCTTGGTTATTATTAGAATTATGGTTGTTAAAAGAAGAAATGTGGTTTGATGTTCTTTTCTTAATTAATGTTGAAGTAGCGCCGATATATGTATGTACTTTATTAAAAGCTCGAGGTCTGGTATCAATATTAATTTGCTGATTTGTATTAGTTAAATGGTTTGAATTTTTTCATAGTGTTCAACAAATGGTGGGACAATGTCTGTATGGGGACTATTTTGGAGGGGATAATGAGTGTTATTAGTGTTAGGATGGCTGTTAGGAGAAATATTATTATTATTATTATTATTATTATTATTATTATTATTACTAGTTGTATGATTGTAGATGGAGGGGCTGCTCGAGTGGTGTATTGGCTTAAGACAAGATATGGTCTAAATAGTAAATAGTAAGATATATATATATATATATATATATATATATATATATATATATAAGACAACATATAGTCCAAATAGTAAATGGTAAGATATATATATATATATAATATATATATATATATATATATATATATATGACAACATATATATATATATATATATATATATGACAACACACACACACACACACACACACATATATATATATATATATATATATATATATATATATATAAGACAACATATGGTCCAAATAATAAATAACCATAGACATTTTTGTGACATGTATACATATACAAACACAGCGGATTTGGGTCCTTACAAATACGTATACATACATACATACATACATATATATATATATATATATATATATATATATATATATATATATATATATATATATATACCTTTTTTGGTACGGTGACAATACAACACTTAAGTGGACTGTTATAATAATCTTCACCACGTTTCGGCCAACTCTCGCCGGCCTTCTTCAAGTGATTAACCGCGACGGGATAGAGATGCTGAGACTTGTAACTGTATTCCCAGTAATTACTGCTCCCTGAAGATGTCCAGATATTGAGTTTGTCAAAACGTGGTGAAACAATAACATTCATAGCGATGAGGATAACAGCCGCAAAAGAATGAATGCACATATTTATTAAAACTTGTAACTTCAGCCTAGAACACCTTCGCAGCACACGAGCACACGACTGTGCCGCAGCAGGAGGGTTGGAACCACCGTTCCAAAGTCCCATTTATTCTGCACGTATCAAGTACATTTTTTTTTATTTCCTGCGGGGCTGTTCTCTAATATGAGGTGAGCATTAAATTATTCAACATGGCGACGCGTTTTCACTTTCTGCAATACACAAGGCGGATGGTATAACTTTAGTTATTATTAACTTTACTACTAGTATATCGTTCCCTCGCCTACAGATAAAGTCACACTTTAAGTATATCTTATTTTTGGGAGCAGCAAAAGGTGTGATCTCTACGCGAGAAAACCCGGCAAACGTACAGGCTTATTTTTGTATTGGGGAAAGTCAGAAATTACCATCTGAACTGTTTGCCCCGATGGGTATGAAACTATCGCTCTAACTAACAAAAGTATGTAATAACAAAAACAATATGCTTGCGTTTATTTTTAGATGCGTCCGTATACCTCTGTAAGAAGCTTCGGCCGTCAGACTATACGTCACGTTTCTGTACATATACACTTGTGCCCGATATTATTCATACCCCTCGGATCTTTGAGATTTCTATAAGAATATTGCTCAAACCAGAAGGTAGACAATATTAAAGGGATTTCAAACAATAAATCAAGCATAAGCATTTAATTTAAACTCAACAAATAAATAAATTATGCAAGTTTGAAACATTATACAAAGAAAAACAATAATGGCACTAGTTCAAAATTATTCATACCTCTCTTACTAATAGTCAATAGCATGCCCTTTATTCTTAATAACTGCCTGTAACCGTTTGGGATATTTATCAACAAGGTTTTTACAAGCATCAACACTGATTTTTGACCATTCTTCAATGCAGTAGTTCTCCAAATCCCTCAAATTTCTAGGTTTCCGCTTTTTAACCTCAGTTTTCAATATGTGCCAGAGGTTTTCGATAGGGTTCAGGTCGGGACTCTGGCTAGGCCATTCCAAAACATTAATTTGATTATCCTCAAACCATTTATTGACTATTTTGGAAGTATGTTTTGGATCATTATCCTGTTGAAGGACCCAGTTTGGTCCTAAATGGAGCTTCTCCGCATCCTGTCTAATGTTTTTCTGGAGTATCTCCAAATATTGCTCCTTCTTCATGGTTCCATCTATCTTGACCAAACTACCTGGACCACTAGCCGAAAAGGAGCCCCAAAACATTAGGCTACCACCACCATGTTTCACCGTGAGTATGGTGTTCTTTGGGTTGTAAGCTTCTCCTTTCTTCCTCCAAACGTAAGAAGCATCCATATGGCCAAAACAATTCAATTTTTGTTTCGTCAGTCCACAAAATACTTGAGAAAACGGACTCTGGAGAATTCACATGGGTCCTAGCAAACTTTAGACGTGCTGCAAGGTGTTTTCCGGTGTGCAATGGAGTCCTTCTTGGTCTTCTTCCTTTCAGACCATTTTCATGCAGAGTCCTTTGCAATGTTTGCGTTGATATTTTTATGCCAGAAGACTCCAAATTTTCTAAAATGTCCTTAGTAGTGGTGGCTGGATTTGCATTAACACTTCTTACAATATTCCTGGTGGCTCTAGCAGACAGTTTCCTTTTCCTTCCTCTACCAATCAAGTTGTTTGTTGTGTGGTGGCTCTGGAATTTTTTGATGAAGCTCTGTACTGTTGCTGTAGGGACCTCAAATTTCTTGGAAATTGACTTGTAACCTAAACCATCCTTATGTGAATTCACAATTTTAGTCCTAAGATCATTACTAAGCTCTTTTTTCTTCCCCATTCTAATAATTTTTATTCTTTTATTGGTTTTCAGTTGATATTTTAATTTCTGAAAAATGCAAAAAACGAAATGAAATTAATCAAAGGTTGTATAAAAGCATTCAAAATAAGAATCAAACAGGAAACAAACAGTCAGAAACTCGATTAATACTGAAAAAATAAGGGGGTATGATTATTTTTGAACATTGCAGATTTTATAAATAGCTGTATATTTCTTTTATTACAAGTATCCCGAGATTTTAAAATGACGAAAATGATCAGAAGAGGTTTATTAAGAATATGTATCAATACGGACGTAAACAATAAATTCTTACAAAGTTACACCTAATAAACTCAATTTTCAAGGGGGGATATGAATAATATCGGGCACAAGTGTATACTTAGCTCTTGCAAATCGAGTAGGTATCCGTACAAGTCTGGATTACGTCCTTATCAATCAGTTCGACAATAGCTTAGTTGCCGTCGGGCTCACATGTGTTTCTAGTCAGTTTTAGTTGGTTTATACTCCCAGGGTTTTACTTTTTTCTGATTTATTACTAATTGCCTATGACACATCTACCGGGTAATGCCGATAGGGAGACTCAGATATTTTGTAGACGAGTGTGTGCTCATTTTATTGCGTTTGCTTTACAAAACCACACCATACTCTTTATCTAAGCACCTGAAGATGGAAACAATTAAAAAATAAAGTCATCTCAAGAAGCAAATCTAAATCCATACTTGATTTTGATGCGCCTAATTTTTCTTTTTTTTCCCTCTATTATTATTGTCAATATTATATTTTGTTTCGCTTGATTTTTCTTTTTAAAATGTTAAAGTTCTCTCGTCATCATCATCGTCTCCGTTCAGTTTCGCAAGATAATGGACACCCCGTGTAACAGTAACTGCACGTACAATTGTGAGGCAAGGGTTGAGCAATCTTTAACTTATACTTAGTTACTTACACACTCTCCTTAACCGGTACTGCTTGAGTCCAGGGAAAAGAAGGAAATCATGACGACTGGAAACCATGCCGAGATAAACGGAGAACACATACAGCGGCTGGAATTCCCAAATGGTCACCCATTATAGGACTGACCAGTCTAAACATGGTTTAACTGCAATGATCTAACGGAAACCGCCGTGTCAACATGATCATACCGTATATTATCTCACCTGGAAAATAAATAAAAAAGAAGTTACCATGTACAATTATACTTTTTTTTAATTAATAAATACATTAAAACCCCAGGATATGGTATTAAACATTAGTAATCAAATACGGTACAGTATATAATACACATATACAACTGTATCCCGGGGTTCTACTATATATATATATATATATATATATATATATATATATACAAGCATATATATATATATAATAATTTTTTACTATAATAATTTTTTACTATAATAATAGCTAGTGTTTCATCCTTGCGGGAATCTTCAGTGCAAGGTGTCACGATAAACACCAGTAGACAGAATCGAACACGGCAACATGAGCCATGTCTAGCTCGATTAGCAAAGACCATATCCAATCGGCTACCATTAACCGCGAGAAATAACGTGGAATTTAAACATTTTAATTTTAAATGTTCTTGACGTCAGTCACAGCGATCTAATCGTTATACGATGATCTATGCATAAGAGCTAAATTGACCGATTAATTCAACTTAATATATATATATATATATATATATATATATATATATATATATATATATATATATATATACAAATTAGCATGGGTGCCCGGAGTTGCCGGGTGTTTGGAGGTGTGTGTTGAGCAAAAAAAAAAAAAAAAAAAGTGGTAGTAGGAAGGCAGGCTCGAACCCGTACCGTGAAGGAGGAAAAGAACGGGAAAAACGTGACGTCTTTGTTGTTACGACCACCGTCAAACGGGAAATGACGTAAGTTTAAATTAATGCTATACAATCGAAAAGGAGGGATGGCTTTCAAAAATATCGGCGAAAAAAGCGACCCCTCCCTGTAGAAAAGTGCCCAGTTTAGGGTGAAGAAGTTAATGTTTTTAGCAAATTTTTCGGTATTTGTTGCCTGAAGGGTCGAGCCTCAACCGATACTAATCTTGTGAAAATGCGTCGCTT
>NC_136503.1:71413829-71441329 GCF_053919585.1 Euprymna scolopes
GGGGAAAAACAACAATAACATTAATATTTGGTTCACTTTACGTCATGAAATATTTAACTTGAGACTTCTGAGAAAGAAAGACAGAAGGAAGAAAGCAGTATATTGATGAAGAAAAGGAAGAGATCAAGGGAAAATATAAGTAAGATTATAAATGAAGAAATAACCGGCGTGAAGGGTTCTCCTGGAAGAGACGTCTCACATAACTACTTTAAATCTTTCTCGCTCACATGACCGTATTCCGAATTCATATCAACAGGCCGACATCAGTGGACTTTTTTTCCTACCAAAACAATCTTTTTTTTCCGTGTTAGAGAATATATAATTATTTCCACAGCCAGACAACATCGCAGCTCACAAGAGCCATGAAAGCCCACAAACCGGAAGTCCATTATTTGGGCTCACCAGTTACACACATACGAATTCAGGATTCAAAACCCGAGCCTCTTGCATACGGGGGTAAGCACTCTACTAACTGAGCAAACGCACCGCAAACAGAAAGTCTTATTAACTATCATAGATCAAGCAAACCGCAACGAAATCCGACAGTGCAATGAACCTACTTTCATCTCGAATATGGGATGTGATCATCGCAATCAGCCTTACACAAGTCGATGTCTCACTAGTATGAATATATAATTTTTTTCACAGCGAGACAACATTGCAGCTCACAGGAGCAATAAAAATATACAAACCGGAAGTCCAAGTAAATAAATGTAAACAAAAATCATTTAGAATCATTTAATCATTTGAAAAGAAAATATTATTCTAGCAAAATATCTAACAATTTGATGTATAAAAGTATCGTAAAATCTAAACTTAACTAAATACTGTTAAAACAAATACCTTTTGAAATCTAGTAATTTTTTAACTGATTAAGTAATTCGAAATAAGAAAAAATATATATATTTTTAATTTTTATTATTTTTTGTGCGATAATTTATATCAGTCAGAAATATGTCAAACATAAAAATAAAAATGTTGATTAATCTTTTGGTAGAAAAATAGTCCACTGGTGTCGGCCCATTGCTACGAATTCAAAATAGAGGGTATGTGATCGGGAAAAAGCGAAAGTAGAATCAGGGAGACATCTGCTACAGGAGAACTGCAGTAATATTGGAAAGAAAAAGATATATGTATATGTAAATATGAAATAGAGAAAAGGGAGAAAATAAGAGTAACATTAATGAAAGAACATTAGATCGCATAGAAAGAAGTGAAGAAAAAAAAATGAAGCCTTTATACAACCGGAAGAAAGAGAGAAAGTAAATGAGTTAGCATGAATATAAAAAAAGAAAGAAAGAGAAAAGATAAAGAAAAATAAAGGGAAAAGAAATAAAGAATGGGGGGGGGGGAAATAAATAAGTGTAGATAGAATAAAGTAAGAAACTAAGAACACAATATGGATATGAAAATGAAAATAAAAGCGTAAAGTATTGAGAATTAGAAGAAAAAAAAAATTAGGATAGAAAAAAAAAAAGACGAAAAGACGAAACCGTTATATTAACGAAAGAAGCGATTGATGTATCAGGTGTACAAGAAAGTTTGTGCGGTTTTTCACTTTTAAATTCAGATGAACATATCTCGGCTCAAACGAAATTTTTTTATATCGAACTAAATATCAATACACTTTTGCCAACGCAACACAAGTGTATTTATGCCAGAAACGTAAAAATCTTGCTTTCTTGTGGCGAGGAAGTCGCTGAAAGCGTTTTTGATATCGCTTAGGGTTTTGAAGCTTTTCTCACGCAGAAAGGTGTCTAAAGGCTTGAAAAAGTGGTAGTCGGTAGGTGAAAGATCTAGAGTGTATGACGATTAAAAAAGAGTTTCGTAGCCCAATTCGCAACGTGCGGTCGCGCATTGTTGTGGAAGAGAATTGGGCCTTTTCTGTCGACTATTACTGGGTGCTGTTGTCGAAGTTTTCGATGCACTTCATTTTTTTCTTGATAGTACTTCTCCGGCGTAATAGTTTCGCCTGCATTAAAAAACTGTAATAGAGGAAACCAGATGCATACTTCTAAATTATTAGCATGACCTTCTTTTGTTTCAACTCTGGCTTCGGGAAGTATCGTATAGCTTCATCGGCGCGTAACAACTGAGATGAACGTTGCCGGTTATCGTAAAGAACCCATTTTCATCGCAAGTTATAACCCGGTAGAGAAACGAGTCGTTCTTGTTGCGTAGAAAAGGGAAGATGACACTTCATAATGACGTTTCTTTTGGTTATTATTCAATTCGTAAAGCACCCATTTATAAAGTGTTTTTGTTTGTCTAATTTCTAAATCACTGTATCCGTTACGTCTAATTTAGAAGCCAGCTCTCGAACAGTTGTGCGTCGATTGGCTTCGACTAAGGCTCTTATTTCATCGTTGTTAACATCCAGTGGCCGACCACTACGCTTATCGTCTTCAAAAATCTCGTCTAACTGACGAGTGTTTGCCACTCCAATATTTTTTATTGACATCGAAATGGGTGGAATCGGCCATTTTTTAATCAAATCGTTTGATCGATTGCTCTAATTGGGGACATATTACGATGCAACAGGAGAAAGCTCACATGCCTTTCACAGTGACTTATTCCACAATACATTGTAGTTTACATTGCACTGTAGAGAACTTACTGTTGATTTTATAAAATCATTTTTTATATATAATGGCTGGAAGTAAAGTGTAAAATGCAAAAGTCAAGTATCATAGTTCAATTGTGCTCTAAACAGAAACATATTTCAGATGTACCCTATCATATCAAATGACCTACTGTAGATTTATTACGTCGAGCCATTGCGGCTTGTGTGTTAATAAAACTTCTCAATTGCGCTTGTGATGTTAGGCTGTGTAAGTTGTTAACGTTGGTCAAAATCGTCTTTTCCTTCTTTCATTGGATTATTTTGATTATCGATTATCGATAGTTTTCGCAGACATTCCGGTACTAGTGCACTTATTGATCCGTGCTGAAATAATAACGTTATTATTTCGAAAGCCATTCTTAACATAGAGGGGGAGGGTGTTATATAGCTATTTTGTACTTTAACTACACAATTTAATAAAAACAGACATCATAAAACTTTAATTAAACTTGAAAATACTATTAAAAAATACCACGGATCAATAAGTGCATTAGCACCGACATTCCGATACAAAACCTATCTAATAAAATTGCCAGGCACATGAAGTACCTTCGTATGAGATTTCATAAAAATCGACCAAGCTGTTTCCGAGTCCACAGGAAACGAACTCACAGACACATTCCTTTTATATAATAGTAAATAAATATATGTTAGCAAAAAAAGGAAAAAAAAAAAAAAGAGAAAAATGAGGTGATATAATAATAATAAAGAAAGAAAGCTAAGATGAGATGTATGGCGTAAAAAAAAAGAAGAAAAACTCCACTAAACTAAGGTAAGGGAATAATAAGTATAAAAAATAAATTGAGAGAGAGAGAGAGAGAGAGAGAGAGAGAGAGAGTGGCGGGAGGGGCAAGAGATAGTTTCGATTTGATTAGTGTGAGGTTTTTAATCTCAATAAGAATGCATATGTAACTAATAAAAAAAGAATAATAATTAGTATAAGAAAAAAAGATTAAATAAGGTAGGATAAGAGGTAAACAGGAAAAAGAAAGGAAGAAGAAATTACTATATTAAGAAAGAAAAAGAGAAAATAGTGAGAATAAGTACGTAAAAAGATATATATATATATATATATATATATATATATATATATATATAAATATATATAAGAGAGAGAGAGAGAGAGAAAGAAAGAAAGAAAGAAAGAGAGAAAGAGAGTCAAGTGATAGTTACAATTTTATTAGTGTGTGTTTTCCAATCCTAGTAAATATTCCAATGACAAACATTCCCGGTTGGACAGGGGATTTTTCACTTGACCAAATATCCTTGAAGTATGGGGTAAGTGGGCGACGATCGAAAACAAATAAATATACGGAAGCGGTTCGCAGAGGAATACAAAAGATTACGTGTCTTTTGTTGTATGTGTATACGTGTGTTGTTGCGCGTGTCTTGGATAGAAAACGGCGGAGTAAGATGGGGTGACGTTTGATAGCCAAAGCTAAAGTGCTTGATCGATTGAAAGAGATCGATTGACAGATACTAATTTCAGCAGCGATATTTAGATTCTTGGTGTCCCATTCAATTCCCCGTATACGTAAACAGATGGGTAGGCATACACACACATACATGCTGCCTTTAAGTAGAAGGTAAGTGTTAATAGTATTTTTTTCGAGAGAGTAACTATTTAAAAGCTTTTTTTAATAGGGGGTACGCAGTTAATAGCTTTTTGATAAGAGAGTACGTATTTACTAGTTTTATAATAGGGGTACGTACTTCATAGTTTTCTAAAAGATGGTACGCAGTTAATTGTATTTTAATAGGGGGTACGCAGTTAATAGCTTTTTAATAAGAGAGTACGCATTTACTAGTTTTATAATATGGGTACGTACTTCATAGTTGTCTAAAAGATGGTACGCAGTTAATTGTATTTTAATAGGGGGTACGCAGTTAATAGCTTTTTAATAAGAGAGTACTATTTACTAGTTTTAGAATAGGGGTACGTATTTCATAGTTTTCTAATAGAGGGTACACCGTAATATATTTTTAATAGGGGGTACGCAGTCAATAGATTTTTAATAAGGGTACTACTTCATAGATTTAAAATACAGGGTACATACTTAATAGTTTTATAATACTCAGTTAATAATTGTTTAACGGAGCGAACGTACCTATTAGAATTTTAATAGGGTCACGTACATCATAGTTTTCTAAGAGGAGGTACGTACTTGATAGCTCTTTAATAGAAGGTACGCAGTTAATAATTTTTTTCAAAGAGGTTACGCAGTTATTAGATTTTTTTAACAAAGGAGACGTACTTAGCTGCTTTTGTAACAAAATGTGTAAGGAAAGTCCTTTAACAAAAAAAAAAAAAAGAATTACTGCGCCCTCTGTAGATGTATAAGGAAAAATTCAAGATTGCGCCCGACTCTCTCTTTAACACGGTAAGTTCAGGAAAAACGTTATAAATGTTGCAGCAATTCAATAACCATTATACACCGGTTCTGCACGGAATCCAACTAGCAAGGTGCCTAGACGGACGCGAACGGTTACTCAGACCGGACCCAAAAACGGTAAAATATCCTCACACGGCACGAAAAGCAACAGCAACACGATTCCCCGACCAACTCAATCGTCGCTCCCCCCACGTCTTTTTCATCACCCGCTTTTATCGTCATTGTAGGCCGGCTAAATTTGCATATTGCGAGAATTCGTGTGACTTTGCGAGACATCATACTTTACAAAAGACGGCGGCCGCCATCTTGGTCTTTCTTTTCTATTTTTGGTCGGTAATGCTGAGCTGGTCTCGAGGTGAGTCTTTTCCCCTCGTCTGTCTCTCCGACGTACCCACACAACAAACAAACACGCGGACGCTTATCTCCTGAATGCACGTTACACTCCCCCCCCTGATCTGATGATTACATACAGAGCACTTGGGGGTGGCCTTTTAGTGCGTGTGCTTCTGCGAAGAGGTACATTCACTGTTTCAGATTCGGGCTCTGGATCTGGTTCCGCCTCATCAGATGAAGTATCGCTATCAGTCTCTGGAGGGGGCTCACTGAATCCGTGCATCGGCAGCTCATTGCTAGACGCTTCACTGCTTTCTTCTGTAGCTGTGTGACGCACCTCGGTAGCTGGGCGAAGATCTCGCACATGTCGTGGGGTTCCATCGACCAAAACAGACTGCTGGCTAATCACTCCAGATATTTGTCCTCGCTAAAACTTGTCGGTTCACCAGTTTCCTGGGGGCCGCACCCACACTGGATCTCCCACCTCATATCTGTTATATGTTCCCTTGTCGGCTGGCTGCGTAGTGTTGATTTCTTTCACTCCGACTCGGTACGTGTAAATAGCATTCGCAGGTGCGGTTGAAGGGGACGTCCCGTTCTTTGGCGTAATGTTGTACCAATATGTGGCTTCCGTAATAGTACATCGCTTCCTGGCAGCAATTCTCTTGATGCTGCGATGGCTTCTTTCAGCAATGCCATTTCCTGACGGCACATGCGCACATCGCAACCGTAGTTGGACGCCCCACTCATCTAACAACTGCCGGACTTGCTGGCTACAAAACGCTGCATCATTGTCAGTCAGGAGCTCTTCCGGCGCACCTCGCTAAAAAAAAAAATGGATGATAGGTGGCGAACAACATTTGCTGAATCCTGTCTGGTCATCTGCCGCCACACCGCAAATCTCGTAGACCCGCAATCAATGAGAGTTAGAAAGGGCTTGCCACTGTAATGGGTAATATCCATGGCCAGCCGCTGCCACACACTCTCAACTTCCAAGCGACCCTTCTGCCATCGCTCTGGTGCAGGATCAATAGACTGGCAAGCCTCACAATTTCTGACGATCTGTCTGACATCCATCTTGGTCACTGCTACGTATACGCGCCTCACAAAATAAAGGGTCCTCTTGATACCTGGATGTCCGCTCTGTGCATGAATTTTTTGTATTTGACATGGGTCGATTGCAACTGCACAAGATCGAGCAGTAATCTCCATTCCCATCTTCGTGGCCTCATACCATTTATGAGGTAGTCGAGTCAGTTGGTCAGCACGATTACAATGTGATGGCACCAGAGTGACACTCAGTGATAGCCCATACTCAGATACCAGGTTTTTTAGCGTGTCTAGCCTTCTCCCTATTAACATTTCGCTTGCTGCCTTTGTACGGATTCGTGTCCGTCCTGAAAGTGTGTCAGACACCTAGTGGTAGACACAGAGAGAATCTGTATACAAGGTCAACTTCTTAGACTGCCACTGCAGGGCCAGATTTACCCCCTTTACAACAGCGTCCAGCTCTGCCAGGTTGATATGCTGAGAATCTGTTACGGGCCCCAGCCAACATGCATCCTCGAACACGTTTCCTCCTTGCTCCAACGATAATCCAAACGCCAAAGAACTGGCATCAACCCACACACCTATGTTGTCTCCGTTAACACACCACCGCCCACAGGCAGGGTCCTTCTTGTTCACTCTCTCCAGTGTCTCTTTAATCATCAGAGTTAGTAGGACATCATCGGATATGTCATCCCAACCCGTGGTTGTTAAATTTGATCTGCGTTTAATTACACCAACAGCTGCGCGGAGCCAGCCACAGACCGGTAAGTGACCAACAAGTTTTCCACACCAAGAAAAAACGGTCCGCCTTGTAACGAGATTGGGGATGCTTGGAATTTCACTGGTCATCTTCTTCATAAACATCCAATCCCAATACACGTGCTCCTTCCCTTAAACGTTCGGGATTCTTGCATTCCAAACCAAACTGAGCCAACTTTTCTTTCACACACGACGCAGACTGTACATCTTCATTGACGTATACGTCATCAATGTAAGCTGACGTTGAGTCCCTCATGGGCTTTTCTTGGGACAATACTGTGTTTACAATAGTCTTCATGATCTGTGGTGCCACGTTTAGGCCAAAGCCGAGGCGTGTAAGGCAGTACCTCTGCCCCTGGAACCAACCTGCCTGGAACGGCCACAACATCTCATCAACTCGCACCTGTAAATAGGCTTTTCGCAAATCCAATATCGAGACATTAGTGCCTTTCTGACGCCATTCCCTCAACTTGCTGGCACATACGTCAGCATCGGCAGTATAGGCTTCAATATGCTTGTTAAGCTCCCTATAGTCCAGCACGGCCGTACTTTCGACTTGTTATGCTGGACTACTGCCATCAATGGTATTAGACCCTTGGGAGGCCCAAGCTTGTCCTCAGGGTAGGGGATTAACCAGCCATCTTGGATCCACGCCTTTAGTTCCCTTTCGTATTCTGCTCGGGCCTCACTGGGTATAGGGTACTATGCAACCCCATTCTTGAGTTTAGTCGGTGCCATTCCCTCGGTCCACTTCCAAGATGCAATCCAGGCCCTCTTGCGAGAGTCGTAGTCCACTGTAAAATCCGGCCGATCGATGTGGAGCGCTGCACACACTGGGGCCTCCAAGAATCGCACCTTTCCATCCCGATGAATTGCGACTCCCCCCAGCGCCTTGATGGCATCGTATCCGAGCAACAGGTCAAACCCCAGGAGATTTCCTTGGGTCACGAGCACATTGATCTTAGTGGCTGCACCGGTGTCCGTGTAGATCTCGACAGTTCCAGCTCCACAGCATGTCTGAGTCTCGCCTCCTATCGTAGTGACTTTGATCTTTCTCTTAGTCCAACTTGGACACAGCCTGGCGCTCACTATAGTATGCGAACAGCCTTCGTCGAGAAGTGCTGAGAAGGGTATCCTGTTTACGTAGACGGTCATCACTGGTTGCGCCTTGTTCAAATTTTGCTCGGGGAGCAGGGCGGCGCTGACGTCCTCTCCCCTAATACGTTTCCCGCACAGTTTTGGGCTAGATGCCCCAAACCGCCACAATTAAAACAGTGCACACGCCCCCTGTTGGTGCAATTCCTTGCAAAATGTCCGCGTCGGCCGCAGCGAAAACATTTCCCATTGTTCTGATTCGGAATCTCCCCAGCGCCAATCTGACCTGTCTGTGTCGCCATCACAACTGGTTCCCCCAGGTCCTCCTCATCTTTGATGATGGCTCGAGCACGTTCCATCAAGTGTTCCATGGTCGTTGTTGAAACGCTGGTTGAGGCTCTCAGTAGCTGCTTCACCCGAGTGGGAAGGCCCGCCACAAATGCGTACACTAGCGTCCGCTCCGACACCCCTCCACCGAACAGGACTGCGAGTTTCTTTAACTCTGCGAAGAAACCGTCCACGCTTTCCTCCGGTAGAAGTTTTCGGGAAGCAAATTTTTCATAGGCCATACAAGGATCGATGGCAAATGCCCTGTACAGCGCAGCTTTAAATGCGGTGACATCTCCCTTTTCGGCAGCACTGAGTTGCTGATATACACTCAAGGCACCCCAGCCAATCTCAGGGGAATCACAGTGTGTACCCTTTTCACCTCACAAAGGTCGCACGTCAGCTCGACCCTTTCAACCCAGTCGACGATGGACGTGGACCCGTCAAACTCGGGTATGAGTTTAAGTCGAATTTCGACTCGGTCATAGTCCTAGAGGCCAAATTGCCGAGATAGCTTGTAACAAAATGTGTAAGGAAAGTCCTTTAACAAAAAAAAAAGAATTACTGCGCCCTCTGTAGATGTATAAGGAAAAAATCAAGATGGCGCCCGACTCTCTCTTTAACACGGTAAGTTCAGGAAAAGATGTTATAAATGTTGCAGCAATTCAATAACCATTATACACCGGTTCTGCACGGAATCCAACTAGCAAGGTGCCTAGACGGACGCGAACGGTTACTCAGACCGGACCCAAAAACGGTAAAATATCCTCACACGGCACGAAAAGCAACAGCAACACGATTCCCCGACCAACTTAATCGTCGCCCCCCCCCACGTCTTTTTCATCACCCGCTTTTGTCGTCGTTGTAGGCCGGCTAAATTTGCATATTGCGAGAATTCGTGTGACTTTGCGAGACATCATACTTTACAAAAGACGGCGGCCGCCATCTTGGTCTTTCTTTTCTATTATCGGTCGGTGACGCCGAGCTGGTCTCGAGGTGAGTCTTTTCCCCTCGTCCGTCTCTCCCACGTACCCACACAACACGCAAACACGCGGGCGCTTATCTCCTGAATGCACGTTACAGCTTTTACAGCATGGATCTTACCAAGTAAGCTGGATCTTAAAAAACATTCATATCCTTTTTCTACAAATCCTCCTGCTACAGGACTTCTGATAAATGCATTATTTTCACTTTGTCTTTAGCAAATAGGGTGCATACCTTTATAACTATTTGCTAATATTTTCTCTCCTCTGATGAGATGGTAGACATCGAAACACTATAGGTTAAGGAGATTAATTTTCTAAAGCATTCTTTGTCTTGCTTAGAATAATAAAAATTCTTTGATATGAAACTCAACCACTTCATTTCATTTCAATGAGAGTTTTTTTAAAATTCATTGAATTACAATTTAATATATATATATGTGCACAAACGTACACAACGCAACCCCCCCGTATATATATTTAAGAAATAATCCAATTAAAATGCTATAACTTTATGTGCACCATAAAGAGACACATATTAACTTAATTATATAAAGAAATTATGTAATTTGAATCTCTATTATAAAGATAAATATTTCAAGTGCAATTTAGTTTTGTAATTTGCCCTTTAAGTTCAAGAGATTGTATACATTCTTACTCAGTAGAAAACAAACTGAATGACATAATCATTATCGTGTAACAATATATAAAAAATTTCAACAAATATTATCATCTACTCGAAATTTTTAATAATAATTATATCTTCAGAACAATAAATTTTGTTATCGCAGTTTATAGTTTTCACGAGTAAATTAATTTTAAGAACTCGAAAATAATTATACGTTTACTGTATATCACTTGTGTGTACCTTCTCAAAGAAATTCAACTATTATATCAATATTTTCCATTTTATTTAGGAATACCTACGTGTATGTTATTACAATAGAAAAATGCAAACATGAAAAGCAATATGGTTAAGTTTATACATAGAAAAGTAAAGGATTAGTTTTTGAACTGGAAAAGAAACGGGCAAGATATTCTAAGAAAAATATAATAAATTTATAACTTGAAATATTGCAGCTTTAAGAATTGAATTATATAATGTTAATTTGAATTTGAAAAATTCTTAATGCTGCAATATTTTAAGTTAAAAATGTATTATATTTTTTATTAGAATATCTTGTCTTTTCTTTTCCAATTTTTACAACTAACCCTTTACTTTTCCATGTTTAAGCTTAACCATATTGCTTTTTATGCTCGCATTTTTCTATTGTAATACATGATTTTTCCAGGCTTCGAGTAAATTCACTTGTTCGTTGTTTAATTTCAGTCTTATTATTTGCCCCATGAACATAACATAGACATATGTAATAGCAATGTACGGCACTCCTCTGCTTGCAATAAAATCCCCCAATTATCTCCCTTTCATTCTTTTATTCTCTCTGTTTCACTTGTTACTTCCCATTTCGTGAGAGAGGTGAATTGGTAGCAACAGTAGACACTGAAGCGACGTGGTGGCTATGGAATCCAGTAAAAAAAAAACGTCGCTCACCTCCTTACGAATTTTTACGATTTTGAACACCAATAAATTCATCATGACTTTTGTTTTACTGAACGAAAAATGAAAAAACAAAATCACAATATAGCTGAAAAGGTGATCTATGAATTGTAATAATTGTTTGAAATTTGGTCGAAAAATGCGAGAACGGTGAGGTTTCAAAGCAGTTCTAAATGACTAAAACTGCCACTTGACCATATATTCAAACAGTGTTTGAAGGATTCACACATTTTTAGTTGTGCTGAATTATTCGGCGTTAATGCTTTTTGCAAACACTCATATCTTTTTTCTTCTGTGTCCAAAACGTGTTTAAAGAGAGTTCGAGAGTACCATAGGACTATGACCAAAGTGTAATATATGTTCAATCTATCCGGCGATACCTTTTCGGAAAATGAATATGTTTATTGTCTGTGAGTTCGGTTACCTCAATTGCGTCGAGAGGACTAGTAGAGTATTTTTGTATTCATCTGGAAAGTACGGAACAGTATCCTCGCCCACATGATACAACTGGCTTTAAAACTATCTTTAAAACTTAGCTGAATTTTGAGAGGCATGTAAGAATGCCCACCAGCCCTAGCTATTGCTGAACTCGAAGAATAATTTGACGTTAAATATGTAACCTTGTATTCAACATTTATATACTAGTCTTTCTAGTCCGTTAAAAATATGAAAATGTTGGAGTTCGTTGACTTGCAATTAGTGTGATATGCCAAACTGATGATTGAATATGTTTGCATGTCACATAGATCGATATTAATGCCTGTTAATTCCTAAATGTGCATAGAACGGATACTATAATACTTAGGTCGCTGCACCTTATCATAAACCAAAAGTTCCATATAAAATTTCAGCCAGATTGGCCCAGTAGTTTTTGAGAAAAAGTAAAACGGACAGACAAACTAAAAATATTATATAGATTTCTCTTTTCTATCTCTATTTATATAGCTAGTTTATGCTTATGTTTTTATATTTGTATGGACTGATTTAAAAATTGCAATGAATGTAGAAACACAGTTAATGGTAAAAAAATGTATTTTATTTTTTTAAATTCCATTTTCATCACGAATTGGGCACGGTGACACTTTCATGTAGGGGGATACTATTATGACATAAGTTGCAGGGATACTATGTAGGGAGTTGAGCAGCAAGATGTCCGTTGACATTACACTTGAACTTCTGCATGTCAGTACAGTTAGGAAAGCAGGACCAGGAAGGGAGCTCCAAAGTTTAGCAATTCTGGGTAAAAAAAAAAAAAATATTAAAGTAGAAAGCTTTCTTACATCTAGGGATCTCTACTATGCAGGGGTGAGATTTTGCTGCTTTGTCGAATTTTTTTTTAGCTCAAAAGGGTACACGGTTTGTAGTTCGTCAGAGCATCCACCATTAAAATACTTGTAGAACACGCGGAGTGATGCAACATTTCGTCAATGGGACAGAGGCTGAAGATTTGATGACAGTTTAGAACCTATAAGGTTGGAGATTGTCGTTTGAACCCTGTCCAAGAGCGAGGGACAAGCAGCAGACGCACCGGCCCAAATGTGTCAACAGTACGCCGTACATGGGCGAATGGTAGCCTTGTAGATATACAAAATACTTTCAGGCGTAAGTAGCTTTCTAGTACGGTAGAGAGAGCCCATCTTCTTCGCAGAGGAGGGCCTTTGTGTCCTTCGGGCCAAGATCAAGGTGTAGTACCTGTTCCGGCAGATGCTGCAATCAGAGACCATTGTACTTGTGGCAATCTTTTGGTCTATGTAGGGGCAACCCTATATACCAAATGGACTTCACTATCGAGCTCCCATTTCACACCTCTCGGGAGCTGGTACTCTTTTCATTTCCCTTCCCCCTCCCCCTCTCCACATTAAAAACGGCCTTGTGCCTAATTTGCTCAGTGGGGAAGCAAATAAAGTCCACCCACCTTCTTCACAGCATAACGTAGACTATGTCAAGTTAAATTTCGTTTTATACAAAGTGGTGAAACCTTTCCTGAAAATATGATGACTCTGATTTAAGAAACTTTAAACTATAATTATTAGATAGCAGTTAATAAATATTTACAAAAATTTCAGTTTCGTTGGATTATTTTTAAGTGCGTTTACAGAAAGGCATATCATATACACGGACCTCTTTTTGAAAATTCAAATATATCAAATTACAAAGCTTATTCAAGAAGTAAAGAGTCCTACTTTTAACCCCAAAAAAGAATAGCTACGATAATGGACCTGGTGCTATTAAAACGAGGACCCTTTTTTGTTAGAGCAGAATTAATTAATTCATTTTTCTACATAGTAACGACCATTCTCAATGTGCTTTTTTCAGCGATGAACGATGACTGTGTATGTGCATCCGGAGCGCACTTTCTCACACTTGGGTAGTTCTAAAAGTAAAACAACCTATATTTTTTAAATCAAAATGTCAAAGAGTAACGAAGGCAGGAAGGAACTATTAAACTGTGCGACCCTTTGTAGTCTAGAAGTTATTTTGCTGCATAGCCACCACCATTGTCAATGCACATTTACCAGAAATTCAATGACGCATCCCTGCTTCTGACATGACCATGAAAGGGGTTGCTTTCTTAGAGTTTTAGACCGTCACTATCTGCAACAGAGAAGTTAACCTTTCAGGTCATGAATTCATAAGTTCAGCCATCATAGTATTATAATTTGCAATTCTCAGGAATCCATTCGGGCGGGGTGTAAAATGGGAGTCATTACTAAGGTTAGACAAACAGCGTATTGTTTTCATTGCTTTGAATCTTGAGTGTGTATCCGTTGATATCTTATATGCTTTTATAGAGAGCGATGTGGTTCTCGGTTGGTTAACTGTGTCATACTGTGTCGGATATATACTCAAGAGTCAAAACAATGATTAGAATATTCTGTTGTAATAGCCCTATTCATTACTTTCGGAAAGCTTCTCGTGGCATTAAATTTGATCTCTCTCTCTCTCTCTCTTTCCCTCTATCTATCTATCTATCTATCTATCTATCTATCTATCTACACACACTCATGAGGAAAAATGGGCTAAGAGTGAAAGAAGGAAGAAATCGATTTTTCAATTTTTTTTCCATACATTTTTGTTAATTTTTACTTAAAATTTCTATTTTGCAGATCATTATTATTATAGCATATGCTAATAAGTGGAAAATGAATCATAAACATAGTAAGACGGCATCTTGGCGACGATATAAAAAAACAAATTGCAGGATTAAGGCAGTTCAAAATGACTTACAAGCAGATTTTTTATATTTCAAGAAAAGAAAATGTGAAAATATCTCTTTCTGCAGTAAAGCGAATTGGTTAAAGTTTCGGTTAAAAGGCAATCTGGATCTGGTTCCCCTAGAGTATCCACTTTGAAGGACGACCACAGGCTTAAATTAACTGTTTTCAAGGATCGAAAGAAAACTTATGTTAACCATAGCGAAGAATTCAAAACAGAGGCTAGAAATTTTCCTTCTAGATATACAATATCTGAACGAATGAAAGAAATGGGATTTTCTTCTAAAAGGTGTGCAAAAAGCCATTTTTTTCATCTAATATGAACATCAACGATAAAAATAGACTTTTCTCGTGTTATGGCAAGAAGGAAACAGACTAGTTCAGGCATGTTTTCTGGGCAGATGAATCAAGATTTTGTCTTGTTAGTGATGCTCCCGAACGGTGCATTAAAAAAACTGGAGAAAGATTTTCGCCAAGTTGCATAAAAACGACAGTTAAATACAGGAATGGAGGAATAATGGTACGGGCAACTTTTACTGAAGCAGGAGTTGGGTAACTTATTAGATGTGAGAAGTCAATCAATGCAAAGGAATACATTCGAATATTATAAAAATGACTATTACCCAGTATCTAGAAGCTGGGAATATCTCAAAACATTATTTCTCAACATGATAATGCCTCTGCACACACTGCTAAAGTCACAAAAATGGGTTTCTGATAATTTAATTGATGCGAAGTTTTGACTAGGTCCAGGCCCCGATTAAAACTCTATCGTAAATATTTGGTATATAATATCTCATACATTGGCTGGAAGAAATTTTCGAACAATAGCAAACCGTGTTGTGCAAAGCGAATGGAATAGCATTTCCTCTTCACAATGTTCCACTTATGGTTGAGAGCATGTCTAAAAGGGTTGATCTTTTAAAGAAATCAAAAAGGAATGCAATGACATACGAAACATTTATTAAAGTAAATGGCTTGTTCTGTGTTATTAATCTCATCTACAACAGTGTAGTAATAATGGGCAATCAACAATTCCCTCACTAGCCAACAATCATGAGGTTGTTTGCTCAGAAATCGAGAAGGCTAACATGCTTGCCAGTCGGTTTGCCTTCAACTCCACACTGAACCCTGCAAACCACTCCTTCCCGGACTTTCTTTTGCGGACAGACGCTACACTAGACGATCTGGAATCACCCCGTCTCAGGTGCATGCCATCATAAAAAATCATGACACTTCAAAAGCATGTGGACCTGATATCATCCCAGCTCGACTATTAAAAAGTGCTCCGCCGAAGTAGCGTCGGTACTCTCCAAAAAGCCATCTTGCTTTCCCGCCTGCTGGAAAACTGCTTCTGTGGTACCAGTTTTCAAGAATTCTGGTGAAAGAACTGACCCAGTAAATTACCGCCCCATTAGCCTCCTCCCACTTTTCGCCATAATATTTGAGTCCATTATTAACCAAGTTCTAGTCTATCACCTTACCGATGCTAAACTTCTGACTGATTAAAAATACGGATTTAGGCAAGCCCGTTCCACGGCAGACATCCTAACTGTAATCTCTGGGCATATATACCATTCTCTTGACAAAGCAGGGGAGGGTAGAGCGATAGCTCTAGATATATCTAAGGCTTTTGACAGAGTCTTGCATGAAGGTCTTCTCAGGAATATTAGATCATACGCTATCACTGGAAGAATCTTTAACATAATTAAATCCTTCTTAGAGAAGAGAAAAATCCAGGTTATCATCGATGGGCGTACATCCAAATAATATGATATAAATGCGGGAGTGTCCCAGAGGTCTATCCTTGGACCTCTATTATTCCTAATATTCATAAATGACCTCCATGACAAAATTGTCCGTGAGATGGGTATATATACTGATGACACCACTCTCTATAACCGGCACGACAGGAATGAACACATATCTTGAGAAATGGCAAAAACACTAGAGGATGACCTCCGATCTGTAGTGGAATGGAGACAAAAATGGATGATCACATTCAATGCTGCTAAGACTTAACTTGTTTCCTTCAATAAATACAAGAAACCTTCTCTACCACCAATAGCAATAACCAAAGACTCTTTATCTGAAAGTACATCTTTTAAACTCCTCGGCCTAACGTTCACAGGAAACATGAGTCGGAAAAATTACATTGAGAGCATTGCCAGAAACGCTGCGAAAAGGGTAGGTTCTCTTTACTGTGCTAGAAAGCTACTAACGCCCGAAAGTATCCTGTACCTCTATAAGGTCACCATTCGCCCATGTATGGAGTATTGTTGTCATATTTGGGCTGGTGTATCTGCTAGACAGGGTTCAAAAGAGAGTCGCCAAGCTAATAGGTCCTGAACTGTCATCTAAGCTTCAGCCTCTGTCCCATCGACGTAATATAGCATCCTTCTGCCTGTTCTGCAAATATTTCAATGGTGAATGCTCTGACGAACCGCAAACATTTGTGCCCCCTCGAGGTAAGTACCCCCTACAAGCCTGACAAGCATCAAAATCTCATCCCTTCACAGTTGAGATCCCTAGATGTAAGAGAGCCTTTCTCCAGAACCGCTGGACTTTGGAATTCCCTTCCGAGTTCCTGCTTCCCGAACTGTACTGACATGCAGTAGTTAAAGTGTAACGTGAACCGACATCTTGCTGTCAAACTCCCCACATAGTATCCCTGTAGCTTATGTCCCTGATAGTAGCCCCCTAGAGCAAAGTGGCAATGTGCCTTGTTCGGGGTGAAATTGCAATAAAAAAAAATGTTTCCTTGTTCAATTGTTCTTTGTTCAATATCTTTTAATGCAATAAAATGTAAAAAAATTGTATGGCCCATTTTTTTATGCTCACGAGTATATATATATATATATATATATATATATATATATATATATATATATATATATATACAGGCATCAAACACAAAAAAATTCAATTGTATTTCAATTGAACCCTAACCCTAACCTCTCACCTGTAACTGTAAGATATATGGATTCCAGAATCAAAATCACATAATGGATTTTGATCACAATTTAAACAATCATTTTAGAAATAATGATTTCGATTTTAAATCTTCATCACGTGACATAAAATAATGAAAGACCCGTAAGGTATTAAGGGTATGAATCGGTTTTGACTAATTCGTCATCGAATTCCGTCGTTTTCAGAGATCAAGGTTGCAGGTGCAGGAATATATATATATATATAAGTCGAAAGGGGTAGAGTATCACTGGGACCGTTTAAGATAAATTTAACGAGATCTCCAAGTTACAGAAGGGTTCCATCGAGTTACGTCGATATTCATATAAATGAACAAAAAAGGCGCGAATAACTTTGGAAAAATAACGACATTCGACAATTGTCATTAGGTCATATGATAGTTAATACCGCTGGAGAGCAAATTTTTTGTTTCGATTCTAGCTGATGCTACCTAAGTTATATATTTTTAAACTTCAATCACAATATAATTGGGTGCAATATAATAATCAAGAGGTTATCAGCTCCATAATAATAATAATAATAATAATAATAATAATAATAATAATAAATACGACGGCTGCATAAATTAAAATATCACACTAAAATCATGTTTTTAATAACTAGATATCTTACATGAATGAAAAATATTACACCCCCAAACAAACTCATTTAATCAGATAATCCTTTAACGGGGTAGATAGTGTAGTATCGGTTCTGTTGTTATAAAACCGTCCTCCACGGAATTACCTTCTCCTTTTAAGGCGGTGGCGGTGATCCTCCCAAGTATTACATCTTTCTGTGAAAGTGGGTATAAGTAGTATCTGTTCTAATATCGTCATGAGATCACCTTTGTGAGTGGAAGGGGTGGGGGTAGTATATATTTCCGTTTTCATGTTCCTATATTCACAGTAATTGCCTTCTTCTTTTATGGAAGACGCGAATCCCCGGTATTACCTCTTCTAATTTGGTCGGATAGTGTAGTAGCCGTTCAGCTAATAGGATATCGGCTCTTAAATAATAAATAGGAAATTTGCATAATTAAAAATATCATACCTAACCGTATTATACGACCGAACAACGCTGGACGGCATGCTAGTCCAGTATATTTAAACTAGCCTGGGTGGGTTTGGAGATGTGTGTTGAGCCCAAAAAAGTGGTAGTTGGGAGGCAGGCTCGAACCCGTATCGCGCAACAGGTAAAAGAAAGTGAAAAATGTAACGTCTGTGCTGCCGCACCTATCGTCAAACCCGAAGTGACATAGATTTAAATTAATGTTAGACAATCGAAAATAGGGAATGACTTTTTTTTTTTTTTGCAAGGCATCACCACATTATCAAGGCCAAGAGGCCACTCAAGGATAAGGGTTAAAGAGTGTACAGTAGAAATTGGAAAATATAGTAATCATTAGTAATGAAAATTTGGTAAATTTGATAACTTATATGGAACGGCTCATCAAGAACTTATTTACGTTAGACTTGAAGACAACCATATTGTAGTCAGCCGGAAAGCAGGAAAACGGAAGACAATTCCACAGGCGTGCAGTTCTAAGAAAGAAGCTTTGTTCATGGAATCTACGTTTAGGTTTAGGCACAGATAAAGAGTGGGGGGAATTATTGATAGTGTTTACAGCTAGACGAGTGTTTCTTGTGAAAGTTTGGCGAGGGGGGACCATAGATTGAAGCTCAGTCGAACACTTTCCATGAGAATAACGATACATCAGAGACAAACTCGCAACATCTCTTCTGTGAGATAGAGGTTGCAAGGAAGAGAAAAGGACATCTCCTACGAGGCTACGAAGTCTATTTTGAACTCTATCAAGGCAGGCCAAGTCCTTTCTAGCAGCTCCTGCCCAGATGTGGCAACAGTATTCCATCCTTGGACGTACCTGGCTCTTATATAGATAGAGAATAGCATCAGCAGTGAGATATCTACTGGATCGATAGAAAGATCCCACCATTTTTCCAGCGGCCTTGGCAACAGATTTGATGTACGTGTTCCATTTAAGATCAGGAGTAATGGTCAAGCCAAGAAGCTTGTCAAAACTTGAGGCCTCCTGAAGACGAGAGCCATTCATTTCAATTGATGCCAGATGTGGATCAGAATGTAGATGATGTAAAGAGATAAGCTTGGTTTTAGATGCATTAAAAGTAACCAGCCACTCCTTACACCATTCTACTACGTGCTCAAGATCAGAGGAGAGAGAATTGGAGAGAACTTGGTCGTTTACTGTCTTAGATGTGCTACCATAAATGGTAGTGTCGTCAGCATAAATGTCTACAAATGATGTAAGGATGTGATTTGGAAGATCATTAATGTAGATCAGGAAAAGAGTTGGGCCCAGGATGGACCCCTGAGGGACTCTGGCATTAATACTGTGAGCTTCTGATTTTTGCCCCTCAACTACTACTCTTATGAACCTATCAGAAAGAAATGATTTAATAATTGAGAAGACATTTCCAGCAATACCATAGCTAGAGATCTTATGAAGTAAACCTTTATGCCATACCCTATCAAAGGCCTTTGATATGTCAAGAGCAATTGCCCTAGAAAGGTTGCCTCCGTCGAGAGATTTGCTAATCCTATGAGATATAACTGTAAGCACATCTGCTGTAGATCTAGCAGAACGGAAACCATATTGAGTGTCACTAAGAAGGTTATTTTTGTTGAGATGGTTGATTACTTCTGTATTTAACACAGATTCCAGCAACTTAATCATACTTTTTATTTTTAGATTCAAATATTAATAACTCCATTTTATTTCAGTATTTAATTTATGTATTTCTGTTTTATTAAATGCTAGCTTTTTTTTCTCGTCCATAAATCTTTATTTATCTACCGAGAAAATATCGGCAAAGAAACGCCCCCTACCTGTAGAAAGGTGCCCCGTTGAGGTGGGGAATTAAAGTTTTTGACTAATTTTTCGATATTTGTCGTCCGAAGGGTTGAGCTTCAAAACTATACCGATATCGTAAAAATCGGTCGCCTCTGTCGCGAGTTCTGTGAGACATACATATATCCATGCATACATTTAAACAGATTTTTGCACTTTATATGATAGATGATTTACTTCTATTACTGGCACATTGTAGTTTATAAACAAGTACCTGTTATAAATAGTTTTGTTTTCGTGTAATATTCTTCTGACGGCGAGAGTTCCGAACGTTTTTTGGTGACACTAAATAACCAGAGATGAGAGAATGACCGAATTAGAACATGGGTTCACGCGATTTACGAACTCCAGAAATAATTACACGTAACCGTGTAACATTGTTTTCCACGTAATCGAATTGTTTATAATGATCGACTTGGTGTCAGTTAGTGTCTATGCTTATTCGATTTTAGATGACAGCTGAAATGTTTTATTGTGTGAAGGCGAAGAAAACGCGCTAAAGGAAGTTGACATTTAACACAAGAAAGATGGATGTTTTCACATTGGCAGTGGCATATTATCGCGATTGGGAGGGCGACGTAACTATCGACTTGACAAAGGTTAATGACTAATAATTGAATCATGTTGAAAAGGGGTAGAAGTAACGGGGGTTCGTGTTGAAATATCAGCATCAACACACCATAAAGGAATCTGGCAAAATTATACATAGACTCACGACAAGACAAGATATACAAGATGGTTGAAGGCTCATTCCCTGGGAATGTCGACGGGACTGCTCAGCCATTTTCTGTAGACAAGTCAAGACAAGATATGTAATATGACTCCCGCCCCCAAATCTCATCCATGCAACCTGTAATAAAATTCACAATCATTTCTGTTATCTAGCACTTACCTTGTACAGTGTAATAGACCGCAAACGTGTGCCAATTCACGCGACATGATGTCATCGATAGGGGAAAAAGAAAGATTATAAAAGAACGATCACGGTAGAAACGCGGACAACGTTCGAGAGCATGTAAGAGACGTGGGTGACGTGACAGCCCGACAAGAAGTCGTGCGTGGCGGAAGAATGAGGAAATAAGTGTCGTTGGTTTACGAAAAACCGAGATCGAGTTATTCTTTGTCCCCTTTGCGACGTAGACTGCTACAACGTATGGATCCTATGTGTAAACGTTGTGTAACCTTACAAGAGCTTTAATTGGTGAGACTTATACCAGTTGGAAAGGACAACAGTTTGTCCAACAGTGACTTTGTTTATGTAAGTCTGTATAGTTCTTTTAAAGTTTAAGGGAGTCCACTTTTCTAGTCGTTACCTTCTCGGTGAGAAGGGGTTAACTTATTGCCTATCGTCTCTATGGGGAAATATCGATAGGGCTGCTCAGGCAGTTTCTGTAGATATGCTACGACAAATATACAATAGAACTTCCACCCAAAAATGTCACCTATTAAAATTCCCAACCATTTCTGCAGTCCAATTCTTACCTGGCACATCGTTTTTTTAGGACAAACATTGCAATAAAATATTTTTTTTAAATTGAAATCGCTCCAGACATGGCATGATGCCACTTGACGTAGTGAGTTAGAAATACTATTTCGAAGTCAAAAACTAGTCACGACTAAATGTTAGGTGAATAAGGTCTGACCCCTAAAAAACAGAAATTCTTCCTCATTTATCAGAAACACAACTAGAGGACAGGGTTCAAAAATTAACTAAAATCAACCAAATATTTACCCGAACTATTTGTTTTAATTATTTTGGTTATAACTGGGATATCCTTTCGAGAAAATAGAAAACAAAATCTACCTTTAGGCTCGTTTTAACTGTCAAAAGTAAAAAAATAACCCAGAACATTTTTGGTACGAATAAATTTATTATATACTTGGCTTGTCAATTAAGTTAAGGTTTAGTTGTATATATTCACAAATCTTTGTTTTATCACCATTCTGTGAGATCCGGCGACACTTTGTAATTAGAAAGCTCAATTCTAATATGCTTCATACCGGACCACTTTTTATTCATAGAGCGAACCTATTGGGTTTCAATAATCCTTAAAATACGCAAAAATGAAAGGGATGAATTCGATTATATATTGATTATTGCGGTTAACCTGCACACTCTATAAAGAAACAAATAATAAACTTGAGCTATTTTGATCCTTTATCCGCCCCCAATATTTTCTTATATTAAAAATCGATTTTGTGACAAAAAAAAAAAAAAACAGCCAAAAGCAACCAGATTTATTATTTGCTTGCTTGAAATGTGCGAAGGTCAGTCGAAAGAAACCTGTATAGACCAGAATTCATACGACGTATTTTATCTGAATGTTAATCTACCAGTAACCGGAGTTTGGACACATTTTTTTTGTTCCTACAGATGTGAGCAAGGAAAGAACTAGCAGGATGTGGATGTATACATATTTTCTATCATTCTTTTAATTACTTATCTCCTATCCAGTAGATCAGAAACACGGTCAGCTGTGAGTCTGATAGATAGGTTGTGGAACGAATTTGGATTCGAACTTGAAACACACAAATTATCATTGTCGTTATCTACTTAGCCACCATCTCTTATGTATATATATATATATATATATATATATATATATATATATATATATATATATATATATATATATATATATATATATATATTAATATGATAGCGTGTGCGTTATTTTCTGTCGCTTTTACATCGGGGTCGTTTAATTGTTATGTACTTCCATTTCTTGTCATAAATAATTTTACCAAGATTTCTTCATAAGTGTGGGTTTAGATTTCGATTATATCTGAGGGCACTTGATATATATATATATATATATATATATATATATATATATATATATATATGTATCTATATACGTATATATATATATATGTATATATACGTATATATATACGTATATATATATATATATATATATATATATATATATATATATATGTCTACATTCAAGAATGCAGGCGGACAATACTCCAAATAACACATTTATATATATATATATATATATATATATATATATATATATATCAAGCAGAACATATTCGTTTCAGTTTTACAGTACTGAACGGTGTAGCATTGCACCGTCGGATTCAGGGTTGTACTATTATAATGTAAAGAACACACGGAAAGGGTTGTAATCAACTGAATTCCTTCTAGTACACTGACAAAAAAAGCTTAAACAGATATATAAATAAAAATAAAAAAGGTTATGTAAATGTTTTTAAAAAGACACGTAATCACGTCAGCAGGATTTTTTCTTTCTTTTGAAACGATAACAAGTAACGTTCTTAATGTTTTTATTATTCATTTATTCATCTATTTTCGAAAGATTGACACGTGGAAGTTGAGAAGGAAATAAACAGAGTTATGCAAAATTTGTGTCGAAAATTGTCTAAAGTTCCGACTCATATTTTGGCTTTCACTTTGGTAAAAACGTAAATTTATGAGGTGAATTTATTCGACACAATATAATTCAACTAAAAAAATAAATAAAAGCTTACGCGAATTAAGATTAAAGTTAAGGTGTTATTGTGGACCGCCCCCCTTTTAAAAAACCTTGTTAAACTTTATGACATATTTACATTCTATGGAGGTCAGGCGCAAACGAACACACAATAATTTTATTATACCATATTTCTTCAAACCGAAACATAATTATCAAAGTATACTTAGGCAAATAGATACGAAAAGTCTTTGTTAAAGTTTGTGCCATATTTCCATCGAGTACAGGCGCGAACGCAGACCCCACAATTTTATTATACCATCCCTATTTAAGTTGAAACATTCTTATCAAAGTATTCTTATGTACATCTATATCAAAAACCATTTTTCATTTTTTATTTCCATACTTTGGGGGCCAGGTGCGAACGCAGAACCCACAATTTTTATGAACCACCGTTCTGCCAGATGAAACATACCCATTCCTGATCATCGATAATCTTCTATCATTATATGTAATCAGTTTTTTTAAAATAGTCAACCATATAGGAACCTATTCATGACCAGACACCAACACCCATACAGACGTTCAACTTTATATTGTATATATATATATATATATATATATATATATATATATATATATATATATATATATATATATACATATATATATATATATATATATATATATATATATATATATATATATGTGGGTGTGTGTTGTTGGGAGTATTGTCCGCCCGCATTCTTGAATGTAGACATAATGTTCTTTTGAATTTGACGAAATTCCGAGCGTTTTATACATTGTATCCAAGAGTTTGATGAACTCATTGTGAGATTTTCATCTATATTTTTCACGTATAAGTATTTATCAATCGAGTAAGTTTTAAGATTTTTATCGGACCATTTTTCCTAAGTTCGTTATTTAAATCTATAAATTTTGATTTTGCAGGTAATTCAAAATCAATAGATATTTGTCATTTTATCATTAGATACTAATCATGGCTACATTTATATTGGTAAAATGGTAACATTACAGTTGGGAAAGCAGGATAAATGGTTAGTTGGACTAATGTTTTCGAAAGAGGTGAACAGTACTAGAATGCTCGTCTACATTTTTATACCACCTGAATAGCTGGTAACAGCTATTAAGAATGAGGTTTTCAACAAAATAAGAAGAAAAAAAAACAGATTAAAGGAATCGTTTTTTTCTTTTGTAATCGAAAATTAGGCTAACTTTCGTTTCGATTTTTATGCCCCCCCCCCGCCCTGTCCAAGTTACGATTTTTACGAGGCCCGATTCCGATTTTTTTTTTACATGGGGATCACCACTTATCAAGGCCCGTAAGCCATTCGGGGGGATAAGGGTTACTTTGTGTACAATAATCAATGGGATAATATCGCAGTAATAGTTGGTATGGGAGATTTGATAAAGCGTCTTACTTATGGGGGCGATTAATCAGGAATTTGTTTATGTTGGACTTGAAGACGTCCAAGTTATAGTCAGGTAGGAAACGGGCAAACGGAAGAGAATTCCACAGGCGTGCACTTCTCAGAAAAAAAGCTATGTTCATGGAATCTACGTTTTGATTTAGGCACAGATAAAGAGTGGGGGAAATTATTGACAGTGGTTTTAGCTGGACGGGTGTTTATCATGAAGGATTGGCGAGGGGGGACCAGAGATTGGAGCGTCTCATACCCAATACTAATTCAAATAGTATATTAATGTACGTACGTAGTTAGATTCCATAGTTGTTATATATGGATAAACGCCAGAAGAAAGCCTGAAAATTAAGTTACGTTACGACGTTTTGTCGAAAGGTAATCCAGAAGATATTTACGTTGGATTTAAATGCATTGCCCCGGTAATCTCGCATAAAAGAAAACCGCACAAAGCATGAACTTGAAGACTCAGTGTATAAAACCATAAAAGACAACATGAGATACTGAAACGTTTTATTCTATACGTGCATTCTATCCAGTTAAACTATGATTAGGAAACAGTTTTCTTTATCTAAATTCTATTGATTTGGGATGGCAAGTGGTTAATAGTCACGACACAAGACATGCCGCGCATTCTACCAGCATGAATAAATCTTTTTTTAACTTGATCCGGTGAAACAGCAAATTATATTACAAGACAGCATGCTGCACTTACAAGAGACAATAATCTCGCGTAAAGAAAACAACACAAAATATTAACTTAAAGACTCAGTGTATAAAAACATAAAAGACAATGATCGTGAAAGATGTCATAACTGTTAGTGTAATCGTATTGTGACAATACCAGTATTATAACATCTCTGTTTAGGGTTGTCTACTCCACGAGGCACATTTGGTAAGAGGGTGGAAACAATACGTCATAAACCAACTATAACATTGTGAATGAAACAGGGTGTGACCAAACTGTTCAGAGGCAATCAGACGGATTGACCTCGGAAATGACATGACAGCCCAATGTGCGTATACGAGGGACGTTCCTAAAGTAATGTCGTCTACTTTTTATTCCACCTGAATGGATCAGATGAATGATTTGCAAGTTGTATTGTTATGATGACTGAACTTATGCATTCATTAATTAATAAAATACGCTCTCTGTTGCACAAAAAGTCGCTCGCTTTAATAGTACCCCCCCCGTCTTCGTACCCCTTTTTGAAGAGGTCTTCACTTTTGGAACGATCGTTGTAATTTGCCAGATTCAACGGCTTACTGAATACAATAGGCACTGCACGATTTTCGTGGGCTTGCTAGAACACATGTAAGCGTGAAGCATAAGAACTAGTCAAAGTTGAATGTTATTATTCTTATAAAATATCTTCTCTGTCTCATCTGAATCGTAGATCCTTACAACAATAATAATAATAATAATAATAATAATAATAATAATAATAATAATAATAAACATGAGCCACATGAACAGGCCAGACAAACTGCTGCAGAGGCAAAACATAAAGAAGCGTTATATAGAACCAAGGACATTGAAGCTGTATATCTACAAGTTCTCTATCGCCTCCATATCCTCTCCCATTGCCCCCCCCCCAAGAATGATGCCAAATAGTCGAAAAGGGTCGAAGAGGATTGAAAGACAGAGGAAAGCGCTCTGACCAGACCTCCGCTATACAAGTGCGAAGAAAACTGGGACCTTGGAGAGGCTTAATGTCACTCAAATTCCAGTGGAAACCAATGGCCGCTGCCGGCGACAAATATTTAGTAAGCGCCTGTTGCGATAACGCAAATTTATTTTATTTGCAAATGTTATCGAAGGAGGTGGAGAGAACTGGAAATCTGGGGAGAATTGTTGCCACCCAGCTTCCAGGGAACACTACAGATTGTTTTCAAGGTGACATATTTGATAACCTGTGTGAAAGCTTCTTGTGAGGAGATACTACTACTACTACTACTACTACTACTACTACTACTACTACTACTACTAATAATAATAATAATAATACATATGATACGTCTATCGTAACATTATATTTCTCTGTGTTTGACACGGGGAGCAAATGAAGTCGTGAATGATCTTGAATCTCATAGAAGACACAAAGGCAACTTCTAAACCTACTTCCTGAGGGGTTGATAATTAATGTCAAACGCGGTAGATATAAAAAGAAAACATATGTTTTGAAGTTGAAAGGGGAAGTAACTGTGTTCGGCAGTTCTTTCAATCGTGGCAGCCATTTTTTAAACCAACATATTCCTTTGACATTTTAGTCAATTCTAACCCAAAACTGAATAATGTATTTGTTGACAGTCTTCACTTCCTTCTTCTTCTCTGATTTCTCCGAACAGTTTTCGTTTTTCGTTTGCTCTTTGAGAGTCTGATTATAATGAAAGAGGCTTTCTAATGGATTTTTTTGTT
>NC_136503.1:71446329-71571329 GCF_053919585.1 Euprymna scolopes
CAAAAGTAAGTGTTTGCTAGTGATACTCAAATAAAACTTTCGGCCAGAGTTTTAAACCCGTACGTGAATCAACAACGAATATGTTTGAATTTTAATTTAGTTTTTTAAAGAATAATAAAGAGATTATTTCTGTTAAAGAAAAACATCACTCAAACATTGCACCCCTTCCCCCCCCCAAAAAAAAACGTATCCAATACATTAATGTGGTTATCACTAGATCTTTATAACATAGTAGACTTAAAACAATCGTTTTCAAACTGTTCTTGAAAATAACGTTCTCGTGGCTGGAACTTCATTATTTGTCAACCATAGCATTTTAATATTAATCTCAGGAACAATGTGCACGCCACTAGATTTTCGTTATGTGATATAATTTTTCCAACAGCACCGTTTTCATACCAGTCTCAGAGACAATTGCTCGCCACTGGAACTTCGTTATCTGGTATACTTTTCCCAACATCACCGTTTTCATACCAATCTCAGGAACATAGTGCTCGTCACTGGAACTTCGTTATGTGGTATACTTTTTCCAACAGCACAGTTTTCATACCAATCACAGGAAAAATGTGCTCACCACTGGAACTTAATCACGTGGTATATTTTCCGAATAACACCGTTTTCATACCAATCACAGGAACAATGTGCTCGCCACTGGAACTACGTCATGTGGTATACTTTTCCCAACAGCACTATTTTCATAGCAATCTTAGGAACAATGTACTCACCACTAAAACTTCAATTTGTGGTATACTTTTTCTAACAATATCATTTTCAATACCAATCTTAGGAACCATGTAGACGCCGCTGGAACTTCGTTATATTGAATATTCTTTTACAACAAAACAACATTTTAAACAATTATATCTATCGTTTACTGATTTTAGACATTCGAGTGCTAAAATGCTATTTAATAACTTCTATACATGTTTTCTTTTACGTGACTGCATTTGTTTTCTAATTCAGCAAGTCTATTAAGGATGCCAACACGTTGTGCACACGAGGTTGATACGCATAAATATTCTTGACTAGCGTATATTTACTCTTTCTCACATCTGTGTCCAAGTAGATCCAAGTTCTGGTTAATCACATTCGCCATAGTTGATATAGTTTTTTCTTTGTCACTATTCAAGTTTTAATATAATTTTCTTTCTTAACCATATAGATTAAATTAAATCAACATGCAGAGTGTTAAAATACGTAAGTTGTTGATTAGATTCGTCAAAGTATCTATAGGTCAATAAGTATCTCGCTCGGTACGTCAGTAGAGCTATACTATATATACTATACTATACTATATATACTATACTAGTCAGTCTCCATTGTCAAATAACTGTTAGAGTAGGTTTCCTGCTCTATATCTAGCACGAAAAGATATATATATATATATATATATATATATATATATATATATATATATATATATATATATATATAGAGAGAGAGAGAGAGAGAGAGAGAGAGAGAGAGAGAGAGAAAGAGAGAGAGAGAAAGAATTCAAACACTGGTTACTCGAATGATAAGGTATAAGAAATCTTTCTTATAAAAACAAGAAACTTCACATTTTTTGAGAGCCAACGATAATACGGTGGACTTTATGGAATACGTCGAGACCTTTTTCTTACTCACGCATGAGACAGAATTCTACGCAGACACCACAAGAAACTATTTCACCGCCGATTTGTGACAAGTGGTGGGCTACTGTACCCTTATAGTGAATATGGTTACTTACCGAACTGTGTGTGCGTGTACTTTGTAGTGTTTAGTCGTGATTGACAAGAAAAAAAAATGGCGATTCGCAGTTGCTTTTCTACTTGACGATCACGCGTGAATAACAAAGACTCTTGCAGTCTCTACGCAAATGACGCTATACCAGACGCATAGAACGTACCGTGAAGAGAAGCGGAGGTTGAGTTGGAAGAAAGCATGTTACGGAGACTGACACCTGCGACAGACTATTTAAAGTGATTAGAAAAAACCATGGGCCGAAAAGATCAACACATTATTTAAAACGTATACCATACACTGGATAAAGTTGATGTAGTATTTGATATATCAAAAGCCTTTGACAAAATATGGCAGGAACAGTTTTTAATTAAAATGAAATAATACGATATGACGGGACAAATATTAAATATCCAGAAAATACAATAGTAATAAAATAACCTAAGGGGACGGAATCGAAGAGACCTGAAACTGCAATAAGCTTGTATATTTATATATATATATATATATATATATATATATATATATATATATATATATATATATATATATATATATATATATATATATGTATATATATATATATATATACCTCATTTACTCATATAAAATTGATATACGAAAGTATAAATTTATGCGTAAATTTTAAGTATTTACTTCAAAATTGCTCAATGCGTAGGTAGAGCTAGTTAGTAATTTATAAAATATATATGGCGATTAAGCTACACTGAATATTCCGCGTTTCATCCACTCTAGGACTCTTCAGGCTTATGCGCATAAGCCTGAAGAGTCATAGAGTGGATGAAACGCGGAATATTCAGTGTAGCTTAATCGCCATATATATTTTATAAATTACTATATATATATATATATGTGTGTGTGTGTGTGTGTGTGTATATTTAAAAAAATAAAAGTTAAATAATAACATAAATTAGAAATAGAATACAAAAGTAATAAATAAACAAACAATAACGTATACCACACGAAATAGTCAGGAAGAGTCTAAGAAAACGGAAAGACCGAGGAGGGACAGCACTAATCAAACCCCCACTTAAAAATGTACAAGGAGTACTGGGGCCTTAAGGAAGCTTATTGTCACGCAAGACTCAATGAAGGCCACTAGTCGCTGCCAGTAAGATAGCAATGGTCAGATAACGCAAAGCTATTTACAACGGTTATCGGAAGAGCTGGGATACACTGAATATCTTGGAAGACTTCTTGTCATTCAAACCCCAGGAAACAAATAATCTCTGATAATAACTTGTGTAAAAACATCTATAGAGTTGTTGTTGTTATTATTGTTATGGTTGTTGATGATGATGATGATGATGATGATGATAATGATAATAATAATAATAATAATACTACTACTAATAATAATGATAATGATAATGATAATGATGATGATAATAATAATAATAATAATAATAATAATAATAGTAATAATAATAATAATAATAATAATAATAATAATAATAATAATAATAATAATAATAATAATCGGCTAGTGTTGCCACATCTGGAAAAAAAATGAAGTACTGCTGCGACACCAGACAACGACAATGGAGTACTGGTTCCACATATGGGCAGGCGCTGCTCGTGCGCCCTGCCCAGCCATGCTGGAGTTACAAAACCGGCATCGAAATTTGGTAAGTGATGCCCATTTCTCTTCCCTGCAACTATTTTTCAGCAGAAGAGATGTTGTGAGCCTGTTTCTGCCTTATCAGTATTGTCATTGCAAGTGCTTGTGCCAGCACTAATCTCTGGAACCCACTTGCTAAACTTTCGCAAAAAACACTCGACTAGCTTCAACCGCTACATACGATTTCCCACACTTTCTAATTGTGCCTAAATCTAGACGCAAATTACATAAACAAATTTTTTTACCTCAGAATTACGTGCGGAGCACTGTTCCTCTTGCCTGCTTCCCAGCTAAATACAACATGATAGCCTTCAAGTTCAATGTAAACACGTCTCTATCGATAATCAATTTTTCCCAATTTACACCTTTACCTTTTTTTACACCATTACCTTTATTAACGCTTATCCTCGAGTGGCACTCGGGCCTTGATAATTGGTGTGTCTCAAGTAAAAATAGAAGAAAAACTAAAGGCAAGTTACAAATACAATATATTAAAATCGGGAGTGTGATTTTACCAACAAATTTGATCTTCGGACAGGCTCATTAATTCATATTGGTTTGACGCCATATGCATGAAAAAATAAATAAATAAACGCGACACCTATCACGGTGAACCGCTCATGTGCCAGGATAAGTATGCTAATTTAAACCCTTATCGTATCAGTCCGTCTCTTTACTATTCGTATTCAAGGTGTTTTGTGAATTAAATCTTCTCAATATTATTTCTTTATCGTCTGGTAGTCTTATACTAAACCACGGGAAGTAATTGATTATGTTGCCGATAATACGGTACAATAAAAAAAAAATGTTAACTAGCTCGTCTGAACTACAGTTTGATTTTGCGTGTCAAATAATATTTCAGTCTGAAAGAGAGCATCCGAACAGATAACTTTATATGTTAGATGTACAAAACTTGTGCGAGCAAGGGGTATGTTACATTTCTTTTATACTTTTTTTTTAAAAATTAGTGTACTAATTAAAATATTAATTAAACCTCATTTATATTTGTAAAATTCTTCTTTAGTATGCCTTTTTTCTGATTGCATTAAACATTGATGTGCGTATATCTATAACTGAACTGTGAACGTATTTCCATACTCCATATTGTGCCCGTTTGCATATTAAATTTCATTGATTTGTTCACTGTATAAAAAGTTGATTGTAACTACCATACCCCTTCTCTCCCTCATCGTTTCGAATTTGCAGTGTAACTGCGAGTGAACTGTCTTGAGGCAAAGTTCTAGCGTCAAAGTAGCTGTGTGTTGTGGAAGAAACTTGATATCATTAAATTAAAAAAAAAAAAAACAATGCGCATCGGCTCAGAAAAAAAAGCGTAAAAAAGTGTTGCTTATGTCGAATATGCGATGAATTTGTATATATATATATATATATATATATATATATATATACATATATTTATATGTACATATATATACATATATATTTATATATACATGTATAAATATGTTTATATATACATACATATATACATACATTTATATATCTGTATATATATATATATATAAAAGTGAACGTGTCTGTGTGTGTGTCTGTGTACATTTCCCTACGCAATAATTCTGCCAATTTTTAGTCTACAGACTCGAAATTTGATATACAGGGTACTGAGATTTGGGAAAATCGATGTGATCGGTTATTGGCCACAAATTTGGCGATTAAGGGGTCAAAGTTCAACGATTTGACTTTTGAGAACTCTATCAAACTCCTCCGACAATTTTGGGTTTACGCACTTGAAATATTAGATATAGGTTCTTGGACATGGATCTAACTTAATAACTTTATTTGAGCCCAAAGCAATAAATTTTAAGGGGTCATAATAGGGGTCAAAGTTTTAAAAAAATTGACCTCGGCGGTCTCTTCCAAATTACTCAGACAATTTCTGGTCTAAATATTTGAAATTTTACATATGGCTATTCAGAGATAGGGCAAGCTTTTTCATCAGTTTGGGTCGAAAAATTGTAGTTACTAATATATAAATGTATGTATGTATGTCTGTTAGCATGTCTGCCTTAAACTTTCTATAGAGGCGACGGATTTTACCAAGATCAGTATCGTTTAAAAGTTCGACCTTTCATACGACAAATATCGATAAATTGGCTAAAAACATCAATATCTTTCCCTTCAATTAGGCACTTTTCTATAGGTGGTGGGGGTCATTTATTCGTCGATATTTTTTAAAGTTATCCTCTCCTTTAGATTGTCTAGCCTTAATTTAAAAATATGTCGCTTCTGGTTTGGCGGTGGTCGTAACAGCATAAACGTTAGGTTTTACCCCGTTCTTTTCCTCCTTTGCGGTACGGTTTCGAGCCTGCCTTCCTACTACTATTTTTTTTGTTGCACAACATACACATCCAAACACCCGGGCTGAAATGCTAGTATATATATATATATATATATATATATATATATATATATATATATATATATACATATATACATACTCCTATAAATTCGTTTTTCTTTTGTGTGTATTGATAATCATATTAAAGACCCTCTTTTCTATTTATCTATATATCTATAAAAGTGAACGTGTCTGTTTGTCTGTGTGTGTGTCCGTGTGTGTGTGTCTGTGTACAATTTCCTACGCAATAACTCTGTCAATTTTTAGTCTACAGACTCGAAATTTGATATACAGGGTACTGAGATTTGGGAAAATCTTTGTGATCAGTTTTCGGTCAGAAATTTGGCGATTAAGGGGGTCAAAGTTCAACGATTTGACCTTTGAGAACTCTACCACACTCCTCCACCAATTTTGGGTCTTAACACTTGAAATATTAGATATAGGTTCTTGGACATGGATCTAACTTAATAACTTTATTTGAGCCCCCCAAAATAAAAGTGAACGTGTCTCTATGTCTGTCTGTCTGTCTGTCTGTCTTTCTGCATGCCTGTCCTACTGTCTGTCTGTCTGTGTACATTTCCCTATGCAATAGATCTGTTAGTTTTCAGTTTACACACTCGAAGTTTGATATACATATGGGAAAATCTACATGATCGGTTTTGTTGCACTTGCCTTTTCATTTAAAACCTCTAGAGACTATTTTTATCAAGTCTTTGAGACCTTCTCTTTGCAAGCAAAAAGGAAATCTTTCAGGACCTATATTTAGTCCCTATGGAATATTTCCCCCGTTTATTTTTTGCATCCCCCCGTCATATTAATTACTTTTTTTTTAATCGTATTTTCCTCGATTTAGCTCTGTTGAGCGAGGAACGAAACCTGGTTAGCTAACCTTTATTTTTTATTTTTTAAATCATTATATTGATTGGTCTGTACTTAGCCGTTGTTAAATTCTGTAGTCCCTGAAAAATTTTCAAATATTTAAAGACTAGGTCCGCACCTGATTTAATTAATAGATTAAATGCATTAATAAAAATTAAAAGTAAAATCAGGACTGCCCAGGCAAATCAGACTTCTTAAATTCGTGCTCATGCAACAAGTTTGTCTCGCTTTTATTTCATATAAAATAAAGCGAGCTAAGATACATCCGGGACACAAAATTGAAAGTGATTTTATTTCCAATTTTTTTCGAAGTTTTCTTGTAATCTGGAACGCTTAAACAAAAAATATCATGAAATGTGGAATGATTCGGTTGGCAATTTGTCGTTAGATTTTCTAGATATGTTGCAATAATTCACGAACGTAGCCTTTATAGGTTATCGTTAAAAATCAAAAGAATTTGCAACATTTGATATTCAAAAAATATGTTGCTCGACAAACCCCAGTGTTCCTCAGAACGTCCTAAAACTCTCTTCCGCGCAGTTGTCTGAGCTCGAACTTAATATTCTTTCGCATGGCTTGGACTTTTGCATTCATCCCATACCCCCAAAGCGTGAAGATATGCTGAATTCGAAGTTTTTTTTTTGTTGCTCAATTAAGAAGACTTTCTCCTGTTTCCGACTCTAGGCGAAACTTAATGACGTCGCATATTCTTATGCTGTTACGCTTATTTCATTTTGTAAAGCAAAATGGCGAAGTGGACATTATCGTACAATCAAAGCACTTCGCCATAATAAATCTTTAGTCATCACAAAACCCGACAAAGGCTCTGGCGTTGTCATAATGGATCAACAGGATTATGTCAATAAAATGATGGCTATCCTGGGGGATACCTCTAAATTTGTTAAATTAGGTCCGGTAGATACTCATGATTCTACTATCTCTATCGAGACCAAGTTCCAAAAACGACTTGTCAAATGGGTCAAAAGTGGTATTCTTCCCATTTTCATTTCTAATTTAATTCAACCCACTAGTTCTATTCGCCCTCGTTTGTATGGTTTACCTAGAACCAATAAAAGTGGGATACCGTTGAGACCAAAATTATCTATGATAGGGTCCTGGTTGACAAATATTTTTGAACCCGTTATAATTTATTTTGCATTATATTGCATTTGCTAACTTTATACAAAATGATACTCATTCAGACACATTTCTGTGTTCTTTTGATATTTATAGTCTTTTTACTTGCATCAAATTTGTGATGACGCCTTATATCGGAGTAAACTTCCAACACCCTCAATTCCAGAAAATATTTTTGTAGAATTGATGAGATTCGCCACCATGTCGGTTGAATTCTGGTTTAATGATATTATGTACAGACAGACAGATAGTGTGGCCATGGGTTTCCTATTGGGACCAGCGTTGGCTAATATCTTTGTGTGTTTTCATAAACAGGGTCTAGTATCTAGTTTGCATAAACCAGACATTTACTTTCGTTACGTTGATGATAGTTTTTGCTTATTTGAGAACGAGACGAATGCGGATTCTTTTTTGTATCCCTAAATAACATTCATCCTGCCCTTAAGTTTACTGTAGACAAGGAAACAAACTCTACTTTGCAGTTTTTGGATGTTCTTGTGCCCAAGAAATCCTCGTGTTTTCTTACTTCTGTTTATCGTAAACCAACATTTACCGGTCTCTATACGCGTTGGGACTCTTTTTGTGTTCAAACCAAAAATACAATTTAATTAAGACTAGCACATAGATTTGTTTTAAAGTTAATCTGGATGACGAGCTTAAATTTATTACTAAGACCGTTTGTAACAATGGCTACGCCTTAGATATTGCTTAAACTACTATTATTAAGAAAGTTTCCGTTTTTTATAAACCTAAAGAACTCATAGTTAATATATGTCCTGTTTACCTACGTCTACCATAACTAAGTACCATCAGTGACCGATTTCCTAAGCAAATCGCTTTGTCTGTGCAACGGTGATATTTTGCATCGAATCCACGTGTTGTTTTTTCAAACAGACCTATGTTGCCGTCCATTTGCAAAGGTGTTCCCCCGCCCGGCTACCATAATAATTCTATTATTTATTTATTTAAATGTAGTTGCAGTGCGCACTATGTTGGGCGAACATCGCAAAGATTAGATTTCCGTTTGAAACAACATGTACCATCAAAGATTCGTTATGCAAATTTTTAACCCTCGGATGTTCTGAAAAGTACATATGGTTCTGCGGTTTGTGATCACCTTATAAATAACCATGCGTATGCCACAAATTTCAGTGCTGACATGTTTACGATCCTGAGTAAGTCGCGCACGCCGTTTCATGTAAAACTTCTAGACACTATTTTTATTAAGTCTTTGAGACCTTCTCTTTGCAAAAATCATTTAGGACTTAATTTATTCTATGTAATTTCACCCCCCCGTTTATGTTTAGCTTATTCCCCCCCATCTCGTAATATTCATGACTTTTTTAAATCGTATTTTCCTCGATTTAGCGCTGTTGAGAGAGAAACGAAACCTGGTTAGCTAACCATTATTATCATTTTTTATTTTTTAAATAATTTTGTTGATTGGTCTATATTTATCCAATATATATATATATATATATATATATATATATATATATATATATATATATATATATATATACATATATATATATTACATATATTATATATATTATATGCATATATATGTGTGTGTGCGTGTGTGTGTATACGCAATAGAGAATATTAAACTGATAACATTTAAATTATAACAGTAAACTTTTATATATATATGCATATGTAAATGTATATATATAAATATATATGTATATATATATGTACACATATATATATTATGTATATATGCATATAAAATTATATATTTTAGAGATGTTTGTCTTTGATGAAGGCGTTTACTTCTTTAGTTGATATTTAAGTCAATTCCGAACATTAGCAAATATGATATTAAATTTAAAAGAAACCGTATTATTTTTTTAGAAAGGAGTTTAATCTGATCAATATTTCTAAAGATTTTATTTGAAGGTTTCTCTTTAGTTAGCTTTTATATTATTCAGAAATCAATAAAATATAAACTAAGGAGCAAACAATTTCCCTATTTTTCTCCATAACTTATCACCAAACGGTATCTACTATTAGCGCTATCGTATATATATAAATATATATATATATATATATATATATATATATATTTATTTATATATATATATATATATATATATATACTAGCAATATATATATATATATATATATATATATATATATATATATATACTAGCAAAAGTACCAGTCGTTGACTGGGTTCAAAAGCAGCCCACAGAAAATGGACTCTGATTTATGAAAGTATGATAGGTTATGAAAAGGAAGGGTTGTAAATTTGGGTTGAATTTGGGGGTATCAAAACCAAAGCAAAATATGATGAATGTAAAATAAAATAGATAAACCTCATAATTTATTATACCATACCTCTTCACACTGAAACACTTATCACAATATTCTGTGGATCTATATTAAAAAACCTTGTAAAACTTTGTGACATATTTCCATTCTATGAAGATCAGGCGCGAACGAACACCCCATAATTTTATTATACCATATTTTTTCAAACTGAAACATAACTATCAAAGTATACTTACGCAGATAGATATGAAATGCCTTTATTAAAGTTTGTGCCTATTTCAGTTCTATGAAGGCGAGGCGCGAACGCAGATCCCACAATCTTATTATACCATTCCTATTTAAGCTAAAACATACTTATCAAAGCATTATTATGTACATCTATATAAAAACACTTGTAAACGTTTTTTTTTAAATTTAAAATTTTTTTTTATTTCCATACTTTGTTGACCAGGCGCGAACGCAGACCCCACAATTATAATGAACCATCGTTCTGACAGATCAAACATAGCCATTCCTGTGTCTCGGTACATCTTCTATCGTTATATGTAATCAGTTTTTCAAAATAGTCAACCATATTGGAGCCTATTCGTGACCAGACCCACACACAGACGTTCAGCTTTATATATATATATATATATATATATATATATATATATATATATATATATATAAGAGAAATTAAGCGAACCCCACTATTTGTTGTTTGTAAAACATTCCATGAACAAAGCTTCTTTCTTAGAACTGCACGCCTGTGGAACTCTGTTCCGTCTGCCTGCTTCCCTCCGGACTACAACTTGGATGTCTTCAAGTCCAATGTTAACACATTCTTAATGAACCGCCCCCTTAATTAAACACTTCATCAAATCTCCACACTAACGTAATGTACTTACAATAGCCCTTACCCCTGAGTGGCTTCCGGGCCTTGATAAGTGGTTATCACTGTGTAAAAAAACAAAAACAAAAAAAAACTCCTGACATTTTGAGTACTGTGCGACGGGCAAGTGTAAATTTAATAGACGTTATGGGCACTGCTTCGTAGTCAGATGGTTTGAGCTGCCGAGTGTCAACACGGCGGTTGTAGGTTCGATCCACGAATCGGAAAGGGTGTATGTCTAGCCGCACAGATGTGGATGAATATGAAAGCTCCCCTCTTCGGGCTGAGCATTTTTTAAATATATTTTCACCCTACGCGTATTTAAGCAATTAAGCGAAGGCCACTCTTAATTTGTTTGTAAACAAACTAATGGTTTGAGGACTGTGCGACGGGCAAGTTTGATACAACGAAACAGTACTCTATGTGGATGACCATATCTAAATGTATACAAATATTCATGGGGTTACATTTAACATCGATGATCTGTAACGTCAATAATTCATCTCAACTTCTTGCCAAATTTTTAAGAGGGCATTATCAACAGTGAAAATGTTAAGAGTTATAAAATAGATATTATATGTTCACAGTTATTACTAGCATATATCATTGATGATTAAAAAGTTTACTGCTGTTTTCTACGTACCTGAGTGCTTGCTGTACGCGAAAGGGTCAGGAAGAAAATGGCGCACATTAAAAAATAGTATTCAAGTAAAAATTATTCGATATGGTTACATATCATGCAAAAGAATTATCCACATTTAACATTAGAATAAAACTCAAATATAATTTAATAAAAAATAAATTATCAATAGTCTTATTTTGTTTATTCGCCATTTGTTATTAGTAGGGCTATGACAATAGCATGTTCTCCTCATTATTTTGACTCTCGAGTATATATCCAACACAGTTAGACACAGTTAATCAATCGAGAACCACATCACTCTATATCAAACCATATAATATATTAACTGATATTTACTCGAGAGTGAAAATAATGAAAAGAATATTCTCCAATCAGAGCCTTAGTTATTACTTGGTTAAATGTCAAACTGATTTATCCCCTATTTAAAAAAAAAAAGATTGTTTTGTCCTTAACAATGGCAGATATTTGAATAAATCCCCGTTTCTATTCTGCTAGACCTTACATTTTTTTCTGTTAGTATATCGAAATAGCTAGAAGATCGACTGTTTGTGGATAACCGAGGGCAAGAGACACGTTCCCAAAACTTAGAAACAACTACACTTGCAAAGTTTTATTTCAAGAAAAGCATACGATACCAATGGCTGATTTATTCATGCAATACACTCAGGAATTGCAGATCGTGATATCCTGAATGTCTAGGTACAAATGTGAAAAGTAAGAAACCAAAAAAAAGTAACCAACAATGTTTGTCATTCAGTGAACCAGGGTGAAAGTTTCGCTGCGCCCGAACTACATTGGCCAAATGTATATATGTAAATGACCCCTACTGCGTCAGTAGGCGTCTTTCCTACATTGTGGTTAAGCAAGGGACTATGATAAAAATCTAAAAGAGTTGATTAAAAATAGCTTTACTTGGCTTCTTTTTTCAAAGCAGATATATGATAATTCATTGGAAGCCCGCCAGTCATAAACGTATTTTTTAGCTTAGTACACCATTTTCTTTCTTTTTACACTTCTTATGCCTGAATCTTTTTTCGTTCGTTATTTGTTTTTACTGTTTGTGATTAGTTTTTACCTTAACAAAGGAAAATACCACAAGAAAAAATGACAATGTCTATCCATGCAAATATAAATTACATTTTCATGCCGACAGAAAGCGAGTTTGAAGGAATAGTCTTATATGAAGTCATTGGTAGTGAAAAAAAAATCTTGCACTGACTCTCCAAAGCAAACAATGCCTCGACTATTGTTGAGATGACTTACTACTGAATCAAGTATGTTTCTGGTTTTGTGAAAGGTCGACTTTCTCGGGTTTTATCTCCTCTCTTTGAGAAAGGGTTAATTTATTGCTAATCCCCTGTATTTAATTTTGTTCTCTTTCACCCTTAAACTGTTGTCTTAAAACTTGAAGGACACCGTTTAATCCCGTATTTCACCAATATTTCTTTTATTTTTGACACCCTACTTTATACCACTCCCATTCAGAGACTGAACTTTTCTTTTCTAAGTACCTGGTAAACAGTGGGCCGTCTACACTTAGCAGACAGCTGAAAAGACCTTACTAAACGATATTTTCTTTACAATCGTTTTGTACACATTGTAAATAGTATCTTACTTATCACGAGGAAGTTACTTACGTACCTTTCCTTTATGTAAAAAAAAATATTTTTTTATATTAAAACAAATGCGTAATTAGCTAGCTAGGCGTAACCCTAGAGTGAATGCAGTATTTTTGTGAGAGTGTCTAACTTAGGGCAAGGTCAGAATTGAACACATTTAAATTCAACCTCTCTCTCTTTTTTTTTTTTTTTTTTACACAGTGATCACCACTTATCAAGGCCCGGAAGCCACTCAGGGATAAGGGTTATTGTAAGTAGATCACGTTAGTGAGGAGATTTTATGAAGTGTTTAATTAGGGGGGCGGTTCATTAGGAATTTGTTAACATTAGACTTGAAGACATCCAAGTTGTAGTCCGGAGGGAAGCAGGCAGACGGAACAGAGTTCCACAGGCGTGCAGTTCTAAGAAAGAAGGTTTGCTCATGAAATCCGCGTTTTGATTTAGGCACAGATATAGAGTGGGGGAAATTTTTCTCTGTTAGGATTTCAGTCTTTAGGGAACAAATCAACGTTTATAAATTTTGTAGAAATATGCTTATAATAGTACTCATTTTTTTTTTGTTAAGTAAAATCGTCTGAGGCACCCCTTCTATTTTTTGCAGGCAAGCAAAAGTTCTCTTCCTTTTGCCCTTGCGTCGCATCATTCTGCCTTGGAAGGGAGATAAACAATCTTGTGCTGGCTCTTAAAAAGAAAAAGAAAAAAGACGTCTTGGTGTAAGGAGTGGCTAATTATGCAGGGCGTTGATAAGTAGTAAAACTATCGCCTAGAGTTGTTGTGAATTTGCATAATCAAAAATGCAGAATGTGTCTTGAACATAACTTAAGTATCATAAAATACATCCGACCGCATGACGCAAATATTTCAACGTCTATTTTTAAAAACGTATTTAACGGCACATTTTGTACGTTTTCTATTGAATGGAATACATTGTTTTAATTAAAACAGTCGGGGGCGAGGGCGTCATTGCCCGATCATAAAATACGCTTAAATATAATATTGTAATTTGTCCAGATTCCATGTATATTATTATAGAGACGTGATTTCAAAAGTTAAAAAAATATTTGCGTGCCATCAAACGAAAGCAAAACTGTAGAATTCAAAGTTGTTGGCGTTACAACTGTACCAACGTAATACGGATATGAACTGATTAAAAATTAATGTACAAAATATATAACGATTTTTTTTTTTTTACATTTTTGACCCCTTTTGACCCCTTAAAACGATTTTAACCGGCTAAAGACCCATAAAAGAACGGCCCATAAAAAAATCCAGTCATTTAAGGCTCCTAGCTCCGCTCTGCAACTTTTAGTTTCGGGAGAGAACGAGTTTGAAAATATGGAGACAGACAGACAGACAGACAGACAGACATATATCCTTTTATATATAAGATTTTAATCCAATCAACTGTTGGTATTTTGCAAAATATATCCGTTTGCCGCTGATTTACCAAATACCACACCTTTTCCTATATTTCTTTATTTCTTGCTTGTTTTTCAATCTAACGTTTGCATTTCTGTTTTTTCTCTCTCTCTTATTGTCTTACATTCTCTCTAAATTATTTTTGTTTAAACATTCCGGATTATTTAGTATTATGCTAAAAGTATTTACTAATAGATAGACCAGGGTTCATACCAATGACTTAAAATTCGTACTGGATGACCCCTTGCTAAACAGGAGGAGCAAGTGCTAATAATCTTTGAAATCATGTGGTGCCCTTTACGACACTTTGGTCTAGCAGCTAATAAAAGGTATCCTTCGGGCCGCCTTGGACTATAGTCGGCAACTTAGCTTCAGCTAAACAGTACAGCTTTTTTTCTTCCTGTTGTATACTGGCTCATTCCGATGAGGTAAGGACACTTGTAATAAAGTATACCAATGTGTGTGAAAATATATTACCTTTTATATATTGATAGTGTTCAGTATTTCCCTAAAGTCACTAATGCAATTGACATATGACTTTACATGTATATTTTTTCTACATTAACAAATGTTTGTAAATCTCGGTAATTATGCAGAATACGAAACGTGCTACATTCTACATAGGATATTTGAGTAAATTGAAAATTTACGGTAACTTTTGTTTATTCAATCGTTAGGTTAAAACGTAAAATAGTTAGAAAACGGCCTCTCCTCTTCAAGTTAATGATAATTTTCTAAATAACAAGTGGATAATGCGTGGTCCCCCGTGAGTGCACAGTGAATCGGGGCATGAAAAAATTACTATGTTCAGTATTTGCCCCTCCCCATTTAGTCCCCAAAGTCCGCAGGGGACGTCAAATCCTGGTGAAAATGAACAAACGGTGCCGTTTTAAGCCTTAACATATTTAAATTTGAGTTATGCACCATGCAAAAATAAAAAAAAAATTAAAAAAAATGCCCAAGTCCCTAAAGCCTTAACATATTTCAATTTGAGTTCAGCACCATGCTAAACTGCTAAATAGACATACAGAGAAAATTTTGGACAAACATGGTAAAATAGTCCGAAAAAATGGAGTGTTTTTATTAGTCCTAAAGGAGCACCTGGGACACACCCAACAGTTATCGCGAAGTATAGACAAAAAATTATTATGAAATCAGTTAGTTACAACTTTTCAGAAAGTTTTATAAAAATCTAAGGCACCATTTTTTCAATAAACAGAAAAGTGTCCATTTTAGCCATTTTAACCCGAAAGGCACCACTAGGTTAGGGGCAACCGGAGTTTTCTTGGAGAATCCGTTCTGTTATTTTTTTTTTTTTTACTCATATCATGTTTAATGTTTGTGTAAAATTTCAAAAAATCGAAGGCGTAGTTATTGAGAAAAGTGCGGACAGACGAACGGACGAACGGACAAGCGTGAATTTGCAGGTGTACCCTGCTTTTATTGAGGGACCAATAATGTTATTATTTCAGCTTGTTTTCCGCAGACGTATCTAAATCCAACTACGCAATACCAAAATCAAACCCGCAAAGTCTTGAGTACTATGTAGTTGCCGTGACCGTATTATCTTTCGGGCTGGCATATGGTTTTATGCCACTTTGGAAAGCCCAGACTCCCAGGCTTTACTTTCTCGCTTTTATACGAAGAGATTAGGTAACTATGCTGGCAGTTCCCGTTTACTCATCGGTACACTAAGTAGGAAGGATACTTTATGGGTCTCTCTGTGATCGGATCGTTACTTCTTGTTACTAACACGATTAAACACGAAGTCATGTGAAACTTATATGCATACCATGTTTTATCAATATCAAGATGCATGCTTCGGCAAAGAGAGAATGCGAGAGAAAGATATAGAGAAAAAAAGAACTGGTTACTATTTGCATCTGTTGAAACCTTACTTACATTTTGTTTGTACTCATCCATTACGTCCGGACACTCTCGCTTAGATGTTTACTCAAGACTCTACTTTAAATATTTTTCAGCATACTGATCACGCGACCAATTCCATTTCTGATCGCATGAATTCCTTTTGATCTGCGATCCCTGAAGGAGCAGAACCCAGTAACGAGCATCTGCATATAGTAGACTGGCTTAAGGCCTCCATAACGCAGATATATTTCAACCATTCGTTTCTTTCTTTCTGGCTCGTTTCTTTTTTTTTCTTTCTTCTTTCGCTATTCTGTCGTCGTTATCCTTTGGTTTGTTTCGCTTTTCTTTCGTGTGTTTCGTTTTTCTTTTGTTTGTATCGTTTTTCTTTCGTTCGTTTCGTTTTTCTGCCGTCTGTTTCGTTTTTATTTCGTGTGTTTAGTTTTTCTTTCTTGTGTTTCGTTTTTCTTTCATGCGTTTCGTTTTTCTTTCGTGTTTCGTTTTTCTTTCGTCTGTTTCGTTTCTCTTCGCTTGTTTCGTTTTTATTTCGTCTGTTTCGTTTTTCTTTCGTTTGTTTTGTTTTTCGTTCGTGTGTTTCATTTTTCTCTTGTCTGTATCTTTTTCACTTTATTGATCGTTATTTTTAATCATTTTCTTTCCTCATTCCTCCTTTAGTTATTCCTCTTTTAAAAAAAATATTTCGTTATTCCATATTTCCTTTCTCATTTTCCATTTATTTCCATCTAATATTAAAGAATAATATTTGTATTATTTTCAAATCCTTTCTTCCTTGTATTCCTTTATTTATTGATTGTCTGTTTAAGAATTGTTTGTTACTTTTATTTTGTAATTCTTTTGTTATTATTTTTTTTCTTTATATGTTCTTGGTGTAACTCTTTTTTTTTTCGTTTAGTTACAGATTCTTTAACAATGGGTTTATTGTCTTCACACCAGGGTTTATCTTAACACGCATGCAGGTGTGTGCAGTCAAGCGCCTCAAATATCTGTTCTGCGTCCAGTTCTGTTTCTCCTCTATATAAATAATCTGAAAAATGAATTGACTGACAAGCTACTAACTTCTACGAGCGATGGATAAATACGTAGAAATAAAACCGATGTATAAATACGTAGAAATAAAAACGCTGTATAAATACGTAGAAATAAAAACAATGTATAAATATGTAGAGATAAAAATGATGTATAAATACATAGAAATAAAAACGATGTATAAATACGTAGAAATAAAAACGATGTATAAATACATAGAAATAAAAACGATGTATAAATACATAGAAATAAAAATGATGTATAAATACATAGAAATAAAAATGATGTATAAATACATAGAAATAAAAATGATGTATAAATACATAGAAATAAAAATGATATATAAATACATAGAAATAAAAATGATGTATAAATACATAGAAATAAAAACGATGTATAAATACATAGAAATAAAAACGATGTATAAATAGGTAGAAATAAAAACGATGTATAAATACATAGAAATAAAAATGATGTATAAATACATAGAAATAAAAATGATGTATAAATACATAGAAATAAAAATGATGTATAAATACATAGAAATAAAAACGATGTAAAAATACATAGAAATAAAAACGATGTATAAATACGTAGAAATAAAAACGATGTATAAATACATAGAAATAAAAACGATGTATAAATACATAGAAATAAAAATGATGTATAAATACATAGAAATAAAAATGATGTATAAATACATAGAAATAAAAATGATGTATAAATACATAGAAATAAAAAATATGTATAAATATGTAGAAATAAAAACGATGTATAAATACATAGAAATAAAAATGATGTATAAATACATAGAAATAAAAATGATGTATAAATACATAGAAATAAAAATGATGTATAAATACATAGAAATAAAAATGATGTATAAATACATAGAAATAAAAATGATGTATAAATACATAGAAATAAAAAATATGTATAAATACATAGAAATAAAAATGATGTATAAATACATAGAAATAAAAATGATGTATAAATACATAGAAATAAAAATGATGTATAAATACATAGAAATAAAAATGATGTATACATACATAGAAATAAAAATGATGTATAAATACATAGAAATAAAAACGATGTATAAATATGTAGAAATAAAAACGATGTATAAATACATAGAAATAAAAATGATGTATAAATACATAGAAATAAAAATGATGTATAAATACATAGAAATAAAAATGATGTATAAATACATAGAAATAAAAACGATGTATAAATACGTAGAAATACAAACGATGTATAAATAGGTAGACATAAAAACGATGTATAAATACGTAGAAATAAAAACGATGTATAAATACGTAGAAATACAAACGATGTATAAATATGTAGAAATAAAAATGATGTATAAATGCGTAGAAATACAAATGGTGTATCCATATGTAGAAATAAATACGTAGAAATAAAAACGATGTATAAAGATGTAGAGATAAGAACGATGTATAAATACGTACAAATAAAAACGATGTATAAATACGTACAAATAAAAACGATGTATAAATGCATAGACATAAAAACAATGTATAAATATGTCGAAATAAAAACGATGCATAAATATGTAGAAATAAAAACGATGTATAAAGATGTAGAAATAAAAACGATGCATAAATATGTAGAAATAAAAACGATGTATAAAGTTGTAGAAATAAAAACGATGTATAAAGATGTAGAAATAAAAACGATGCATAAAGATGTAGAAATAAAAACAATGTATAAATATGTAGAAATAAAAACGATGTATAAAGATGTAGAAATAAAAACGATGTATAAAGATGTAGAAATAAAAACGATGTATAAAGATGTAGAAATAAAAACGATGCATAAATATGAAGAGATAAAAACAATGTATAAATATGTAGAAATAAAAACGATGTATAAATACGTACAAATAAAAACGATGTATAAATGCATAGACATGAAAACAATGTATAAATATGTCGAAATAAAAACGATGCATAAATATGTAGAAATAAAAACGATGTATAAAGATGTAGAAATAAAAACGATGCATAAATATGTAGAAATAAAAACGATGTATAAAGATGTAGAAATAAAAACGATGCATAAATATGTAGAAATAAAAACGATGTATAAAGATGTAGAAATAAAAACGATGTATAAAGATGTAGAAATAAAAACGATGTATAAATATGTAGAAATAAAAACGATGTATAAATATGTAGAAATAAAAACGATGTATAAATACGTAGAAATAAAAACGATGTATAAATACGTAGAAATAAAAACGATGTATAAATATGTAGAAATAAAAACGATGTATAAATTCGTAGAAATAAAAACGATGTATAAATACGTAGAAATAAAAACGATGTATAAATACGTAGAAATAAAAACGATGTATAAATATGTCGAAATAAAAACAATGTATAAAGATGTAGAAATAAAAACGATGTATAAATACGTCGAAATAAAAACGATGCATAAATATGTAGAAATAAAAACGATGTATAAAGATGTAGAAATAAAAACGATGTATAAATATGTCGAAATAAAAACGATGTATAAAGATGTAGAAATAAAAACGATGTATAAATATGTCGAAATAAAAACAATGTATAAATATGTAGAAATAAAAACGATGTATAAATACGTAAAAATGTATAAATACGTAGAAATACGTATGAATATATAGATGAGGAATTGCATAGAAATACCCAGAAATATATAAATACGTTGAAATAAAAACGATATATAAATACGTAGAAATAAAAACTACTATCCACAGAATTTGGTCCTATTTTTCAAACTGAAATTTACCTTTGAATTTTGATAAATATTTTCATATTTGCCCTCTCTCCACTAACACTTGACAATCGTTTTTTTTTCACTCAAACTGCTAACCATCGGCACTCATACAAAACATCTTGGTACAGTGGTCGATACCAACTTAAAATAAACGCATCACAATATCGAGATGGTGAGTAAACCAGGCGAATTCCCTATCTGATCCGTTTGAAGCCTAACAGAAAAGACGTACAATTTTAATACACAACACCGGTACATTCATTGTTGAGTATGATATCTAAGTAACATATCCCAATTTTCAAAATGCTATTAGGCAACGATTAGAAATCAAAATCATGACGGCTTCGTAACGCTTGACTGCAAAAACGGTTTCGATGACTAAATCTATTTTAATTTGAATGACGAAGGGTGCGAGGGATTTAATACTGGCATACAGCGTCATCAATGCAAATGTAAATCTACTTTTAGAGAAGCTTTTTTCACACCAGAACATAGTCGCGGTCTCTGTAGGAACTCGTAGAAGATATACAATATAAGCTCTGTGCTTGACCTTTACTCCTGATCTAAAATTGAACACATACATCAAATCCGTTGCCAAGGGCACTGGAAAAATGGTAGGATCTTTCTACCGCTTCAATAGATATCTCACCCCTGATGCAATTCTTTGCCTATATAAAAACCAGATGCGTCTAATGATGGAATACTGTTGCCACATCTGGGCAGGAGCTGATAAAAGCAGATTATCCTGCTTTGACAAAGTTCAAAATAGACTTTGTTGCTTAGTGGAGGATGCTCTTTTCTCTTCCCTACAACCTCTTTCCCACAGAATCTGTCCCTGCTTTATCGTTATTTTCATGGCAAGTGTTCTTCTGAGTTCTAATATATGCCCCCCCCCGCGCCAAATTCTCACAAAAAACACTCGTCCAGCCAAAACCATTATCAATAATTTCCCCCACTCTTTATCTGTGCCTAACCCTAAACGTAGATTTCATGAACAACGCTTCTTTCATAGAACTGAACGCCTGTGGAACTCTCTTCCGTTTCCCTGCTTTCCAACTGACAACAATTTGTTGTCTTCGAGTTCAATGTAAACAAGTTCTTGATGAACTATCCCCCTAAGTAATTCCGTTTACAAAATTTTCACTACTACGCTGTAATCCCATTGACTACTATACACTCATTAACCTTTATCATCGAGTGGCCTTCAGACAGTGATAAGTGGTGACACCTATGAAAAAACAACAAAAGAGACATTATTGCTTTCCATTCTACAAAACATCACTATATTGTGTCCGTGTTTCTGGTTTTTGGAATAGTCTGCCAGAAGAGGTCGCGAAAATGCCTATTATATACAGATTAACATCGTATTAGAACAAAGATTTATACTGTATACGAATTAAATATATGCTGTATTTTTTTACATGGCTTGGTGACGATTGCTATTTTTTCTAATAAAATTGAATGATTGATATCGTGTTTGGTGTCGGTCTTTTCTCGTTATAATCCATAATTGATTACTTATGTTACAAAAAGAAAACATAGTAACTGAAATATGAATAAGAGAAAATAATATTTTAAAATATTGGAGGATTTGGCCCAAATTAAATATTAAAATTAGTAAAAAAAAATTACCAAGAAAAAAAAACGTATAAGCGATGTTGCCTACACAACGCAACCACATTCGCTGGATTTTATTCTTGAAAAACATAAGTCGATCTTTGTGCGGTCGCTGGATGAACCGCTTTCATAGAAAATAAGTAGGCGATGTTGGTAACCATTTTAATCTTAAAGATTCGAGACTAAAAAACAAAAAAAATGATAGTTCTCAAAATTGACGTTTATGAGCTTGTTGAAGTTCAGCCTTCCAGAAATTACGGATTTTGGGTGGAGACGAGGCTGTGTCTTCATATGAGAGTGCCTTCTGATAGGTTTTTATGGCACACAAATACCATCGTGCACAACTTATTTTCAACAAAACAACAATTAAAATCTAAAGTGGACATTCAGTGTTTACAACAACAAATATCAAGAAAGAATGGATTTCATGCGTTCCTTGGGCCGAATTCTAATGAAATGTGAATATTGAATTAGTTCACTGAGCGAAAAAGTGAGTTATAATAATACATCTATATCTATATATCTATAACGGTGAACGTGTCTGTGTGTCTGTGTGCGTGTACATTTCCATACGCAATAACTCTGTTAATTTTAAGTCTACAGACTCGAAATTTGATATACAGTGTACTGAGATTTGGGAAAATCTTTGTGATCGATTTTCGGCCAGAAATTTGGCTGTTAAGGGGTCAAAGTTCAACGATTTGACCTTTGAGAACTCTACCAAACTCCTTCGACAATTTTGTGTCTTAACACTTGAAATATTAGATATAGGTTACTTGGACATGGATCTAACTTAATAACTTCATTTGAGCCCAAAACAATAAATGTTAAGGGGTCCTAATAAGGGAAAATAAAAAAAAGATACCGCTTACGTCTCTGCCAAAATACTCAGACAATTTCTGGTCTAAACATTTGAAATTTTACATAAAGGGTGTTCAGAGATAGGGCAAGCTTTTTAATCGGTTTGGGTCGAAAATTTTAGTTAACAATATATAAATGTATGTATGTATGTTTGCATGTTTGCCTAAAACTTTCGACAGAGGCGACGGATTTTTACAAGATCAGTATCGTTTTAAAGTTCGACTGTTCAGACAACAAATATCGAAAATTTGGCTAATAACATATCTTCACCTCCAACTTGGCACTTTTCTACAGGGGGATGGTGCTTTTTTCGCCGATATTTTTGAAAGTCATCCTCTCCTTTAGATTTTCTAGCCTTAATTTAAACGTAAGTCACTTCCGGTTTGGCGATGGTCGTAAAAGCAAAGACGTCAGGGCTTTTTCCGTTCTTTTCCTCATTCGCGGTACGGGTTCGAACCTGCCTTCCTGCTACCACTTTTTTTTGAGGGGGTCAACATACACATCCAAACACCCGGGCAAAGCCAGGCTTAAATGCTAGTGTATATATAACAGTGAAATTGCCTGTGTGTCTGTGTGTTTACAGTTTTTTACGTCTGTGCGTATGTCCGTGTGTCTGTGTTTTTACAGTTTTCTGTTAATTTGAAGTCTGAAGACTCGAAATTTAATATGCAGGGTACTGAGATTCGGGAAAATCTTTGTAATTCGTTTTCAGCCAGAAATTTGGCGGTTAAGGGGTCAAAGTTCATCGATTTGACCTTAGAGAACTCTATCAAACTCCTCCACCAATTTTGGGTATAAACACTTGCAATCTTAGATATAAGTTCATTGGACAGTGATGTAACTTTATAACTCGATTTGAGCCCTAAGGGGTCATAATAGGGGTCAAATTTAAAAAGAAAATTCACCGATTTTTTGCATTCCTCCAAACACCCGGGCAACACCGGGCTGAAATATGCCCAGTCGTAAAATTCGCTTAAATATAATACTTTAATGAATGCAGATTTCGTATTTATTATTATTATTATTATTATTATTATTATTATTATTATTATTATTATTATTATTATAGGAGGACTCGTAAACCGGCGTTGCTCACTGGAATCATGCCACCCTTTTAAAAAAACAAAAAACAAAATAAAAAACTGCGGTTGTTGTTAGTGACCAATTCCCAATACCCTAATGTTAAGAAAGGCTTTCGTATAGACACCCTCAACTTCGCCATGGTAAGAACAGCTTTCGGTATAGACACCCCATTTTATTAGGGGGGAGATTGAAGTGCACCCCTGTGGAACTCTGTTCTGGTTGCCTGTTTCCCACCTGACTACAACCTGGATGTCTTCAAGTCCAATGTAAACAAATTGCTGATGAACCGCCTCCTTAAGTAAGACACTTTATCAAATCTCCAACACTAATGTACTGTATACACAATAACCTTTAACTCTGAGTGGCTGTAAAAAAAAAAAGGTAAAGTAAAAATTTACTTAAAATAATTAATAATGATGTCTGAGCAGTGCCGATAATGAGTCCGGAAAAGAGAAGTAAACAAGAAAACAAATATTTAACAAATAATTATTTCTGTAGTCAATGTAATTTAGGGTAAATTTATAGATTAACGGCGTAAGTTATTTGAGAGACACAACACATATAAAAACTATTTTTATATAATACATTATTAGACTCAAAGGCTGAAATAAAACCAGAAAAAAATTCGTTGTTTATATTTTTTCATCATTTTTATGAAAATAAATGCACAATATTGTAGGCTGCCGCAGCGTTTTAAAAATTTGGCCTTTATAAGGCGTTTTTAAGGCCAAATTTGTCCCTTTTACGCTTTTTCATGGAACCATGTTTTAATTGAGGATAAAAAAGACGAAATTTGGCCATAAAAGTTCCATCTGAGATGACAATTTTAATTTGGTCTTTCTAAAGTTTGAACTTTAGAAAGACCAAATTAAAAAGTGTCATGGCGGCCTCGACTGGCGTAAATTTAGCTAAATAAAAAATGATAAAAAATTATAAAAATGGAAATTTTCTGGTTTGTATCAGCTTTTGGGTCTAATAATATGTTTTATGTAAAAAAATGTTTTTATAATTTGTTTGTCTGTCAACAAATGAAAATAAAAACGGCATAGTGTACGGTTTGTACGCAGTAGACACGATGAATAACATGACTGATTCTTAGGTAAGTATAGAAAAATATATAAGTAACTAAATCGTCCACAGTAATAGTAAATGTTAAATGTTTATGAGGGATACCCTTTTCTCTTTCGTGCAATCTCTCTCCCACAAAAGTGGCGTTGCGAGCCTGTCTTTGGTTTATCGTTATTTGCATGGCAAGTGCTCATCTGTGCTCCAATCTCTGGCCCCCCTCGACAATCTTTCACAAAAAACACCCCTCTAACTAAAACCGCTGTCAATAATTTTCCCAATTCTTTATCTGTGCCTAAATCAAAACCTAGATTCCATGAACAAAGCTGCTTTCTTAGAAGTGCACGCCTGTGTAATTCTCTTCCGTTTGCCTCTTTCCCACCTGACTACAACTTAGATGTCTTCAAGTCCAACATAAACACATTCCTGATAAACCGCCCCTTTAAGTAAGACACTTTATAAAATCTCCATTATTAACGATTACTACGATATTATCCCATTGATTACTGTACACGCAATAACCCTTGTCCCCGAATGGCTTCCGGGCTTTGATAAGTGGTGACTACCACGTAAAAACAAAATAAGAAAAATATAAAAGAAAGCTCCCCGCAAAACAAATGAAAATACAACAGAAAAGGAAATAGTATCCTGCTTAAAAACGTTTCAAAATCGGAAAATAAGAAATGGTACCGTGCGTTCGTTTATGTATGAAGAAGTGAATTCTGAAATAATAAAATTAGGCAGTCTTAGAAAATTAGATTGGGCGGATTTTGAGAAAAGGCAATTATTTTTTAAATAGGTTAATGGAAAGATAATGTTATGTATATCTAGCTAATAACCAGTTACGAAGGGTGCAATGTAAGTATCTTAGGAAAATGTAGAATATGTCCCGCTTTTCACTGGTAGCAGGGCAAGGACTAAATATTTATAGAGAAAAATAGGAACTACTTCTATTGATGTCACGATTGTGATGGTGTTTCTCCAAGGATGCAATGCTTTATAACTATATAATGTGTCTATAATTGTGTTCGAAAATAACATAAGATAGAGACTAATACCCTCAACCTAATGAGTATGTGGCATCTGTTATTGCAAACCTATGATACTTTAAATAAAATAAAATAGTATATAGGACATTATATTGGGCCCAATATAGAGTTATTATTTAAAAATTAAAAAAATACCCCTGCGTCACCATTGAGAATCGAAACCAAAACGTTTAGCTTATGATTTACTTTTTTCTTTGGCGTTAATGCTTGAGCTATAAAGCCACGATTGCTGAAAGGCTAAAAATTATAACATGAACCAATAGCTATTACGTTACGCATGCATATTCGTAATGCCATCGTTCGACCCTCACCTGGTAAATTCCATTTAAAATTTTCACTTTTGCACCGAATTTCCTTAGCTAAAACTCAAACAAAAAGTTTCGCATGTATTCGAATACCCTATAAATTAAGTTTCATATATGTACACCAAAAACTAACGAAAAAGTTTGATAGGCAAACTTTTTTAAACAAGTATACATACGCATATATAAATATATATAGAAAGAGGTTTTTGTTTATTATAATCTTTTGACGTAAATATTACGCAAGTATAAATAATGTAGAATACCTACATGAATATAATTACACGTAATAGTTAGCTAAAGATGATCATCCCACAAGAAAACAAAAAAAAATAATACGGAATTAATTAAAATGAATGTTAAAAAGAATATGCAAATTAGTAAGCCCACGATCGATATATAACTTTTATATATAGTTTTATTTTCTTGTTAAATAAAGAGAAAAAAAGGTTTATAATATGAATATCATACACAAAAAACAAATTCATACGAGTGTATATATATATATATATATTTAATTATAATACTCAAGTGACCCTGTAACGGGTGTTGTAACCCAAAATCCGTATTACGACTTCCGGTTTCGCATGCGTACATAAACAAATAATCAACGCGACAATAAAATGTATTGTTTTACTTTGTACGTTTTCAGTGTTCCAATTGTTTTTTTTTTCGCGTTTAAATTATCCAAATAAACAATTGTTAATACTCTCTGCATTTTTTACATCGTACATTTCCGTAATACGTTTAAGTAATTTTAACGCAATTTTCTTACAAATAAATCTACTTTGACAACCATAACGGCGATTTAACCACCACCTTTTTTAAAAAAATTATTCTCCCTTTTTTAATACACCTTTCTTGAAGCACATTCATACATTTTCTTCTACATTACTAACATAACTACATAACCTTGGAATTATGTTTTTTTTTAATTTGTGTTACAAATAAATAATCAACGCGACAATAAAACGTATTGTTTTTCTCGCGTTTAAATTGAAAGATATATCAAAATTTAAATTTAATTTTAAGTACATGGTATCTGTAAAGTGCACATTTACCTATAAATATGGAAACCAATTATAATTCAATGGGTGTAAGTTTTAAAAATTTACAAAAACAATTATAAACAGAACGACTCATAGAAATATATCTATATTCTTTTTATTCATTTTAATATACTTTCATAGAAATGTTTCTGCTGTGTCACAAAACACTATTTTCTTTACGTCACACTCATACATTAATTCATTAGCTAATATTACATAATGATCCAACGGGTCACGGGTAGTCTAGTATACATATGTATATATATATATGTATATATATACATGTATATATATATCTGTACAAATATATTTTATTATAATATGTACCAATCCTTATTTTAGAAGCTCAATTACAGAGCAATATAGAGAATAAATAACACAAATTTATATTCCAAAATTCATGATTGTGACCATCTTATAATTTATTCATTTAACTCAGTTGACTTATAACATTCTTGACAGTATCTGTTTCGTAGGGAAAAATAAATCACTTAATTATTATATCAATCAGTGAATCCATTATACCCTTAACTCATCAGAAGAAATAGCAACAATCAATCCGTCAAAAGGAAATGGAGTGTTATTTGACATGATTAAACATCCGAAAATTGGAAGAGAAGCTGCAAATACAAGTTTATTTTTCCATAACGCCATTTTGAATTTTATCAAACCATCAAACCATTAAACCATCAAACCATTGTATAAATCAACTGAATTAAATTATAAGATGGTCAACATCATGAATTTTGGCATATAACTTTTTGTTATTTATTCTCCCTCTCTCTCTTTCTTTCTCTCTCTCTCTCTCTCTCTCTCTCTCTCTCTCTCTCTATATATATATATATATATATATATATATATCTCGATATATTGTCTCTCTCTCTATATATATATATAGCGATATATTGTCTACATTATGAATATTTTTCGGAAATTTTTGATATGACGACTTATAATTTGTATTATATATATCTATATATCTATATCTATATCTATATCTATATATATATATATATATATATATATATAACTACTTAATTTACTCACATAAAATTAGTATACGAAAGTAAAGATTTATGCGTAAGCTTTAAGTATTTACTTCAAAAGTGATCAATACGTAGGTAGAGATAGTTAGTAAGTTATAAACATAACTTACTATATATATATATATATATAATGAATTTGCCTCACAAAAGGAAAACCACTCGATGTAGCTAGCGGAAAATACTACTTGAATGTCAAAAGGTCAAATCTTTATAAGAATAAATGTTAGATGGAATAGATTCTGGCCCAGAGAAAAGCATTTCTCCTCTCGTTGTAAGAAACATCGTTCACGGGATGTAAAGAGTGAAGGACAAAATAAGAAAGGCGAAAGTATGAAAAATGTTTGTGTTGTCAGTATCAAATGTGTTGGAGTTTTTTTTTAGATGACGATAAATGTTTGTATTATTTTGATTATTCGGACTACTGATCGCATCTTGGGTGTTATTATTACAACTCTTTCGTCAATGTAACCTTCGATCTTCATATCGATTTTTCTGGACTCAGAAACATTTATGCGGGTGATACTAATCATAAAATAAAAACAACTACCCATGCACGCGTACGGGAATTAGAGCAAGCTATGCACGTGTAGTCAAGCATAGAGTTCCGTTCAAAATTCATACATATTTCCGAGTTTGGCATAATGATTCTCGAATTCGTCTTGATGGACCTTAAAAACGTCGATAGTTATATCGGCTTAAACGCTGGGGAGAAAAAAACATCCAAGATGAAAATAGTAGTCCTAATAAAACACACTGTCAACTATGTAACCATTATAAACTATGTAACCATTATAAACTATGTAACCATTATAAACTATGTAACCATTATAAACTATGTAACCATTATCAACTACGTAACCATTATCAACTACGTAACCATTAGCAACAATGTAACCATTATAAACTATGTAACCATTATAAACTATGTAACCATTATCAACTACGTAACTATTATAAACTACGTAACCATTATAAACTACGTAACCATTATCAACTATGTAACCATTATCAACTATGTAACCATTATCAACTATGTAACCATTATAAACTACGTAACCATTATAAACTATGTAACCATTATCAACTATGTACCTATTTACTATGCCTCCCCACGGGACAGAGTTAGACACCAGGGTCGTTTTTTAACGTGGAGAAAAGGTACAAAAATAAAAATTGTCTCAGTCGTGAAGGATTTCTCCTCCACCGAAAGAGAACAAGAAAATGAAGTGCAGCATCTGAAGAACAGATGGTATTTATTTGCTCCCCCACCGAGCAAATTAGGCACAAGGCCGATTTTTAATGTGAGGAGTGAAGGGAGGGGGAAGGGAAAAAGGGGACCAGCTCCCGAGAGGTGGGAAATGGGAGCTGGTTAATGGTCAGGCATGTGGGGTTGCCCCCACATCTGGTCTTTGCTAGTCATAGCTAGTCATAGCTAGTCATAGCTTGCAGCATCTGAAGAACAGATACTACACTTTGATCTATACCAAAAGGCCAATGTAACCAATGTCAATGTTGTGAATCACTGGCAATCAAATTCATAGTTTATGGTCAGTTATGAGTTATGGTAGTCCATCCATGTGGATGACGATGTCTTTTTCGTTTATTTATTTTTTTCTTCATTTATTTTTTAATAAAAAATAATTGACTCTGTGACTCTGTGGAGCACAGGAAGACAGGATATAGGTTTTGATGGTGAGTGGATACCGCTCGTCAGTGTCTCAGTGTGCGACGCTCCATAGCTTCTCGCTCATGCCTGTTGTTGAAGAAGGCTATCCGTTATCACATGTGGAGCGCCAAGTGTATCTGTCCGCTGCCAATGTCTCCAAAATATTGAAGGGGATATTGCAGGACTTGAGGGTGAGCTTGATTCAGTCTATGTAGCGTTTCTTCGGACAGCCGACGTTTCGTCAGCCGTGAGTGAGCTGATCGAAGAGATCTTCGAGGTAGTCTGTCTGAAGGAATCTTGATGATGTGGCCCAACCATCGAAACTGACGACAGATAAGGAGAGACTCTATTACGAATCTCTAAATGGGACACCTTGTGCCATCAATGGAGGCCGACGATCTGCTGTTTAGGTTTAGGGTGAGGGCTGATATGTGAGTAAATTTATCCATGTTCGACGAAAGTTGTATAAAACGCAAAATGTGAGAAGACTAGTATGAAGATGGGAATTTAATAATCGAATTCGTTATGATATTTATCGCCGACTCAGAGACTAGCTGATAGACTTACTTTGGCCCGATATTAATATGTGTCAGAGATACCTTCTCCGACATTTATTTCATGATCAGGTTGAGTAGAGAGATCTTTAACTACCTAAAGAATTTGAGCCTTGAGCCCAATTTGTTTTTTTTTTGAGCTGACTATCTGACAAAGCTTAAAAGAACATAGTCGCATTTTCAGTGTCAGCTGTCTTAAAATTTAATAGAATGTTAATTGCACTAAGTTTTGCTTCATGCAGATTTTCTCAACATTATGTACACACAATCAAACAGCCTTTATATATTTTCATCTGGATAGCTAATTTTGGACTCTTAACTCGAAGCTAAACCTTTGAGAAGCTGGTAATTTCCTGAACTTCGAGAAATAAAAACCTGTCGCCTTCAGATCTATCATATATAAACCATATATATTCGAATTTCGCCAGAGATTTCCCAATGTTTTGACCGAATAGACAACAGTAAGAATCCCCCTGAGCTCAGACCATGAATCGAAATTACTATTTCATAAAATGACTTTTTGACAAAATACAAAATAAATTTGTAGCATTTTCACCGTCAAGTCAATAGAATTTTCATTGCTTTCATAGTCCAGGGAGAATGTTTATTATTCTTTATGCAAATTGTATCGATTACCCTACACATATTTATCGACCGATATCTTCGTATTCACCAGTGAGAGAAATAATCAATATTATCTTGTGTTCACGAGCCTTTTATAAGAGTCGTTCATTAAAGATAATAAAAATGCCTATGTACTTATTTCTATCTTTTTAATGGCGATGTATGGCAATTGTTTAATACTATTGCCTACATTATGACTATGTTTCTGAAATTTTTTAGATGAGGACTTATAATCTTTATTATGTAGATTATTCAGACTACGTTTTTCATCTGCAGGTTGAATGTTTAATCCTCAGTGAAAGCGATACGAGAGGTACACTTGAGATGTATTAAAACTCAAACCTGGAGCACGCTACCTCACCATGTATTAAAGAGATCCAATCGGAATTCCGTGCAGAATCCCGAGTTCGACAGAACGATTTTCGAGTTTGACAAAATACTCATGATAACATCGGATATTATCTTGGAGGAAACGTTGTGCGAATAACGCTCAAGATGATAACAGTATTCTGAATAATGCAGATGATATAAACAATAATATAAACGATAATGACTCTCAACGCTTTTTAATATCTCTCTAAAGAACGTGTCAGAAACTTAGTTGAGCCTATTTAGGAGAATTTACTTTTACTATTAACCGAATGATTCTCAGGTCATCAGCAAAAGCAAATAAACACTGTCTAGCTGTCTTATATAAGTAAACAGCAGAAAGACCTGACTTTGCCCCGGATGGAATGATGATGAACGAATGTGCTACACTCCCATATTTTTATTGTCATCTAAACCTGTGAAATCGCCTATTTTTTCAATCAAATAGCATGTTCTTGTCGGGGTTCCGTCGCAGTGCACTTGAAGAAAGTTTCTCATGCATCCCAGCAGTGATTGAATCCACAATACATTGTAGTTTACATTGATTTTATGAAATTATTTTTATATAATGATGGCTTTAATTAAGTTTTAAAATGCAAAAATCAAGTATCATGGTTCATTTATGCTCTAAATAGAAGCATTCATCTCCAACCTACCCGGTAAAAGAACCTACTGTTTATTTTATCTGTCTGGCCTTTATGCTTGTGCGGTAATAATTGCTTGAATTTAAGTTTAAAATAAAGACGTCAAGTATTATGTTTTAATTGTGCTTTCAACAGAAAAAAAATCATTTCGATCGCGCCTCTGTTATATACAAGATCTATCTGTTAATTTTACATGGTGCCATTTTGGCTTGTGTGGTAATAAAACTTCTCAAATGATCGTGTGATGTTACGCTGAATAAAGTCTTAACTTGTGTCCAAATCGCCTGTACATTCTTTTTTTCGGATTTTTTCGATTATCGACACTTACCAAATAAATTCCGATTAAAAAAAAACATTATCTAAAATCTTTGCCAGACAGGTTTTTGTGAAATTTCATAAAAGTTGTCCTAGCCGTTTCGGAGTCCATAGTGAACGGACACACACACAAACAGACACACATGCAAAGGTCGTTTTGTATAATAGTAGAGATAATAGACGTATCTATATACTTATTTCATGTCTGTGCATGCAAATTCTATTCTTTACGCTATGGCGAAGACTAATAGTGTGGTTTAGCATACATTGAAAGAAGTGTTTGTCAAAAATTAAAACAAGTGAAGCATGTCTGGCTCGCACTTGTTGCTCCTGTTTTTTTAGTTTCCACATTCAAGGGTGGTGGTGGTGATGGTGGTTGTTGTTGTTGTTTTTGTTATCATCATCATCATCGTCATCGTCATCATCATCATCATCATCATCATCATCATCATTATTATTATTATTATTATTATTATTATTATTATTATTAAGAGTGTCTATTTATCCCATGTTTACTAATGTGAATTTTTTCTTGTGTGTTATATTCTTTGTTATGGTATAAAGTCTATATCACGATAAAGTTCGCTTGCGCCTCCTTGTATGCCCTCAAATAAAGTGTCTGTCGAGAAAAGAGTAAAATAGATCAGAATTCGATCAGTGGCTTGCCTGACCATAGAATCAATTCTTTTGCACGAAGAGAACCTAATGAGGTTGATAACGAGCTCTTTTTGTATGTAGTGAATAAAACCAATCTCTGTCTTGATGATTGTGTGCGATTCTGATTGAGGGCGATAAGGCAAGGCTAGAGTATCTATAAAGTCAGTCAGTGTTAATAACAGAACCTTATCTCTGTAAAACAGTTCAAATTAAACCGACGGTAGAAACGAAAAAAAAATCAGGTCGTTTGTTTTTTTGCCTCAGGAAAATAAATAAATGAATAAATATAATAGAAACTCTAGGGGAGAAATTAAGAAGAGTCAAAGAGACAAATAGAAAAAAAGAATTACAAATGAATGAATGAAAATGAAGAGTTAAATGAAATAGGTAATTGATGGAAAGAGTTGATACCAAAACAACACAAAACATTTAGATGAATAAATTGTATGGTACATACAAAATATCAAACGCATAAAGCTAAATATATACAATTTAATACATAATATTTAATACATAATATTTAATACATAATATTTAATACATAATATTTAATACATAATATTTGATACATAATATTTGATACATAATATTTGATACATAATATTTAATACATAATATTTAATACATAATATTTAATACATAATATTTTATACATAATATTTAATACATAATATTTAATACATAATATTCAATACATAATATTTTATACATAATATTTAATACATAATATTTAATACATAATATTTAATACATAATATTTTATACATAATATTTAATACATAATATTTAATACATAATATTTAATACATAATATTTAATACATAATATTTTATACATAATATTTAATACATAATATTTTATACATAATATTTAATACATAATATTTAATACATAATATTTAATACATAATATTTAATACATAATATTTTATACATAATATTTAATACATAATATTTAATACATAATATTTAATTCATAATATTTAATACATAATATTTAATACATAATATTTAATACATAATATTTAATACGCCTAATTAAATAAAATAATTTAATGCATATTTTATACATATAATTCAATACATAACATGTTATGCATACATTTTCTCATCATAAAATGTTATACATACAGTTTATCAAATACAATTCAATACATAACATAATGTATAGAATTTATGTCATAAAATTTTATGCATAAAATGTAAAACATTAAATTTTATACATTTTATTACATATAATCAAATACTTGACATCTAATACATACAATGTAATGCGTAAACTTTAATACATCAATTTAATAAATACTTTCAATACATAAAATTTATATGCATAAAAATGCATAAAATTCAATACATACAATTTATTACCAAAAATTTGATACAAAACCAATTATATAAATACTATTAATACCAAAAATGAATATATAAAATTTACTGCGTACTATTTTATATGTAAAAATTGTAGTAAGGGAAAAGATGTTAAAATAGTTTAAAATAATTTTGTTTTAATGTAAGATATAATTTTTTTATAGAAATCGTTGGAACGAAAACCATCCAACGATTCGTATTAGATAGACTTCTAACATCTTTGTCTGAAATACCACTCATACTATATGAGAAAAAAAGGACAAAATACGTTGAAACAAAACGCAAATATGCAATGTTACAAAAAGAAAAATGTGAGAATACTCAAGAAAAATAAACGCAAACAAGATGCAAACAAGATGTATATCCACAGAAACTAAATGCAAATAAGATGTATATCCACAGAAACTAAATGCAAATAAGATGTATATCCACAGAAACTTAATGCAAATAAGAGAAAAATACGAGGATAGATTTAAAAATTATGCTTCAATTTTTTATTCTGCTGCAATGGGTCAGTAAGGATTGCAAATTTCATCGTTAAGGATGGAATACTGTTGCCACATCTGGGCAGGAGCTGCTAGAAAGGACTTGTCCTGCCTTGATAGAGTTCAAAATAGACTTCGTAGCCTCGTAGGAGATGTCCTTTTCTCCTCCTTGCAACCCCTATCTCACAGAAGAGATGTTGCGAGTTTGTCTCTGATGTATCGTTATTTTCATGGAAAGTGTTCAACTGAGCTTCAATCTATGGTCCCCCCTCGCCAAACTTTCACAAGAAACACTCGTCTAGCTGTAAACACTATCAATAATTTCCCCCACTCTTTATCTGTGCCTAAACCTAAACGTAGATTCCATGAACAAAGCTTCTTTCTTAGAACTGCACGCCTGTGGAATTGTCTTCCGTTTTCCTGCTTTCCGGCTGACTACAATATGGTTGTGTTCAAGTCTAAAGTAAATAAGTTCTTGATGAGCCGTTCCATATAAGTTATTAAATTTACCAAATTTTCATTACTAATGATTACTATATTGTCCAATTTCTACTGTACACTCTTTAACCCTTATCCTTGAGTGGCCTCTGGGCCTTGATAATGTGGTGACGCCTTTGTAAAAAAAAAAAAAAAAAAACCCTGAAGTGATACATTTATGATAAGAAATGATCCTCTCTCTATGGTATATGTTGACGGCGTGAGACTCTAAGACGTACATCAGTAGCAGAGATACTTCATTGAATTCCTAGCAAATGTGCTTTGCAAATGGTGGTTAGTGCATATGAAAATCGATTATGGGGCATAAAAAGACGCGTGTTTTAATGATACAAGTACTGTCGTTCTAGCTCTTTATCTTTTTGAGTTAGAAAATACGAGGCTTTACTTCTGAAACAACCCTTCTATTACGAAGCCTGCTCCAGACGCTCACGCACAGCCATCCTTCATTGTCAACAAAAATGCATTAAAACCGGTGGTGATTATGTAGAAAGATAAATTCTGTAGCACAAAATATGGTCTGTTTTACTGGCACTACTGTCATATTTGTAGCTTTTTTTTTTTAGTTAAAAAATATTTTACATTTGGAACGATCCTTGTAAAGGCTGACATCTTCTAATATCTAAAAGTCACTTTGTGTGCGCGAGATCCTTCCTCATAGGTTCCGAAACGGATGAACCTATGTTTTGCACATTTTAAAACAAAAGTAATTTATACATTTTCTGACATATGTTTTCTACAGAACTTCATCGGATAATTATTAAAAATCGAAAAAATCCGATCTTAAAATAGTCTATCTTTTTTCTAATCTTTAAAATATAATTCTTACAGGAGAATATTTTATGGTTCACCGGCAAAGGGAGATAATTCTTAGCAAACTAATGAAGATTCAATTCTCAGCAAATGATTCCTTCATAAAAAAAAGAACTATTATCACCTGGAGATATAAGTTAGTGGTAGAGTATTCGACTACTGATCAACTAGTCTCCAGATCAAGCTCAGGTGTACTACATCATTTCATTTGAATTTTTTCTTAATAATGAGTTCAATTTACAGTAAAAGAAGAGACACAATTTAAAATCGCCGCAAGTCATTTCTCCGTTTGCATATTTGAAGACTAAACTGCAATAAGAAGTGACTTTTCCCAGGCATTCATCGTCAAACCCCAAATATCAGCTGAGGTGATATAAATAAGCACAGACGGAATTTGATGAACGACATTATTATTATTATTATTATTATTATTATTATTATTATTATTATTATTATTATTATTATTATTATTTGTTTGTTGCGAATTAGTCAACCGAGCATATTATTCCTCGTAATATATAATAATCAATAGAGGATTGATTCTATAGTAATAAATACGTAAACTGCATAAATTAAAATATCATGTTTAAGCGTATTGTATGACCGGGCAACCTCGGGCCTCCAGCTCGTAGGTAATAAAACTAAAATTGAACAAATTGATAGCAAAAAATGGACGAATGAACAATAATGAATTGTACATTATTCTAACAGGGTGATCCCGTGTTGCTCGACATGAAATGGTGATCAACAGCTGTTTTACGCTGGCATATCTTTACTCTAATCGAAACCAGCGAAATCGCTCATTTTTCAATCAAATCGATGGATTGCATACTCTAGTTTGGGACCCATCTCTCTGCACCGAGAAGAAGCAGTACGTGCCTCCACGCAGTTATTTAATCCATCATACATTGTAGTCTATATTGCACTGTAGAGAATCGACTGTTGATCTTATAAATTATTTTTATATATAATGACTTTAATTATAGTTTAAAACACAAACGACATACCTTTTTGCCTAGATGTTTCACTTGCGATCGAAACAAAAATATTTATCTTGAACGCACTCCTGTCATATCAAAGAACTTACTGGTGATTTTATATGGTGGGATTTATTGCTTGTGCGGCGATAATGGCGTTAATTTAAGTTTAATATGAAAAAGTCATCTATCATGGTACAAACGTGTTATTACAGATACAGTCATTTCGAAAACGCCCCTGTCATATCAAAGAACCTACTGTTGATTATATATGTCGAGCCTTTCGCTTTGTGTGGTAATAAAACTTCTTAAATGCACTTGTGGTGTTAAGCTGTATGAGGTGTTAGCTTTGGTCAAAGTCGTCTATTCTTATTTCATCGGATTATTTTGATTATCGATTATTGGTACTTATCGAACACAATCCAATGCAACACTTATCTATGAACACTGCTCAGAATATAAACTGCCTTCGCGTGAAAGTTCATAAAAATCGGCTCAGCTGTTTTCGAGTGCATAAGGAACGAACTCTATACAGAAAACATAAACGAGTAAACAAAATTAGTGGGGGAAAAAGTTGAAAAACTCTGCAAAATAAAAAAAAATTAATTAAATTATAAAACAGAAAAAAAGAATGAAAAACAATCCCAGAAGCATTGCAACGAAAGAACTATATAAGATAAACGAGACAGAAACACAATTTAAAAGTTAAGAAAACATTTTTTTTAATCTGATAAAAAGCAATTACAAAACATAAAGAATTTTGAAAGATATCAACAAGAAATAACTCGAAGAAAATGTTTTGAAAAGAAAACTGAAAAAATTCAATATTCTCCCCCCCCACCACCAAAAAATGAAAAAATGGCCGCGAATTATATTACAGAAAAAAAGAAATAAAAAAGAGAAAAAAGATTTAATAAATAAACAAACAAAAATCAACAGTGAAATTAAAAAGAGTTAATTAATTAAAGAAAAAATATGATATCTAAAAAAATAAAAGAATTGAAACGACAAAATGTATATGTTGCGTGATTCCATTCTGTTTTTGGTACCTGAATAGAAAATAAACTTTTTGTTTCAGAAGAAGTGAAAAGATCGAAAACGAGAAGTGTTTCTTTATATATAGCTTACAATTTATTACTGTAGGCATTACTGTTACCGACTCTCCAACCAGACATTAAGTTGGAGCGTCGAATCTTTTTGATCGTCATTTTTTTCACAACGCAGCCACCACTTATAAAAAATGAAGACCACATGATTGTAAAGATTAATGAATTTAAACCAATAGCGTAGTAATTGTTAATGGAATGAGTTGGATAGAATTTGATTTTTTACGGGGAACAAGTAAACAAAACTTGTTTATATTGGAATTGAAATCTACGATATTGTAGTTGACCGGAAAGCAGGTCAGTGGAAGAGTGTTCAACAGGCGGTTGTTGTAAGAGAGGAACTTTGTTCAGGGAATCTGCTTTTAGATTTAGACACAGATAGAGAGTAGGTAAATTGTTGATAGTAGTTGTAGAGAATTGAGTGTTTTTGATTGTACTTTTGACAAAGAAGATACCATAAATTGGAGCTCAAAATAACACATGTCGATATAGCATAGACAAACTCGCAACGTCTTTTCTGTGGATAAGATATTGCTGGGAAGAGAAAAAGAGCATAACCTACAAGGTTTCAAAGTTAGTTTTGAACTCTATCAAGGCAGCATAAGTCGCCCCGAGCAGCTTCTGCCTAGATGTGGCAACAGTGCTCCATTTCAAAATGTACTTTGCTCTTGAGATAGAGGATTGCATTGGCAGTAAGATACCTACTGGAGCGGTAGAATTATACATTTTCCCAGCGATCTTGGAAACAGATTGGATGTATGTGTTCCATTTCAGATCAGGAGTGAGGGTCATTCCCAGAAGCAAGTCAATGCGTGGTGCTTCTCCAAGACAAAAGCCATTCATTTCAATTGGAGTCTGATTTTTTTTTAACCTTGTCGGTAGCTGAATACTTGATGCTTCACCAGGGATATCAAGGGCAATTTTCATCGTGACGCCATCACTAGATGCGGTGCCTACCACGGCTTAAAAGTGTCCCATCTACCATCGAGAGAATAGACCGCACCAGTTTCTTAACCTGGTATTTTATCTCGTGGTACATGCAGCACCTCGCCTTTCCAAATGGTCAGCCAAGATTCGAATTACACTACAAACTCGTGTAGTGAGTTCAATCTTGGCTACGGCCGCATTGCATCGATGAATGGAGTCTGATGGGGGTCAGAGCAATTATGATGAAAAGAAATATGCTTGGTTTTAGCTGCATTAGGATGTGTTCTGTTTTTATTTGTATATTTTCTTACAATTGCTGAAGTACATTTGCAATTGTTTTTGATTGATTTTTATACTAGGAAACTTAAAAAAATGAAAAAAGAAACAACTGTTAAGATTCAACTGTAAAATCATCAAACTAATAGCAGTCATATTCCGAGATGATGCGCGCGCGCACACACACACACACACACAGACACACATACACCATATTTTCACCTCCCCATCAGCTATTAATTTACTTCAAAATCTTACTTTATTTATCCAGGTTTAAAGTCAACTTTGATCAGTATATCGTAGACATAATCACAGCCTCTGGCAGACGGTTCTTAGGGGATAGAGAATGCTCCTTTTTTTCTGCTGAGACGATAGCTACGATTATACACTTCAGCAACTTGGCATTACGAATGAAAAACTTCTTCAAAGTTAGATTTAAATTCGCAATAGAATCAGGTTTCCTCACACCTTTTGCTACTCAAGTGAGAACATATTTAATGTTTGAAGTCTTTTCTTTGTAGACAAGTATGGAGAGTCCCGTTGGTATTAACCGTTGAATTCGTTCCAGATTACGATATTTGTTAGAAGATAAGAATTCGTTGTTTGAATAGAGTATATTAGGATCGTTTATCCGGTACGAAAAGCGGATTCGAGGCTTATAAAGAATCGTCAAATCGGGTAGAGAAGGTGCCATTTTTATTTTGCCATATTGACACAATGACGTGTTTTTTAAAAGGCGTTTAAATGAACCATACGGAATGGTAAAGTCGTTAAATGTCCATGTTTTTATTATATTGTAAAATTCACTTGAATTATCTGCAACCAGATAATGGGACCTCACACCAGAGAAGGTGGTGCGATACACAGAAAGACCGTCGAAAAAAAAAGCCACGAAACAGTGATCCAACATAATATGGAGGTCAGAATGAAATATAGTACAAGTGAAAACAGTCAATAACTATGATGATATGCTTTGGTCACGTGCTTCATAGCGAGTTAATGCTGTTGCTCTAGTAGCAAATATCAATCTTGGTTTGGACAAATTGCCCACAACTGTATCAAGGTCCATCGTGTTAGTCTAATTAAAAGGATCAGTAGAACTAAAGAGAGACACAGTAAAACGTAACTGCCAAGATAAACAAAAATGGTGAAAATAATAGATGTGTTCAGTATATATTATTTTTAATTGGAATTCATTATTGCGATGAGTATTATTAATTAATTTATTTATTTATTGCGCACAATTATCTTCATCTTTCTTAGATGTTGTTTTACGACGTTTCGACCAATTATTCCTCTGGCCTTCGTCAGGTGTAACCGCGACGAGATAGGAACTCCGAATCTCCTAACTGCATTCTCAGCAATTACTGCCATCCATAGTTGTAGGTCGTCTCACCGCGTTTTTTTTTTTAAGACAGCGGTTTCAATCCTACTCAAAGCCCGCCAGAGTCTTACCTGTGGTGAGACGACAACAAATATGGATGGTAGTAATTTCTGAGAATTCAGTTAGGAGATTCGGAGTTCCTAACCTGTCGCGGTTACCACCTGACGAAGGCCAGAGGAATAGTTGGCCGAAACGCCGTAAAATAACAGCTAAGAAAGATGAGGATAATAGTCCGCAATGAATAAATAAATTAATGTGTTGAGTATTTCAAATAGTGAAATACAATTTTTAGTAACAGCATGGAACTTCTTAAAAGTATTAATAAGCAACAGGAAAAAGAAAAGTCTGACGAGACCAAGAAGATCACAAGTAGTGTTGGGACGATTAACAGAATCAGAATCAGGAACAAGAAAAATCGGTACATTTAACAGTATCGGAATCGGTATCAGAATTGGACAAATTTGAGCCTATTTTCTGATGCCAAAAACGAGTCTTTAAATTATTATTTTTATCTGATTTTCTTAAAAGCAAAATCGTCTACGGCAGGTAGCAATAATAAAATAATAAATATTTGTTAATTTTAAACTACTATTACAACTAAAATCGATGGATCGCCCCTCAACAAAACTATTTTTACCTTTGAGAAAATATCTGCACATATAACATGTGCTTTTACAGTAACAGTAAAAATATAACATCGCTATTATTAAATATTTAGAGATTTATAAACATCAGAAGTGGAAGTGCGAATTTAATACGGAATCGATAATTGTATCGGAATCGGAAATTTAATACAGGATCTGTAATTGCATCGGAATCGGGGAGACTATTGGAATCGTCTCACCACTAGTCACAAGGTGTGAAAAACTAAAAAAAGGGAAATTAAATATAATGAACCTGATTACGAGTGGCAGCATAATTAAGTTAGAACACATTTTGAGTTAGAGAAGCAGCTAGTTCGCGAATCATAGTGCGCATATTATCGTAAAGTGCAGGCTCCCTACCACTGTTCTAATAGGATTAGAGTCACTAATGTACGTATGAAAGAGTGTTCTAAGAACTATTATGACCAGAATAATCCAGCACGCATATTTTTCAGTAGGAATTTCTCAGATGGTTAGCAATAATCTCAATGAAAATGAAGCCTGGGAGGATATAATTCCTGCGACTGAGCAGAATTATACGTCATCTTTAGAAAATGAACCGCAATTCTCGGACCAATTGTTGAAGACGTATTCTCGAATAATCTGAACAACACCTACCTAAATCTTATATCAAGAAGCGCTAAAAATGTATCTTCATAGACGTACATCTTTGTAAGATATTTGCAAAATATATCAAACTATTATGCAAAAAACATACACAAAAAAATAAATAAAAACGCTACATCGAGATATAATTTGGCTTCGTTGTAATTCATACACGATATATGATTTCTGGAATGTATCATTCTGTCTCATCTCATGTCACGTTAGAAACAACTTTGTTTATTAATTAATTATTCCCCCATTCGTGTCGCGTTCTTAACCAGACATACAATAGTCTATATTTTGGATGTAAAAAGAAAAAAAATCTGCTTGCAACGTTCAATACGCGAGAATAGAAAACCAGGCTTGTGCACGCACGCCGATTGAGATACTGGAACGAACATATATATATATATATATATATATATATATATATATATATATATATATATATATATATATAGAGAGAGAGAGAGAGATAGATAGATAGATAGATATAACTAGCTTGGGTGTCCAGCGTTGCCCGGGTGTTAGGCGGTGTGTGTTGAGCAAAAAAAAAAAAAAAAAAGGAGGTGGGTAGTAGGCAGGCAGGCTCGAACCCACACCGCGAAGGAAGAAAAGAACCTGAAAAAAAACGTGATTTATTGGCTGTTGCGGCCATCGACAAAACTGAAGTGGCGTAGGTTTAAATTAAGGCTTGTCAATCGAGGAGAGAGGATGAATTTCGAAAATATCGGCGAAAAAATCACCCCCCTTGTTGAAAGTGCCCTGTTGAAGGCGAAGAATTAATGTTTTAGCCAATGTTTTGATATTTATTGTCCGAAGGGTCGAGCTTTAAAACAATACCGATTTCGTGAAAATCCGTCGCCTCTGTCGAGAGTTTTGCGAGACATGCATACATACATACACACATACATACATTTAAACAGACAGGTTAGAGTTATATAATATATGATATATCCACACGGAGATACAGACAGGACGATACTCGAGGAATTCGATAACATACCAAAACACACAAACACAAGCACAGTAAGATACCCACAAAGCATAAACACACCAAGATACTAGGACGAATCCAAACTAAGATATTCATGCAATGTTTTCTAAACACCATCCTCGAGTGTCTTCGGTATCTCTTTCTACAAGAGTTTGTGTGGAGAAATTGACGTAAGTATACTTCAATTAACAAGTAAACACTGACCAAATATTTTAAAATAACATCGTGTAACGATACATGTTAACACGTAGACTTCGTCGCAAGATAACAAAAAGACAGGAAGAGGAAAGAAATTCGACCCACTTTTTCAGTTTAAAACAAAAGCCATTTATTCGTAGTATTTCCAAGAATGCACTGCCTTTTATTTTAAACAGCTCATTTTTTGCTCCCACGGGTCGCTCGTTTGTTATTTTCCGGTCAAGACTCTAACACGTGCTTCTCCCTCGCTTCTCTGGACCTATGTGTCTTTTCATCTCCGCTGTGACGTCACCCACGTGTTTTTTTCATGTTTGTCTTTTTATAACTGCGTTTTCTTTTCCATTCGCTTACATCGCACACGGGCTCGGTCATTTGCATATGTATTATACTACTACTGCTGCTACCAGTGTCAGTGGCTCTGTTACAATAGTATACGAATCACAAATAAGATACCTTTAGTGTGGCTATACACTAATTTTACGAAGGATAGTGCACCTTTAAAATTTTCGTCACATTGTTTTTTTTTTGTGAATGGAGCAGCGTTTAGTTTATAAGAGTTTACGCAATCTCAGTTCACTTGGCTTAATTCTTTTTTAACCAGTTATATATCAATTTGCGTGTAGCTTGGTTGCATTCGTAATGTAATAACAGCACTAAGCTTAATATTCCACCAGACCAGATGAATTCTTGTTCTAGAATCCGGTATGACCAGGACACCACGAAAATACAAACGTTCCGTGTACGTAACGTCTCTTTTGTGTATCTGTCTGTGGAGGGTACTTTAGATATAAAACAAGCAGCATACCTTTCTTAATCGCGTTATCTCTTCTTTTTCTTCACGACGCCGGAGAAATTTGGCGATTTAATAATCTTTCACTCTTCGATTATTCTGTCGTGGTTGTCTACTATTCACGTCCCCACACACCACAACCTGTATGGAGTTGATTACTTTATTCCATGTTCGGCCCAACATCAAATAGTTGACCTCATTCCATGTCCGGCCTGACTGTTCAACCCAACTAACTAAAATTCCACACCCTTATCCAAAACTATTTTCTAATCTTTTACGTCATCTCCTGATGATTTTCACATAATCCACTTGTTATTATTCCCGCATTCCAAACGATAAAATCTTAGATTAACCAGCTTCGTTTTCTTCTAGTTTATTTATTACGATATCCCATCTCCTGTACCTACATGTCCCAGTGGATTTTACGACTAACGTTTTTCTAATAGTGTTTTCGATTTATACCTGTACTCTTTGTCTGCATGCCTAAACTGCATTCTTCAAGTGTACTGTATTTCCCAAGCAGGTCTGCCTGTTTTTATCTTAGTTTTACGTTTCGTCTCTTTGTCCACAGAGTCTACATATACTGTTTTTTTTTGTTTTAGTTTTGGTATAATTAATTGTACTCGCATTGTTTTGTGCAGCAGTGGGGTTTTCTGTATCATTGTCTATTTCGTATCTTTTTTACAGGTGTTTTATTGGAGGAATTTTTCTTGTTTTTATAAATTGTTCCGAAGCTCTTTTGCTTCACAACTGTGTTTTCCCGTTTTCTTTTTATTGTTTTTCGTTTCGCTTTTTTTTTGTATGTATTGTTACATTTGCAGCGGTGATTAAGCTTTTACTATTCTGGGTTATGTATTTTGCCAATTCTATTTTATCGTATCAACTCAATTTATGGGTGTGTATTACTGTACACAGATTCGGTAAAGTTATCAAAAAACAAATAAATAATAGATAAATGTTATCAAAGGCAAGATAAACAACGTTTCTACCTAACTGGATAATTTTCTAGTGCTTTTATTTAATGTAACATGTTTATTCAGCTCGAAAACATAGTCTTTACCGATGTATTGGAAAATTCAAAATGGCGCCCGACCCTCTCGCTATCTTTGACACGGTAAGTTTGGGAAAAGGAGTTAAAAAATAAAAACTAGACAAAATACTGTTAGTAACTGGCTCAATATATATTACCGCGGCATATATTTCTAACAGTACTTTGTCTAGTTTTTTTCTTCTCCTTTTCCCCAAACTTACCGTGTCAAAGAAAGTCGAGCGCCATTTTTAATTTTCCAATACATCGGTAAACACTGTATGTTTTTCGAGTTGATTAAACATGTTACATTTATTAAAAACACTAAAACATTCTTCAGTTAAGTAGAAAAGTAACTTTTGATAACATTTATTTGTTATATATTTGTTTCTTGACAGCTTTTTCGAATCTATGTGTACAGTAATACAAACCCTAATTTACTATAGTTTCGAGTTACCTTCCACCTGATATACTTTTTTTTATTGAATTGATTGATATCATCCTTCGGATGTAGCGCATTGTGCATAGCAATTAGTTACTTCTGGTTAAGATGTTCAAGTAATTCCTTTGTTCGGTTTATGAATCGTCTAAAATATCTTATTTGTGATATTTTATCCATTTTTCTAAATTTGTAGGCTACAGTTTAATTTTTGATAGTCTCCTTATGTTACAAGAAAAAGGGTCCACTTTTTTTGTAAGTAAGAAGAACATTAGATATATGAAAATGATATTGGGATAGACCGAGATTCGAACTTTGCAAGCAAGGTCCAGAAATAGATTCGGAAAATGGAATGTTAGAATTTCGCATTGTTCAATTTCATATCAAATAGTTTAGATTTGTTTGTAAAAAGAATTTAATTGTTCAATTCTTTTTTATGAAAACTGAATAAAAATAAGGTCAGCTAGAGAAGAACGAATAATAGAAATTAAATATATTGAAAAATAGGTCAGTGACAATTCTTTGTCTGCAGAAGTGTGTTTGGGAACATGTGTTGCGCTGCGTATGTTAAGCCACGTATGTTCGTCACGTTTGAACCACACATATGACGTCATTGCAGAAAGGGAATTTCTCAATATAGGAGCCAGGATTAGCAGATTAGTCAGACAGGCAGTCGAGTCCGGATCGAAGAACCAGCAGTCGGTCTGAAAGAGCTGACATGATCAGAGGAGGGTCCCCTTAGAAGCGAAGGGAGAACGTTTAATTATGTAGATCGACTTTGAATTCCTTGACGTCAACACCATTCGATTGGTCGATCTGATAATAAAGAAGTTATCATGTTTTTGTAAAACTGTGTCGTGTCGTCATTCAACAACAAAAGGTAATGTGTGAAACATCCTTAATATGAACTTTGTCTCCTCATCGTTATTAATGAACTTTGTATAACCCTCCCTAAGTAATGTGCCCCTCCATCATGAGTAATGATTGTCCTCCCCTTCTGTGTTATAAGAACTGATCACCCCTTCTCTCAGTCGCTAATCTATGTTATAAGGTCCACAGAACTGTAACCAGTATAAATGTATCTCCCCTTATCAATAGGAATGTCTCCATCCCTCTCTTTAAAATACCCCAACCCTATTATACAACACATACTATGCGCTTATTCTTTTTCAATCTCTTTCAATTCCGTTAGTTTGAAGGCGTCGACTGGTAGAACGTATTTATAAGTATCATGTACGGAAATTGCCTTCATTTTTTTCTTAGTTTAACAATTCTATGGTCCCTGCAGTCCACAGCCTTTCTCTTCTAATCGCTAGTAGAGCACAGTTGGCAAATTTTATTTCGATATACTGGTTACGTGTATCGGCTTTTTAAGTTCCATTTTGCTTTTTGCAAATAGGTTAACGTCGTTCATATTCACATCTAGCTTGCCAAACTTATATCAAGCATTACATTATTACAATAGAAAAATACGAGCATTAAATATAATATGGCTAAGCTTAAACATTGAAAAGTAAAGGACTAGTAGTTAAAACTGGAAAAGGAAAGGACAAGATATTCTAGTAAAAAAATTAATTAATTTATAAATTAAAATATTACAGCATTAAGAATTGATTATATCATGTTATAGAATGAATAAAAAAATTAATGCTGCAATATTTTAAGTTATAAATTTATTATATTTTTTACTAGAATATTTTGTCCTTTTCTTTTCCTGTTTTAACAACTAGTGTTTTGCTTTTTCATGTTTATGCTGAACCATATTACTTTTCATGTTCGCATTTTTCTCTTGTAAGCCAAGATTTTTTCCAGCCTTTCAATGAATTCACTTGTTCTTTGCTTAATTTCAGTCTTACTTTTTTTTGCGCCGATAAACATATATGTAATAATAATGTACGGCACTCGTCTGCTTTCAATAAAATCCCCCTTTCATTCTTTCATTCTCTCTGTTTCACCTGTAACTTGTCTTTTCCGGACAGTAGTAAATTGGTAGCAAGACTAGTCGATGAAGGAAACCAGTCATACAAAAGTCGCCCACCTGCTTATATTTTTTACAATTTTGAACACCACTAAATTCATTATAACTTTTGTTTTGCATAGCTGAGAAGGTGATCTATAGACTGTAATGATTGTTTGAAATTTGATCAAAAAATGAGTAAGCGGTGAAGCTTTAAAGCAGTTCTAAAAGACTAAAACTGCCACTTAATCATATATTGTAAAACGCTGCCGTGTTTGAATAATTTTAGTATTTTGAGGAAGCCAAACATTGTCACAAATTGAAACTACAAATTATGTTTAATATGTACTTAATATGTAACTAATAAAAATAAATATTTTTTACAAAAAAAAAATTCGGAATTAAAATGTTATTTAGATAAACCAGCCGGCAAAATAATTGGATTTTTTTAAAATTTAATTATTATAATTATCGCAAATTAAATGTCATACAAGCATATTCAAGTGATATTTAAAGAAATCTACCTTTTAGATTTCTGCAGATAATAAAATAATAAAAAAAAACTATGTAGGTTATGATACAAGAAATGAAGTAATCAATAACTGTTTTCCAAACACTATCGCATAAAATGCATGTTAAAATATCTCTTCTATTTTTGCATTGCATTATGTTTGAGAAAAATCAATTTTTATTATTCTAATTGCGTGTGATTTGCAATTACTTTACTAATTGACATTCCACTTACTATCATCGGCTTTTTCTCTCAGCATATGCTGTTTGACCTGAACTGCTCCTATTTTATACATATATGGTTTCACAATTCGAGAATATTTTCTACACTACTGGTTTCTCTCTTTGGATTCTTTGCGGATAGGATTTCACCCCTGCCTCATGTCTTCCCGATTCTACTAAATTGCTAAATTTTAAATGTAGTGTAAACAGATATCTTTCTGTAAAATTACACATTTAGTATACCTCCTATAAATCCCGCTGCTTATCATGGTAGAAGCACATACCTCAGTGGTAAGGATCCTTGTTTGGGACGGATATAAATAAGAGATGTATAAACAGAAGTTACTTACATATTAATTCTAAAGGATAAACTTTCTTTCTCATCAGAGGGTAGGAATTAGCTAAATGCGGTATCGGATTTTGCTTGCAAAAGTATTTGATGAAACTGCAAGTAAGTCAAAGACCTTACTTAATAACAAAAAGTGAAGCAAAGGGAATAGGGTGAAGAAAAGGGTAATTTCACGTGAATGAATAGTCTATATAATATACAGCTGAATGTCTCTGTGTGCGTGTGCGTGTGTGTGTGTGTGTTCTATAATATAAAGCTGAATGTCTGTGTGTATGTGTATCTGGTCACGAAAAGGCTCCTATATGGTTGACTATTTTAAAAAAACTGATTACATATAATGATAGAAGATGTACCCAAACACAGTAATGTGTATGTTTGATCTAGCAGAACAGTGGTTCATTAAAATTGTGGGGCCTGCGTTCGCGCCTGGTCCACAAAGTATGGAAATAAAAAAGTTAAAAATTAAAAAAATTTTTTTACAAGTGTTTTTGATATAGATGTACATCCGAATACTTAGATAAGTATATTTTAAGTTAAATAGGGATGGTATAATAAAATTGTGGGGTCTTCGTTCGCGCCTGGCCTCCATAGAATGGAAATAGGCATACACTTTAATAAAGACTTTTCATATCTATCTGCGTAAGTATACTTTGATAATTATGTTTCAGTTTGAAGAAATATGGTATAATAAAATTATGGGGTGTTCGTTCGCAGCTGACCTCCATAGAATGGAAATATGCCACAAAGTTTAACAAGGTTTTTTAATATAGATCCACAGAATATTGTGATAAGTGTTTTAGTGTGAACAGGTATGGTATAATAAATTATGGGGTTTATCTATTTTATTTTTATTTTCGTCATATTTTGCTTTGGTTTTGATACCCCCAAATTCGAAGCTATCTCTTTATAACCCTTCCTTTTCATAACTTATCATACTTTCATAAATCAGAGTCCATTTTCTGTGGGCTGTTTTTGAACCCATTCAACGACGGGTACTTTTGCTAGTATATATATATATATATATATATGTATATATATATATATGTATATATATATATATATATGTATGTGTGTGTATTAGGATTATTTGTCCCCCTGCCCATCGAATTATGAAGCTATGCATTAAATCATAAATAGACAATATCCCTGCATATGTGATTACGTTACGAACTGATGACGTCATCATTCAAACCAAATAAGGAGAAAGGGGAAAATATAAATAATGACATTTTAAGTAGACCCGAAACAATCAAGCAAACAAATGGTCACACATTTTTAGTAGCAGACTATATCATTTAGGAGACTACAATATATCTCTTAGGTGCCTCGTAACTTTTTGGGTCACGAATTGTCTCTTTAAAACTTCATAAATGAGCTCTACCTCCTCTATCTGAATAATAACCACTTCATATTCTGACGACATCCACCGTGCACGATTATCCCTAATTCTACATTTAAATAGATAGCGTAAAGCTTAGTGATGTAATCAAATTTTGAACTCTGGCTCCACCTTTGTTTTAATAGATAATATCACGAAAAGGAGGACGTTGTCAAATAATGACGTCATCAATTGTATACGTGGCCAAAGAAGATACTAAACAAACAAGCTTCACAGAGTTTTAGTAGTATATAAATACAAGAAAAATGGGGGGAAATAGAATTGCTGTAGTGTTTGTGTCTGGGGAGAGGTTGTGTGTGTAATTGCTGGAATGTTATTGGCGGGAAGTAGCGTCGTTTAGCCGCGAGTCGGGATTTGCTTTTAGTCTCAGGCGACTATTTTAATCCGTCTGGCACATGGTCAAACTTTATCGGAGTCAGAGTTCAACGGGTAAATCGTTATGACTAGGCGTCTGGAATGTCTGAAGATATATCGAGCTAGGAGAAGAAAGGGGAGAAAAAGGACAAGTAGAGCAACAGTAATAGGGAGAACAGAAAGCACCATAACGAGAAAAAAAAACACGAGTAAGAATAATAATAAGAAAAAAATACGATGAACGAGAAAGGGAAAAAGAAGAAGAGGAGGAGGAGGAGAAGGAGGAGGAGGAAGAAGGAGGAGAAGAAGAAGTATAATGCCAAGAAAGAAGCACATAAGCAAGCTAAGAAAGAGAAACAGAAGAAAAAGAAGGGAAAAATGAAGGCTCTTTAGGTTGTGGACTTAAATAATAGTTCAAACACTTGCCCGCGGTCATTAAACGTATAATAACATCAGTGTCGGAGTGTCAGTTTCCGCAAACTTTAAACACAAAACTCCAAAAGCAGCACTTGATATTATTCAATATTTTTTTTCGTCAAGAGAGTCATCAATTATCAACGCCTTGATGCCGTTCAAGGATAAGGGTAAGTGAGTGAAAGGTGTTTTCTAAACAAACAGTGTAGTGATCAGTACCGGTTGAAATTAGGTAGAATCAAATCATTTAAGGGGGCTACTCAATAACTTGTTTAAATTGGACTTGAAGTCAACCATATTATAGTTAGCTGAAAAGCAGGCCAACGGTAGAGCGTTACACAAGGATGCAGTTCTAAGAGAGAAGCTTTGTTCATAGAATTTGCGTTTAGATTTAAACACAGTTAGAGAGTGGGGTTAATTGTCGACAATGGTTGTAGTTGGACGAGTTCTTGTTGCGATGTATTCTCTTCGAAAAGGCCAATACAATACTAAGAATTTAAACAAGACATATTTTCATGAAATATTTTCCATCAAGGGTAAACCAAATTTTTACATAGCAAATGTTTCCATCGATTTTTTTTTCGTAATGTTTTGTTTTCGAATTATTGTCTGTATCTTTGATAAACATTTTCTACGCTATCGATGGCTACATTAGTAGGACACGCGACTGGAGCGCTAAATATTTTGGTTTCAATTCTAGCTAAGTGCACCGAAGTAATTTTTCTTAAAAAACTTTTTACATCACTAATATATATTAGATCTATCTATATCTATCTATCTATCTATCTATCTATAAATTCGTTTCTCTTTTTTGTGTATTGATATTCGTATGAAAAAAAAACAACAAAATTTCTCTACTTATTTAAAAATTATATATAAGATTGTGAAATTGCATTCATCTGCAAAAGATCTAGCTAACTTGCATATTCTTTTAAACATTCATTTTAATTAATTCCCCATTAGTTGCTTCGGGTTTTTAATGGGATAATCATCTTTAGTTAACTATTACGTGTAATTATATTCATGCAGATATTCTACATGATTTATACTTGTATAAGATTTAAATCTTATGCGTAAAATGTTTATAGTAAGCACAAACTTGTTTTCATATATATTTATGTATACGTATATATTTTTGTTCAATATATTTTGCCTACCAAACTCCTCCTAGAGTTTTTTTTCTACAGACATGAAACTTCATATATAAGGTATTTGAATCCATGCAAAACTTTATATTTGGGTTTTAGCCCGGAAAAATCGGTGCAAAACTGTGAAAATTAAAAAAAATGAAATTTGCCAGGTGAAGGTCGAACGCCGGCGTTACGAATGCACAACGTAGTAGCTATTGGTTCATGTTTTAATTTTTAGCCTTGCAGTAAACATGTTTCCATAACCCAGTCATTGACGTCAGGGCAAAATAAATCGCGAGCTGAACGTTTTGGTTTCGATTCTCGGTGGTGGCGCATGAGTCATTTTTTTAATACTTTTATTTAAATTAATACTATATATTGCACCAAATCTATCTATCAACCTATATCTATCTCTCTCTCTCTCTCTCTCTCTCTCTCTATATATATATATATATATATATATATATATATATATATATATATATCAGTGAAAATGTATGTGTGTGTGTGTCTGTGTACATTTTCCTTCGCGATAACTCTGTCAATTTTAAGCCTACAGACTCGGAATTTGATATACTGGGTACTGAGAGTTGGGGAAATCGATGTGATCGGTTTTCGGCCAGAAATTTGGCTGTTAAGGGTTCAAAGGTCAACGATTTGACCTTTGAGAACTCTACCAAACTCCTCTGACAATTTTGGGTCTACACACTTGAAATTTCAGACAAGAATAAAAAAGCATTGGAATGCAAAAGGATATAGGGATGGCATGCCAAAAAGTATACAAACAAGATAGCTATGAATGGCTAGGCACATGGAAATAGAATTGCATCCAAAGTATAGCCCTATAGATTTTCTCCAATTTTCATTACGTGCCATCATTATGGGTGTTAGCCGTGATCGTCTAGAGGTTAGGACCCCACGTTGTGGCCGTGCTAACCTAGGTTCGAATCCTGGTCACAGCATTGACATTTTGTACATATTTTACAGTCCAAAATCTGAAGAATTATTTGTTTTTATAACATTGATTTTTGACGTCGTACTTGCTGATAGGTTACTCTTATAACAATTTTGATCAACTGAGATAAAGATTTCGTGGTTTCATTAACGCTGGTGGGTTACTGTTTAAAGAAAAAACCTTAACGCGCACCTCAAATATTCAGCGTCCAAGAAATATAGGCCACTGGCAAACTGGAACGTCTGTGAGCATCCGGTGTATTATTTGGAGCTGTCCCTTTTGAGAGAAGTTCCGTGTTCGAAGTGGTCTGTCTACATTGGGTATATAGTGTTTAAAACTTGTTATTACACGTAATCTTATTTAATTATGGAGTTAGCTAAAACGCGATGGGTCACTGCACTTCTCCGTGTAAAGAGCAGTCGATTGATGTTTGAACTGTTGTCAGAGACCGTTCGTACACCGAGATACATCGTCTCAAAAGAAAGAAGAAAGCAGAAGAAGAAAGAAGAAAGAAGAACAATTGGCCATTTTTGTACCCTTTTTTTGCTCTCTTTTGACATTTTAACCGACGTTCTGACACTCGCTGGATTCGTAAGACGCTTCTCTGTAAGAATATGTGCTTTTTGAAACTTATAAGTTGATTTTAGTTGAGATTTGGATAGTTTTGTTTTGTAGGCGTATATAGGCGTGTACGGGCCATCCCTATATAGAGAGTGCTACCGCCTCTCTGATTTAGGTTCCTTGGACGTGGATCGTACTTAATAACTTGAATTAAGCCCAAAACAATAAACTTTAAGAGGTCATAATAGGGGTCAAAGTTATAAAAAATTACGGTTTTTTTGTTTTTTTGTTTTTTGTTTTCCCAGCATACACCTCCAAACACCCTGGCAACGCCGGGCACCTATGCTAGTATATATATATATATATAAAAGTGAAGGTGTCTGTGTGTGTGTCTGTGTACATTTTCCTTCGCAATAACTCTGTTAATTTTCAGTCTACAGACTCGAAATTTGATATACAGGTACTGAGATTTGAGAAAACCTATATGATCGGTTTTCGGCCAGAAATTTGGCGATTAAGGGGTCAAAGTTCACCGATTTGACTTTTGAGAACTCTACCAAACTCCTCCGATAATGTTATGTCTAAAATCTTAAAATTTTAGATATTGATTCCTTGGACAAGGATCTAACTTAATAACTTAGTTTGAGCCCAAAACAATATATGTTAAGCGGTCATAATAGGAATCAAAGTTAAAAAGTTTGACCTCTGCGGTCTCTACCAAATTACTCAGATAATTTCTTGTCTAAACATTTGAAATTTTACATAAAGAGTATTCAGATATAGGGCAAGCTTTTTCATCGGTTAGGGTTGAAAATTCTTAGTTACCAATATATAAATATATGTATGTATCTTTGCATGCCCAACACTTTCGACAGAGGTGACGGGTTTTCTCAAGATCAGTATCCGTTTTAAGTTCGACCTTCCAGACGACAAATATCGAAAAATTGGCTAAAAACATTAACATCTTCACCTTAAACTGGGCACTTTTCTACAGGAGGGGGTGCTTTTTTCGCCGATAGTTTTTAAAGTAATCCTTTCTTTTCGATTGTCTAGCCTTAATATTAAAAATTATCACTTACGGTTTGGCGGTGATCGAAACAGCATATACGTCATTTTTTCCTCTGTTCTTTTCCACCTTTGAGGTACGGGTTCGAGCCTGCCTTTCTACTACCACTTTTTTTTTGCTCAATATACACATCCAACCACCCAGGCAACGCCGGGCTGAAATGCTAGTATATCTATAAAAGTGAAAATGTCTCTGTGTGTGTCTGTGTGTGTACATTATCCTACCAAATAACTCTGTCAATTTTCAGGCTAGTGACTCGAAATTTGATATAAGGTGTCTTGAGATTTGGCAAAATCTTCTTAATGAGTTTTTGGCCAGAAATCCGGGTCTCAATGGGGACAAAGCTTAACGATTTGACCTTCGAAAACTATACCACAATTTTATTATGCCATTACTATAACGATTTAACCTTTGAAAACTCTACCAAACTCCTCCGCCAATTTTAGGTCTAAACACTTGAAATCTTAAATGTAGATTACTTGGACTGTGATCAAACATTTTAATTCAATTTGAGCCCCCAAAAAATAAATGTTAAGAGGCAAAAATTTGGTCAAAGTTAAAAAAAATTGACTTCAGCGGTCTCTACCGAATAACTAAGCTAATTTCTGGTCTAAACATTTAAAAATTTAAATAAAGGGTATTCAGAGATAAGGCAAGCTTTTTAATCGCTTTGGGTCGAAAATTTGAGCTGCCAACGGGTCAAAGTTCAAAAGATTTGATCTTTGCGGTGTCTAGCAAACTACTCAGCCAATTTTGGTTTAAACATTTAAAATTTATACATAACGCGTATTCAGACTGATTTTATTTAATCAGATTTGGAGCGAAAATTTGGCTGCCAAAAAGTCAAAGGTGAAAGAGTTGACCTTTGCAGATTCTATCAAATTCCTCCACCAATTCTGTGTCTAACGTCTTGAAATTTTAGATGCAGGTAACTTGGACATGGGTAAAACATTTTAGTTTGCTTGGAGACCAAAATAATAAATGTTAAGTGGTCAAAATTGTGGTCAAAGTTAAAAAAATTTACCGCTGCGGTCTCTACGAAATTACTCAGACAAATTTTGGTCTAAACATTTGAAATTTTGCATAAAGTGTATTTACACGTAGGGCAAGTTTTGAACAGTACATAGGGCCCGTGCAAAGCCGGGCTAGTCTGCTAGTAAATAAATAAAACGAATACGTATCTTCCTTATTTGTGTAATATTATAGCAGTTTCATTTTTTAAATACAATATCTAACTATGTCTTTTAACCTTACGAATGAATGTCTGGTCTCGTGCACGCTTCCGGGTTATCAAATTAATAAAAGTATTGCCATTTTTTTTCTAAGTGTTTTATTTTTATTTATGATTGTAGGAAATAGGGCGACATAATCTGTTACTGGAACAGTTGCTTTTAAAACTAAACGTTGGAATTGTTTATCTTAGCGACATCAAATTAATCATCATATCATTAAACTCAAATAATTCTCAAACAAACAATAACAACACACACTTTTACAAACGGGGAATATATTTAATGAAAACACGTATAAAAGAATACATCTTAATGGTGTGACTTACTTGCCCCGTATTCACCAACAAAATTGTGCTGACGCGTCAACTGTTTTAGCTGGATGGATTTCGCCCCAGATATGATATGACCAGATAGATGAAATCTGGATACACCCAACATGCATTGTAATGTTGAATTTTGTTAAATAAAATAATCTATATATTTCTAAAGCGGCCCTGTTTTTTAACAGCGTTTGTGACCACGGCTCTCCAAATTGTAGAGCTATGATAATATCGGGAAGACAAGTAAATACAGTAGTTTCCCCGTTTCTTTCTGTCTTGATTCGGCACAATCATGTTGGCACATCGGTTCTCGGCAGATTACCGGAGTTAAGCAACGATGAGCCCGGCCAGTACCATATGGGTGACCATCTAGGAAGGCTAAGCGCTGTATGTACAGTGCCGTGTCGTAGAAATTTCCATGTTGATATCTGGAAAGAGGGTTGCGTTTAACTCACGGGCTAGAGGGGGGGTGTAGATACACATTCGAATCAAGACGAAAAAAAAAGCTATATACATACATATTAATACGTGTCATTGCAATGTCCTCCTTGCCTAGAGAGATAAACTTATGAGAGATGGGGAGGAGAAATGTTAGCACGGATTAGGTACCAGGAAGATAGGAAAAGTGTTCATTCTTAATCCGTCTGCGATTATTTTTCGTGATCACTTTGTTCCCAGCCAAGCGACTTTGTTTTCCGCAAACCACTTGTTTAAACAACTTGACCTTTTCCCATAGCGTGTCTCTAGCGATTACTTTGTGTCCTGATACAGACAACATTAAATCTATTAGCAGATCAATAGCAAAAGAATGGCAGCGGTATCGATAAATGGCAGGTGCAACATTTGTATTAATATTAGCATTACAATGCAGCAAGGATTCTTCTACGTCTTTAGTTATAAAATAATAGTAATAGTACTATCATTAAATAATGATAATACCATAATAATACGAAAATACTAAGATTAACATTAATGATAAATAATATTACTGTTACTAAGAGTACAATAATACTACTATGAATACTAATGCTAAAATATTTTTAATACTAAGAATACTTATAATAATACTCATGCAAAATATTAAAAATAATACCAGCATTAATACTAAGTATACTATTATATTACTATTAATGCTAAAATAATAATAATAAAGTTTTCCTGTCTCGCCATCTCCCCTCAAGCTAAAAGCATCAGCCTGGATCGATATCTCACACGGAATACGCGTAAAAATTAAGGATGGTGGAAGGCTTAACTAAAGAAAGCATAAGTGCACTGGAAACTTTTAGAGTGTTTTTTTTTCAACTCCAATTCCAGCGAAGACTAATGGCCGTTGCAAGCGAGAAGTAAATGGCAATCGGCTGATGTGATAACGCAAAGTTATTTGCAAGGATTGCACTGACCAGCAATAAAATTTTCATAATGTCTAAGATGTTTTAATTGTTTTTTTTTTCTAATTTGAGGGCACTGATTCCAGAAATATTGTCACTTTTCTTTTACTAGCAGATTCAGTTTTTCTATTATATTATACCCGCCTCTATATGAAGCCGATAACTACAATAAAACTAGGCAAATCGAAAAAAAGAATGATCTTTTTGTAATTTTAAAACACATATTTAGGAAATCACATCAGAAGATACACAATTAAAGCTTAAAGTTGTAAAAAATGCTAAGCATAAACATCATTATCCATAAATTAACGTTTTACTGATTTTCTAGAATCGTGAGGGGGGAGGGGCTCCGGCATCATCGCGCTTGATAGACCAACAGTAATCTTCAAGCATGGTCGCATCCTAACGACCTTGATAGCGTACTTCAATGTCGCTGATGTCTTGATGGAAGCGCGTCCATTGCTCGTTGCTTATATCACCTAGATTTTCTGGAAAACGGGCAAGATGGCTGATAAAAAAAAAGTAACTTTATGCTTATATTTGCATCCAGTTGATGGAGACTTATAAGTAATGTATCCAGTTGATGGAGACTTATAAGTAATGTTTTAACACGCATTTTGTAGTTGTACATCTTTATTTTTCCCCAAGAAGAATTTTACAACATTCGTAAACGCCGTCAAGGTACTCAATTTTGCAGGATTCATAAGATCACAGACATTTGCGCCATATATTAAATTTTAAACCTGGGGTTCATAAAAAAAAACTCCAGCTTTTTGTCTATCTATGGTTAGGCCTGTAAATATCATACAAATATATTTGAAACAGCTGCCATTTTTCTCAAAAGCCTCCACAAACTGTTTCATGACGCCAAGCTTTATGTGAGGGGGAGGAAACAATTTTGGAATGCTCCACCAAACAAGAAGCCAGAAACTTGGAGAGAGCCAGGAATCAGTTCACTCCGCACAGGCCAATCCGTTTTTTTTTATTTAATGCTTTCTTCTTGCCCTGCTATTCCACAAACACAAAAAGCAACGGAATTTTGTGTAGCTACCTTGTAGCACGAGGAAAAACACAACCATTTTCAAATCGACATATATGATCCATTGGTGGTGTCTGTATAAAATCTTTTTGAGAACAAATTTGATTTCATCATAGTTTTCTTTGAGGGTCATTGAATAGACTAGAGGAACAGATCTATATAAGTCGCCAGTATAAAGAAGAGCACATTTTAAACTTTTTGGGAACTGTCTATAAAATGGCGCCAATCTTGAGAATAATACTGTTCGACATCAAACAGCCGCATCAGCTCGGCAACGTTGTTGTAATATACTATGTCGTTTGCCGAATTAAAACACGGTAAGAATTTAATATAGCGTTCTATATAGAAGGATATTAGTGTTTTAGGCTGAAGCAGATTTTTCTTGAGTTTTAAAGCTAAAAGTTCCGAAGATTCATTAGAAAGGTTAAGATCTATAGTCGATCATTAAGTTCTGCTTTAGAAAAACGCTTTGGTAGTGAAGAAGTAAGAATACCAACACCTGAAACAGTGGCTTCACTACTAAGAGATGATATAGGCATACTTAATTTTTGCTCAAAAAATCTGCAACGAAAGTAAAATAATGCAGCTTAATTATTTCCTGTCCGACTTATGAATGAGTTCCTAACATTAAGAGAATAAACTTTACTTTGACCCAGAAATCAACAAAAACATCCATAACCGGTAAGCCTATTTATTACTCAGTGTCCACTTCTTACCACTTACATACCTGATTGTATAGCAAATTTGACTTTTACTTTAAGGTTTGTAATGTCATAATCAATTAACATGCATCACAATAACAACCGACAATTGTAATTATGAAGCTAGAATGTATATAGAAACACACGTTATATACTGTCGTCGCACACATCCACACAGTTAGATAAACTATTCCAAAAAAAAAATAACGACTCTGAAGACTAGTACATAATTCAGAGCATATTTATTTAAAGAGAAAAAGTAAAAACTAAAAGAGAAAAAAAAATGGCAAGTATAAGAAAGTAAAAACAATAATAACTAACGAGGGTAGGATAATAAAGAAGTTAAAAAATCGGAATACTTATTAGGTTCGTAAAGAAATGAAACATGAAATGTCACGTTGCATGAAAAAGTAAACAGATTTTCAAAAAGAAGAAATAAGTAAATACCGTTGATGAAGGGGATGAGAGCGGATAAAGAAGAAAGAGGCGTGCCGTCTCGTGCAAAAATGAAGTAAAGGCCAACTGGAAGAGGAAATTAGAAAGAAAATAACTTTTTAATTAAGAGTAACTTAAAGGGAGATAATAGGTTAAAAAAAGGGGGCAACACACTTAATTTTAAGGTGAAAAAGGTATAAAATAACAACATATTTCAACAATGGGTAAAAATTACTATAATTTCCGGAACCGACTCCACCAAAATTAGTTTAAATCAGCTTAGTAAGCTTGGGTACCAAAAATATGTTGGTCAGTGTTATCTAAAAAAGGTGGAGAGTACTGCAGATCTAGGAAGACTTGTTTTCTCCTAGACTCTAGGGTAGATTACTGGTCGCTGTCAGCATGTAATCTCTGATGAAGGCCTGTGTGAGAACTCCTAGTGATTACAAATAAAGTATTATTATTATTATTATTATTATTATTATTATTATTATTATTATTATTATTATTATTACTATTCTTTTTCTTCTTCTTCTTCTTCTTCTTCTTCTTCTTCTTCTTCTTCTTATTATTATTATCTGTATTCGATTCGATCGTTATCATGCTGTGCATCCCTAAAAAGGAAAGTGGAATATTCTAAGGCAAAGCTAATACAAATGATTTGTTCTCCTTGGCCTTTTGGCCAAGATCAAAGTGTAGTCTCTGATCTTCTGATGCTACATTTCAATTTCTTGTTATAATTATTGCTACTACTAACAGTAGTAAAACTACTAACAATAAAAATATACAGATAAATTGTGTCAATACTCTAAAACAAAATTTACAAAGCACTTTGTGATATGGAGATACAAACGATCATCCCAGCAAACGAGCATCCAGTTTCTGAATTCTTGAGATGAGGATTGATTATTTGCATTGTTTTTATTCTTTCAGACTATTGTTCTCACGTTTCGGTCGATGTAATCTCCGACCTACTCGAGATGTAAATTGTCAAACTCGGGAATGCTTCTGTCGAACTCTAGAACGAAACCCTTTATTTACTTCATGGGGGTAGCATGCTCTCGTTCCGTCGACGATGGCTGCATAAGTAATTCTAAGTAATTCGCAATTGTAATTTTCGGTCGCCCACACTGAGAATTGAACATTCAACCTTCAGGAGAACATCGCTTTTTTAAGCGAAAAAATATCGAAAAATTGGCCAAAAACATTAATTCATTCACCCTCAAATGGGCACGTTTATGTATATTTATGTTTATTTAATTTATTTATTTGCTTATTTTCTATTGTTTTTGTTAGTTTTAAAACTATTTTGTATCGCTATCCTAGAGTAAATCAAGTTGATGGAGACATGTGAACACAGTTGTTTGCTATTTCTCTTCTACAGTTTAATAGATGTTGGGGTTCTTTAAAGTACAGGATAGCAAATTTTTCATGAAGACATAATCTACATGGGTCATCTAGGTCCCTACACGTGGTAGCTTGTCTTATTATTTTCCATTCGACTACGGGCGAATGTCCGCTTTCCTTGAGTTCCCAGTATTTATTCGCTGGTGTTGTTTTCATACGGCGTTTTTTATTGTTGAATGTACTTTTGTGGTCACAGTATCGAGTTTTGAAATCTAAGGAAGTCATACCTACGTAATATTTCTTGTTATTCGGGTTTTCTTTCGCAAATATTGTGGCCTAGTAAACTACGCTTTTGGTTAGACATTTATTTTGAAGTGGGTAAAGTGTACGGTGTCTGCAGTTGCAATTATCTTGGTCGTTATTAGTAATTTTATTTCTAGTATGGTTGTTCTTGTCCGGGGTTGGTTTATTATTATTATTATTATTATTATTATTATTATTATTATTATTATTATTATTATTATTATTATTATTATTATTATTATTTCTGCTAGTGTTAGTTTTATTTTTGTCATGTTGTCTACTTTTTATTGTTTATTTTGTTGTTGCTTAATTTTTTTTTATGTGATTTAATTATCATCTCTAAATTTTCGCAACAACTGTAGGATAACTTTAAGGTATTTTTATTGAAAATTTTGTGTAAGGCGTTGGTTGCGGGAAAGTGTTTTTCAATGATCTAGAAATTTCTTGCCAAATTTTGTTTTTAACATTTGATTGTATGGGGCCGTATACCAAATTATAGTTCTTTTTCTTCTATTTTTAATTTTATTATAGTTATTGGTGTTATATATATATATATATATATATATATATATATATATATATATATATATCATTCAAACACGGCAGTGTTTGAATATATGGTTAAGTGGCAGTTTTAGTCATTTATAACTGCTTCAAAGCTTCACCGCTCACCCATTTTTCGACTAAAGTTCAAACAATTATTACAGTTTATAGATCACCTTCTCAGCTATATAGTGAAAAAAATAAATTCTTGTTAAGTAAAATAAAATGAATATGATGAATTTACTATTTTTCAAAATCGTAAAAAAGATGGTAAAAAGTTGAACGGCGTTTTTTATTACTAGTTTTCATAACAACCACGTCGATTCAGCGACCATTGTTGCTACCAATTCACCGCTCTCGCGAAAAGAGAAGTAACAAGTGAAACAGAGAGAATGAAAAAATGAAAGAGAGGCGATTGAGGAATTTTATTGAAAGCAGACAAGTGTCGTACATTGTTATTACATAGGTGTATGTTATGTTTATGGGGGTTAAAAAATAAGACTGAAATTATACAAAGAACAAGTGAATTTACTGGAAGTCTGGATTACAATCGAAAGATGCAAGCATGAAAAGTAATATGGTTAAGCTTAAATATGGAAAAGTAAAGGACTTGTTGTTAAAACTGGAAAAGAAAAGGACAAGACGTTCTATTAAAAATATAATAAATTTATAACTTAAAATCTTGCAGAATTAAGAATTTTTCTACAATTCTATTTATAATATTTTATAATCAATTTTTATGGTACAATATTTTAAGTTATAAATCTATTATATTTTTTTAGTAATATATCTTTTATTTTTATTTTCCAGTTTTAACAACTAGTCATTTGCTTTTCTATGTTTAACCTTAACCATCTTACGCATTTTCAATTGTAATACATATATAAGATTTAATGAATTTATGAATGAAACCAAAGTAGAATGAATTATAGTAAGTTTCTGAAGTAATGGACAAGGCTACATGTAGTAATCCCTTATATAGTGTTGGTGCAGAAAATAATGTCATTTTTATACATATAGTTGAACGTCAAAAACCGATATTGTTTTTGCACCAATCTAATACATTTGAACTAAATTATATATGCCCTTCTATGCGAATCGAGAGAGTTTCGCATCTTAAATCTACAGATCCCAAACCAAACATCTAAACTTGTTAACACGAATTTAAATATTCTCGCCTTTTTTGCGTTTTAATTATCTAAAAATTTATGAGAAACAAAATAATTAATCACTAATTAAATTTGATTCATTAATAGAGATCGATATTTTAATCGACGTATTTTCTATAACATGTTTTTATAAGAATATCAAAGAAAATAATTCTATATAAAAACAATAAAAATATGAGGAAGAAGAAAATGGGAGGAGGAAAAAAATAAAGAAAAAAGATGATAATGATGATGATAACGATGACGATGATAATGGTGGTGATGAAGAAGCACACTGACTCATTATTTTTAGTTATCTGAAAAGAATGTTTTTAATATATGTATAAATGTTTATTAATTTTTGAATAACATAGAAGTAATATAAATTGTACTAATATTTTTTGGTCGAGCAGGTAGGTCAGTGCAGAAATCCATTTATATATTTGATCTAAATTATATGTGCGTGTTGCGTCAGTTCCGAACCTTAAATGAAAGGATCCCAAACCGAACACCGAAACTCGTTAATCCGTAAAGGCACGAGTTAAAATACCGACGTTATGATGCGTTTTAATTATCTGTAAATCAATTCGATACACGAGAAACAACCGATTGGCGGAGGAAATAATGAATTTAAATAATTAAATTTAATCCATAGATAGAAAGCAAGGCCAAATCGACATATTTTCTGATAACATTTATATTTTATTATGTTCGCTAGATGTAAAAAAAAAAAAAAAAAAAATCAACACACATTGTTGGTTCACTTAATTATGTTTTTTTTTACGTTTGGATATAGTTAAATATGATAATTATATGTAAAGATTAATATAAATCATCATCATCATCATCATCATCATCATCATCATCATCGTCGTCGTCACCGGCACCGGCACCGTCGTCGTCGTCGTCGTCGTCGTCGTCCTCACCGGCACCGTCGTCGTCGTCGTCGTCGTCATCATCATCATCATCATCGTCACCGTCACCGTCATCATGTCCTCCCGTGTTTCCTTCCATCTTGTTTTGTCACTAGCTAGGCATGGCCGCGTCCCTTCCGACTTTTAACCGTCCTCAGACTTTTCCATGGTCTCAAAGTTCACTCTGTCGCTGTATATACTGCCTGTTGACTGTATGCTTAGAAAACTGACCTGCCCATTTATGTCTGGCCGTTCGTATGCTCATGATGACACCATCATTGCTAATTGAATAAATAAAACATGACTGATTTTACTATGCGATCATTTCGACTTGAAGCAAGAATGCTTTCACTGTGAGATCATTACTACTAGATAAAGTAAAAAAAATAAATAATCACACCATGAGATCATTACTACTTGAATAAAACAAGAATGATCCACCCTTCCGATCAGCACTATTTATACACCTAAAGCATGAATAATCTAAACATTTTTTTTTTACTCACGTTAACTCCCATAACAAGGCATATGCCCACTTGAACGTAAAGGCCTACTAGTTGGAACCGTGCCTAGGAGAGTTTAACAAGATGTTAGTTTACACTACATTTAAACTTCTGCATATCAGTTCAGTCACGGAAGCAAGTAGCAGGAAGGGAATTCCAAGGTCTAGCTGTTCAAGGGAAGAAAATATTAGAGTAGAAATCTTTCTGGAATTGAGGAACCTCAACAGTGAAGGGGTGAGATTTTGTTGCGGATTTTTCGGGGATATATACGCCGGGAGGACATGTGTGCAACGAATTCATAAGACCACATTCCACTAAAATATTTGTAAAACAGGCACAAAGATGTAACATTGCAGTGATGGGACAGGGGTTGGAGCTTAGTTGAAAAAGCGGGACCTATTAGATTTAACACTTTTTTGTGGACTCTATCCAAGAGGGAGAGGCTAGTGGTAGATGCACCAGCTCATATGTGGCAACAATACTCCATGAATGGGCGACTAGTGGCCTTGTAGAGCTACAGGATACTCCCAGGTGTGAGTAGTTTCTAACACGATAGAGGGAGCCTACTTTCTTTGCAGCAGCCTTTACAATGTCCTCTATGTATTTGTTCCAGTTCATATTGTCCGTGAATGTTAGGCCGAGGAGTTTGGAGAAAGACTTCTCGGTTTGTCATGGACATCGATGGTTGGATAGGCGTCTTGCAATTGTTAAATGAGAGCAGTTTTGTCTTTCTAGTAATAAATGTTACCATTCATTTGCGACCCCATTCCATTACTGTGTGGACGTCATTTTCTAAGGATTCTGCCATTGTCTAAGATTTATGTACATCCGTTCTTCTCATCGTGCATGTTATCATCCGCAAATTTACCCATCTCGGACACAATATTATCAGGGAGGTCGTTAATGAATATCAGGAATAATAGTGCTCCAAGGATCGACCCTTGACGCACAATTTAGTATACATTCAGCTATACCGTACGATTTAATTTTCAGTAGTAGCCCTTCATTTCGGATCATAACATATCCATTTTCAGATAATTTTATCTATATTTGAAACCGAAACTATTATTATATATTATTTTTATTTTTTATTTTTTCATTTTTTTTAAAATTCATTTTTATTTTTTATTTTTTTAAATTCGTTGAGATGAGGCTTCATAATTTGTGTATTCATTTTTTTTTTTAGGACTGTAATCCTTATCTTTATAGTTTTTCTTATTTCACTTGAAGAAGCCAGAGGGTGAGTTGGTGGAAACGTAATGGAACAACAAAAAACTATATCGATGACGTAAGCGGCCGCGAAAAGAATGAATGCACGAAACTATTAATTCTATTAATAATGGGTATTTGCCTGTCCGAAGTCAAAACTATATTATTACTAGGACTGTGACAATAGCATATTCTTTTCATTATTTTGACTCTCGAGTATATATCCGACACAGTTAATTAACCGAGAACTACATCACTCTATATAAAAGCATATAAGATATCAACAGATACACACTCGAGAGTCAAAACAATGAAAAGAATATGCTGTTGTCCTAGCCCTAATTATTACTATCTTTCACTTCTAAATTCAGGAGGCATAGTGTAGTGTCTATTCTGTTCATGATATCCAATTCTCCCCGGCATCACCCCTTTCTTTTTTTGAGGAGATAGTATAGTATCTGTTCTGTTGTTATAATGACGTCCGCCCAGGCATGACTTTCTCCATTTTCTTTGGGAGGGTGTAGTATTTACACTGTTGGTATAAGACAATACTTGCAGACATTACGTCATAGCTTATATGGTCAATTTTCATATTATCATCCATAAGGTAATAATTCTTCCTTTGCGAACAGCGTAATATTTATTCTATAATCATGATACCACCATCTCAGGTATAAACTAATCCTTTACTGGGTAGGGGCAGCATAGTATATGTTCTGTAATCATGATACCGTCATACCGGGGATTAACTACTCTTTTTTTCTCCGTGGAGATGGTTAATGTAATATTCATTCGGTTGTCGTGAAATAACCATTCCAAGCATTACCACCTTCTTTGGCGGTAGTGTTTAAACATTTTGGCACAATTGTTCAATCGACTAAAGCATTATCTCCATATCCGGTGGTACAGTATAGTAGGTATTTGCTTCCACCACACCGCAGAAAGATGTGACACAAGGTCGGAAAGTGGAGAAAGTAAAGCCAGTACCTATAATTAAGGAGCATTCTGGCATTTTAGTTTCTTCGGCATTCCCCGGTAGGAGTGTTACAGACAGTAAGCAGTAAACGGATTCTACCTAAAAGACAGGGGCCAAGGAATTAGCAGGGTGAACTTCATAAGACTACCATGAACCACACCTCAGCCCGACAGGTGTAAGATCATTCCCTATTCAAAAATGACTAAGACTGTCAGATTATCCAGTACGTATTCTTTATTAGCACGAATATAACCTTGTCTGGCTCGTATTTTTTGGATTTTTCGAACTACTGTTCTCATCTTAAGTGATATTTTCCCAATGATTCGGTCGATGTAACCTTCAACGTTTTTAGGTGTATTTTGTCAGACTCGGGAATCCTTCTGTCAAACTCGAGAAATCTGCATGGAATTTCGAACAGAACACTTTATTTAATCTGACGCAGAAAGTCGGAGGTTACATCAACCAAAACGTGAAAATAACACTCAAGGTGAGAACAGTAGTTCAGAGCATCCAAATAATAGGAATATTCAATCCTCATCTAAAAAAAAAGAAGTAAATCAAAGACTATTTAGTAGTGATGGGACGATTCCAATATTTTCCCCGATTCCAATACAATTACCGATTCGGTACTAAATTCTCGATTCCGATACAATTACCGATTCCTATTCCGATTCTTTATAAATCTCTAATTATTTAACTGTAAGATAGTTATTTCCCCTGATTTTCGTAAAACAAAAATGTTAAATATGCAGACATTTTCCTAAACGTCAAAATATACTTGTGGGGGGATTATCTATCGATTTTAGCTGTACTGATAATTCAAAATCAATAAATATTTATTATTTTATTATTATTACAATTATTATTCCGATTTTTCTGATTACCGATTCCGATTCCGATTCCGATTAATCGTGCCAACACTATTATTTAGTCTTATTTGTCACATACACCAGCAAGTATATGCTAGTTCTAATTAATGAACTTTGCCGACATGAAAGTTGACATATGAATGAAAATTATCGCTAATAATTTTTTCGCCATTATTCATATTTGATTTCTCATCAAACAATAAGTTTAGTTTATTGTTATGTTTTTTTTTTGAACTGTCAGCCATCTGATAAGCATAATAAACAATGTCCGCTCTCCTAGAAGACACGGCATTAAACTTATCTGTCGCGCTGCGTCTGTCTATCGTTAGATTATTTCCCGCTTCTTTGCCACCGAAGAAATTTTCCGCCAAAATCTTTTATAAACTAAATTCACAGATTTCCATAGAAATTTTAAACAAAAAGACAAGTCGTGATGCCAACAAGTGAGACATATTGTTACGTCAATCCAAAATGCTGGGATATCTATATATAAAGTTGTGAATGCGCATATATATCTTTGTAACAGAGTTGCTGACGCATGTTAGCCGCAGGAACAGCAGCAGCAGACGTATGGCACATATCCAAATGACCAAGCTGGCGCGTTATGTGACGTCACAGCGGATGAAGAGAAGGGAAAGAAAAGAAGAGAAAATAAAAGACACACGTGGACAGCTAGCAACCGGAACTCACGTGGTCGGCAAAAGTAGAAAAAAAAAAGTGTGTGCCGGCGTGTGACGAACGTGTGGCATGTTGCGGTGAAAAAACTTTTAATCCATGTCGAGACGGCAGGATTTTGGCAGTTGAGATGAACTAAGATGATTTTAAAGCAAGATGCAATGCGTTATTTTGGAAAGTACCATGAATAAATGCCTTTTATTTCAACTGAATAAAACTCACTCGAATTTTTTTCTTTTCTTTTTGTTCCATTGCGACTGGTCTCTACATGCCACGTGTGGATCGGCGTTAACATCTAATTACAACGTTACACACACACACACACACACACACACACACACACACACACACACACACACACACATATATATATATATACATTTATGAATAAGTATATCTAGATTATATTTCTCTTAGTCTGTCTTTCACTTCCCCTTTGTCTTGGAAATTACTAGGAAAATCCGGCTAAAAAGATGTATGGAACTCTAAGTCACCACAATACCACACTTACTGTAGAAATTTTCTCCAAAACTGCTAGTTCGGTCTGGCTGAAATTTTGTATGAACCTTTGTTATTATGAGGTTTAGTTAACTAAGTATTATGGTATCTGTTCGATCTAGAGTTAAGAATAAACAGTGATTTGTCGCCATAATGCAACATTTACTCTGAAAGTTTTCTCCGAAATTACTGGTCAGATCTGTCTTAAATTATTAAGTATGGACTTTTATTATCAAACAATGCGGTGAAAAATGCTCACAGTATCCCTTCAATGCACAATTAGGGATAAAAATGATTATTAGTCATTAGCGGCCACACTGTGTCATTTACTGTAAACGTTTTCTCAAAAACTACTGGGCCGATTTGGCTTTGTAGGGATTTATGTTATGATATAACAAAGTAAAAAAAAAGTATTATTGTATCTGTTCCGTGAAAAGTTGGCGATTAACAGGAGTGAGTATTTAAGGCAAAAACAAGCACATATTTTTTATCATTAATTTGGTATAAAACACTAATTCTAAGTAAACGGGCCATAACTTTTTGCCGTTTTAAACAGACTAAAATAAGTGTGTTTATATATTTGTATGTACATGATTCATTCTTAAACTAATTAACCAATCATTACGGATATTAGAATACTTCTACTCTGCGCAAGGGATGATAATCGAACTGTTCTTCCTTTAATGGGTGTTCTTTGATTATCGATTTTCGATACTTATCAGGGGCATTTCGATACAAAACCTATCTACGAACACTTCTAGGGATATAAAGTATATTTGTGTGAAATTAAAAAAAAAATGGGATCAGCTGTTTTGAAGTCCATAGGGAACGAACACTCACACACATAGACAAAGTACTTTTTATATGTAAGTAGATATTTTGGAGTATGTATTTTGAATAGAAAACGCATTGAATAATATGATTTTCTAAAGTCACATCTGCAAACACTTTATCATCAATACAAGTGTTATATGATCGCAATATATCTTGCTGGCGTCAACTTTGAATGCACTTTCTTTACTCACCATACTAGGCGTTTTACTTTTGTATTGCCAAAGAAGAAATAAATAATTCAATCGTAAAATCGATCGACTTTCAACTTCTTTTATTAATTTAGATGACGGGTTCGATTAGCCGTTTCATGACTTTAATGGGGCAAAAGTTTTAGTTTACTACGCTTTCGAATCAACAACATTGATTCATAACAACTGACCTTAATTTATCGTTATGTCGGATTCACTATACTTTACACGTTCATACTAATCTTGTTATTAGCGTATTTGGCATAAATGTTAGCGTGCTCATTAATGGAGTGGAATCCATAAAAAAAGGAGCCACGTGGGCGACGAGAGCGACTTGAAAGCACGTGTGGGTGCGAAAGAGAACTTAAAACAAAAAAAAAAAACAAGATGCCTGGTGCTACCAGATCAGGCTGTCTGAAGATATTGGCTTCCTGAAACTAAATTGCACCTGGCATTGGTGCTTTTTGTTTCTCTACTATATTTTGAAAAACTTTGTTATGTTCTGCACCCCCCCCAAAAAAAAAAGAAAAAACAGCCCACGTTATCCTTCTTCCCATTTCCTATTTTCTCTTTCTATCTCCCCCACTTCCTGACTGGTTTCCTAACTTCAAATCTACCAAACATTAATACTGTAATCTTTTCCCTTTCCCATTGCAAAACTCATTCATGTTCTGCAGGGCAGAGAACAAAAAAAAAACGATAAAACAACCATACAAAACCCTACAAACTAGCGATTGAAGATACATAGAGTTTAAAGAAAAAAAATTCTACAAAACAACTGAATGCAACTGGAATACTATTTCCGAAGAAACTAGTTTCGGCATAATAACCCGAAAAGGGTTGATATGACGTAAAACAACCAACCTGAACTCGACAATTAAATATATTTTTTTTACAAAGGAGTCACCACTTATCAAGACCTGGAGATCACTCGAGGATAAGGGTTACTGGGTATACATAAGTAGTAGAATTTTTTTTTAAATTGGATTACTTAGGGGATGGTTCATCAAGAACTTGTTTACGTTGGACTTGAAGACAATCAAATTGTTGTCAGCTGGAAAGCAAGCTAACGGAAGAGAGGTCCACAGGTGTACAGTTCTAAGAAAGAATCTTTGTTCATGGAATCTACGTTTAGATTTAGGCACAGATAAAGAATATGGGAAATTATTGATAGTGGTTTTGGCTAGACGAGTGTTTTTCGCGAAAGTTAGACAAGGGGGGATCATAGATTGAAGTTCAGACGAACACTTGCTATGAAAATAACGATAAAGCAAAGGCAAAAAACATATCCTCTGTGAGAAAGAGGTTACAGGGAAGAGAAAAGGGCACCCCCACTAAGCTACGAAGTCTATTTTGAACTCTGCTTCTACCAGCTCCTGCCCAGATGTGGCAACAGTACTCCATCATTGGCCATACCTGGCTTTTATATAGGTAGAGAATTCTACCAGGAGTGGGATATCTACTGAAGTATCTTACCATTTTTCCAGTGGCCATGGCAACGGATTTGATGTATGTGTTCAATTTCAGATCAGGAGAAAAGGTCAGCCCCAGAAGCTTGTCAAAACATGCAGCCTCCCTAAGACGAGAGCACTTTCAATTGATGCCAGATAGGATCAAAGCGGTGATGATGTAAAGATAGTAGCTTTGTTTTAGATGTATTAAAAGTAACCAGCCACCGCTTTCCCCATTGTACCACGTGCTCAAGATCAGAGGGAGAGAGTTAGAGATAACTTTGTCATTTACGGCCTTTGACGTGTTGCCATAGATGGTAGTGTCGTCTGCATAAATGTAAACAAATGATCTTAGAATGTTATTTTGAAGATCATTGATGTAAACCAGGAAGGGAGTTGGGCCCAGGATGCACCCCTAAGGGTCTCCAGCATTAATACTATGAACTTCTGATTTCTGCCCATCAAGGAATCTTATGAATCTATCCGACAGAAATGATTTAATAATTGAGAACACATTTCCAGCTATACAATATCTGGATATCTTATGAAGTAAACCTTTATGCCATACGCTATCAAAGGCCTTTGATATGTCAAGAGCAAATGCCCTAGAAAGGAAGCCCCCATCAAAAGATTTACTAATTCTATGGGATATAACCGTCAACACATCTGCTGTAGACCTAGCAGAACGGAAACCGTATTACATTTTACTAAGAATATAATTTTTGCTGGGGTGGTTGACTACTTAAGATAGGAGCTTAAATAATTAACACAGATTCCAGCAACTTACTCATGACGCACGAGAGACTAATTGGTCTGTACTGAAAGTAAGATGACCAATCACCAGAATCCTTAAATACAGGGCATACTGATGAGGTTAAAAAACTTTCAGCATAAAAAAACCTGTTTCCAAATTAACTGGAGTCGACATTAAATAATCCGAAAATGGTTGATATGCTGTAAAACAAAAACAACCAAACCAAGCCAAACCAAAACAAGATGCAATCGGAATTTTGAACAAAAATTTTTTTTTCGGACGACCCTGTGCTGTTGGGCGAACTGCAGTCACAAAAGTAGAAAGAAAAGCATAGATTTCAAACACCTGCATGGTGGTGAATGGACGTGGGGACATGTGTCGACGTGGGAGGAGAAAAAGCACGTGTTCGACCGACAGAGTTTTGTTAACCACATGGCGAACGAAGATACTTGTAAAACCGAGATGCAGGCGTAGTTTTAAAAGTACCATGAATAAATGCCTAAAATAAGCTGAATCGAGTTTCTTTCTTTTCGTTACTTTGCGACTGGCTCTGTATGTAATATGTTTGGTCCGAGTAAGAATGTAAATATTACGTTGCACTCGGTTTTGATCCGGTCTTTGATTCCTATTTGTAAGATATTAAGAGTAAGAATTCGTCTTTTACAATCACGAAAAATTGTATTTCCTCTCCCTCTCTCTTTCTCTCTCTCTCTCTCTCTCTCTCTCTCTGTGCAATAACTTTCTATCTGTGAAACACATTACCGCGGGAGTGCTTCTCTACTTATCACAACTGGGTCGTCTCGAAACTTAATATCAACAAATTTTTGTTACGAACCGCCCCTATAAGCAATCAACGCAGAGGTATAATATTGATCAATGTAGATACTCCCATAATATTCCTCAACGCTAAGATGGCAATCATTCCTCATTAATCCTCATCATCGAATGTCTCTTAGCTTTCATGGGTGGTGACGCCAATAGTAAACATAATTAAAAATACATCTTTTTGAATAGGGGCACCCTGTAGTATAGACTGAAATTATCATTATTATCATCATAATCATGATCATCATTACGTACGCAGAATGAGTATACACCAAGGAAAGCATAAAAGAATTCTATTTGAGTAAAGCACGTGGTGTCTGGAGTGTGAGTGACAACAAGTCTCTCCAGATTTCTAATGCTATCTATCTTTTTCGATAACCTCTGCATATAGTTTTGTGTTATCGCAACAGCTATTATTATTGTTGCTGTTTTTTATTATTGTAATTTGATGATGATAATAATAATAATAATAATAATAATAATAATAATAATAGCAGCAGTTGTTGCGATAACGCAAATTTAACTGCACAGGTTATCGAACGAGATGGAAAGAACTGGAAATCTGGGGAGACTTCAGAGACCCCACAGGTTATTTGTCCACTTTATGCATCTTTTGCCGGACATCACCCATGATAACAAGTGCTGTTCTTTGGAGTTTGGGTGATAGCAAGTCTCCTCAAATTTTCAATACTTTCCACGTCTTTCAATAATCTTTACATATAACTTTAAGTTATCCAAACAGCCGCATACTATTGATTTCTCGCTGACAGCTGCTATTGGTCTCCATTGGAATTTGGATGACAATAAACCATCCCAAGATTCTGTAAAATCCTTATGAGAAATGTTTAATGGATTAATCAAAAGCTCGTTCTAATACCAACATTCGTCATAACTGATACCGCTAAAAATGTCCAGCAGGCTGGAGCACTTTTCTGCTGAAGCCTTTTAGTTGGAAAATGACACCAATAGAGGCAATATCAACATTTTTTCAAGTATTCATAGTTTTAGAAACTGAAATGAAATACTTTCGGCTCAAAGCGGAAACTCGAAAAATAACACTGCTAGATGCAAAAACTTACATTTGCCAAGCACTCATCGACTTAATGCAAGAAAAACGCGTAATTTGGAACAAATATATTGAGGTAATTTCCAAGATTTTTGTAAATAAGGAGCATTCCCTCTACCGTGCTAGAAAATTATTTACACCTGAGAGTATCCTATATTCCTTACAAAACCAAGGCTCACCCATACATGGAATATTATTACCATATGTAGGCTAATGCATCTAGATTAGTTATTCTCTCTTATAAAGTGTACAAAAACGAGTCGTTAATCAAATAGATCCCGCACTATCAATCACGCTCCAAGCTCTGTCCCATCATCACAATATTGTATCGCTCTACCTCTTTTGTATGTACATTTATGAAAGTGCTCTGATGAACTCATAACTCTTGTGCCCCCTAACTCGTAATGTAGCAACATCTCAATGAATCACAAATGGGGTTAATAGATGTCGGAAAGACTTTTACTCTATAAGCGTCTTTCCTCGGACTGCGAGACTTTAGAATTCCCTCCCTGTTTCCGGCTTCCTTGGCCGAATTAACGTGCAGATGTTTAAATGTAACGTGAATAGATACATCGATGCTCCCCAGATAGTTTATTGTAAATATGGTCCCAAATAGTAGCCCCCTTCGTTCAAATGTCAATATGCCTCGTTTCGGGTGAATAAGACTAATAAAAAAAGAAAGGTCACATAACTTCTTTTTCAAGTATATTAGTTGAAGATAACACTATTTGTCAGGTATTCATAGCTTTGAATAATGCAAGTACACCTTTTCCCATCAAAGCGGCACTCAGCCAGAACCGGAAGATGAAGTTTCATGAAAATCACACACGCTCTCCACTCGCATGTATATCCCCGATAGAGTAGATGTAAGATTTTTGCAGCTCTTGCAGAAAAAGGTGCTAAGCTCTTCGTACACACAGTGCACGGTGTTTCCAAATGCTCACCCGTCTGGTACTGACCATGCTCAACTTTGCTTAACTCCGAGCATCCAGTGTGTCGGCATGATTATGTCGTATCTTAACGTTACAAAACTACATTCATCCTAAGCAGATTTAACCGACTTTCTCCAAAGGAAGTTTCTAGGGCATATCAAATTTACAAATAGTCTTAAAACATGTATATCCCGGTCAGGGAAGATGACAGCATTGAAGTTTTGCAGTTCTTACTAGGAAGTGTTGACATACTCCTACATACAGCGCATGGTATTCCCAAATAGTCACCCATCTGGTACTGACCAGGCTCAACCTTGCTTAACTTCGGTGATTTAACGAGGACAGGTTTGTCAATGTGATTATGCCGTATAAGGCCAAGCAAGATTTAGGAACTTATCATCCGATTACACTTAGCATGTGTCGAAAGCCGACGCTAATAGAAGTAATACCAAGTTTCACCTACACTGTTGAGCGCATCGATCGACACGAACTTATTGAAGCGGCATGGATTAAAGAGGAATCCTCGAATAACTGGAATACTATCACCTTCAGACAACAGCGCATCAATCAATCTTATAAAATGCGCATTCAATCCACGAAACGCATTCAAGTCACATCGCAAAGGAAGCGCTTAGCTGGAAATAAAACTAATTCAAAGATTCAAGCTCGGGATGTGTGGGCTTGTCGTGTTGCATAAGGCAACGGCAAGTAAGGAATTCCAAATTGGCCTTCCGTGCTTGCATGCGTGCATAAATGCTATTTCGAGCAATGGGACGGTTTCTAATCGCTTCAACCCCCCCTCTCTCTCTCTCTCTCTCTCTCTCTCGCTACCCTAAAGGTGAATGGCAGTAAGGTTTTCGCAAGCGAATGCATAACGCAGATTAGAAATCGTGTTTTTCGATTTATGCGTTATTTTTAAGTGGATGGGGATCTACTTGCCCTTCTACTGAACGAATCAACTGGAATTTCAAAAGAAATGAAGACAAAAAAAATAAATAAAATAAATAAATAAAAATAAAAAAAGGAGGAAAAAAAAGGGAACTCATTTCTTATTGAGTTTATAGGGCGAAATTGAAGCAGCTATACAAGAAGAAAGCTATTCTGTGCGCCAAAACCACAATCAATTACGGATATATCTAAGGAGAACGATTCGGCGTTGCCCGGTATTCAATGATGGACAAGTTTTGCGCATATCCGATAACACTATCCAAGTTTGTACTTTCTTTACGATTTATATTTAAAATCTTTAATTGTTGAATGATGGAATAAACGTATTCTCAGAATTAATTTATTATAACGATGTAAAAAAAAAAAAAAACCAGATGTAAAAAATATTGTAAATTTGCAGTCTTTGTCCCATTCGATTTATATCGGTATAAAAGTGATCCAAGCTCTGGACTCCCTTGTCTTTTCTTATTTTTCATTTAAAGTTGACATCCTTTCTTTTTCTATTTCGAGAGTGTCCTTATGTTTTCTTAATAGTATGAAAAATATGCACTGGGCAATTTCACCGATTTTGAATACAAGGAATGTATCGAAAGTGTAAAATTTTTACTTGTTCCTCATTTATCCTAGGTAAAACCGACTCTCCATGCTAGTATATATATATATATATATATATATATATATATATATATATATATATATATATATATATATATATATATATATATATATATATATACTATCATTGGTGGCCGGGTCGCCCGGGTGTTTGAAGGTGAATGAGGAAAACGGCAAAAGCATGACGTCTTTGCTGTTACGACCACCGCTAAACCGGAAGTGACATAGGTTTAAATTAAGGCTAGACAATCGAAAAGAGTGGATGATTTTCGAAAATATCGGAGAAAATAGCGACCCCTCTCTGTTAAAAAGTCCCCAGTTGAGGGTGAAGTAATTAATGTTTTTAGCCCATGTTTCGGTATTTGTCGTCTGAAGGGTTGAGCTTCAAAACGATACTAATCTTGTGAAAATCCGTCGCCTCTGACGAAAGTTTTAGGCAGACATGCAAACATAAATACGTACATTTATATATTGGTAGCTCAAATTTTCGACCAAAACCGATTAAAACGCTTGCGCTATCTCTGAATACCCTTTATGTAAAATTTCAAATGTTTAGACCAGAAATTGTCTGAGTAATTTGGTAGAGACCGCAGGGGTCAATTTTTTTATACTTTATAAGTATATATATATATATATGTATATATATATATATATATACTTATAAATACATTTATACATGCTAGAACATTTTCATCCTAAATGCTACGAAATAATGCACAATACAGAAAAAAGTTCGTTTTGCAGAGAATATGCTAATTAGTTAACCTTTGTTTTTTAGCTCTCATGACTGAGTATATTAAGAATTTTATTTAGAAAAAATAGGGTTACATTTCAATGTCATGCAACAAAATCAAAAAAGTATATATATATATATATATATATATATATATAAGTGAACGTGTCTGTCTGTGTGCCTTTCTGTGTACATTTCCCTACCCAATAACTCTGTCAATTTTGAGTCTAGAGACTCGACATTTGATATGCAGGGTACTGAGATTTGAGAAAATCTTTCTAATCCGTTTTCGGCCAGACAAACTTCAACGATTTGATCTTTGAGAACTCTACCAAACTACTCCGCCAATTTGTGGTCTAAACACTTTAAATTTTAGACAAAGGTTCCTTGGACATGGATCTAACTTACTAACTTGATTTTAACCCCAAACAATAAATAGTAAGACGTCATAATAGGGATTAAATTTTAAAAAATTGACCGTTTTGTGTTTTTTATTGCTCAACATACACCTCCAAACACCGGGCAACGCCGGTCTGAAATGCTAGTATATATATATATATATATATATATATATATATATATATATATATATATATATATATGAAAATACTGTTACTAATTCATATCGGGGGTTTGTTCGATTACCAAATAATAAAACATAATAAAAAATGTCATTCTATATCTACTTTTGGACCATTTAGCTATTACTCTATCTTTGGGTTTTATAAATATATTTTTTACTTGGTTCGAATCACTCGATTTTACGTAATCACCACTTCTTACACTGATGATTGCGTGAGCATAACACACTAGTGTCTGTAGGAATAAAAGTAATTGTTAATTATAATTAGATATCTTATAAACATACATTTGAAAAACCTCAAGTAATTCTTTTTTTCGTAAAAATAAATAAAATCAATATAAACTTCACTAGCTTTCGAGGATATAACATTCCGTTCAAAGCAACAAAAGTGTTTATTTCTCATATTGTTCGCGATAGAATTCGGACATGGTGGTAGATGAAAAAAAAAAAGAATATCTTTAGACATATTAAAAAAAACAAAAAACGACAACAAAAAACATTGTTGTCTTAGCAAAATATTAAAATTTGGAAAATCTCAACAAATATGTTTTCGTTAAAATATATAAGATTTATTTTTGCTAAGCTATCGAAGACATAAGTTTCTTACTAAAGCAAAAAATGTTTGGTTTTCATATTGTCCGAGATCCAATGCTGATATGGCAGTATAAGAAAAAAAACCAAGCCAAGGCTACTATATATATATATATATATATGTGTGTGTGTGTGTGTGTGTGTGTGTGTGTGTGTGTAAATGTGCCACATATATAACATGAGTTGGCTTTATATTCAGAACATGTTCCTGCCGTAGCTGCCATAAACTCGACTTTCTCACATCTCTCTTTTTGTGTTATTATTTTGTGCAAAATATTTTAAATCTTGTCGCGTGAAATTTACAAATAGAATCTTCTTTATTTATGAGTATATTGTTATAATAAAATATATTGAATATATCAAAATATATTAAATATATTAAAAGATGCATTCTGATAACTAACATATCTATATATATATATGTGTATATATATATATATATATACTGCTTTACAAATATATATACGTTGAATATATATATATATTTATATGTATATATATATATATATATATTATTTTCAAAAGTTTATATGAGATCAGCTATCGGTAAAATGAAAATGAAAAAATATAAATAATACGCTCTGTTTTTGAAAAACACTTTTTCTTATAAGAGTGCACTCTGCTGAAATCCTTTTTCCTCAAAATATAACTAAGTATATATATATATATATATATATATATATATATATATATATATATATATATATATATATATATGTTGGACGCTCCTGCGGATTTCGACGTATAAGCTTCCGCCACAACAACTAAGTTGCGCAGTAATCAACACAGATGATTTGTCTACTTTAGTGAAGGTTTTGTATAGAACCATCCACCCTTTTTGGTAATACTGCTAACCTTTGTCGGTGCAGACAACCGCCACGCGACAGAGTATGTAATACACCGCAGTTTTTTTTTTTTTTTACATCAGAGCTTCCTTCTGCCAGATAATGTCTTAACGAAGATTGGAGGTGCACCTCTCCCAGTGAATTAATGCGGCCCTCGATGCCAACCTGGAAATTTCTACAACTTGGCGCGGTGCATACAACGCCTAGACTTACAAAATGGTCATCCATCTGGTACTGGACAGGCTTAATATTGCTTAACTTCCGTTATCTGGTCAGAACCGGCGTATCAACGTGATTGTGAATTATGTTGATTGTTTATATTACTTGTTATGATATCTCTATATATATATGAGTTTGACCAGGTATATATATATATATATATATATATATATATATATATGTATATATATGTATATATCGCCTATCTGGATAGTGTATAATGATATTAGTTACTCGCCTTTTTTTTCTTGGTTATCCTTAATGATACTTCTTATCATATTGCGCAGAGCCGCCACGCGTATGTAGCAGCAGGGTCTTCATGCAAATGACCAAGCCGGTGCGCGAGGTGCCGCCACAGCGGAAGAAGGAAAAGAGGAGAAAAGCGGAGAGAAAAATGTCTCCACGTGGCGAGAGACGTGCAATCGCGTGCGGGCGTGATGTGACCGTGTGACACGTGGGCGGCGATAAAGTGTTTTTGGATAAGCATATGTGTGTGCTAAAGGAAGTTTTGAAACAAGATGCAATCCGGATATTTGAACACAAATTGGTTGGACGAACCTGTGCGTGGGGCGAGCTGCAAAAACACCAGCGAAGAAATATTTTCGTATTCTTGGTGTTGTTCTTTGTTTTGTTTTGTTTTTGGTCTGCTTTTGTATTTTTTTTCACACATACGAATCTAAAGCAAAAAAGAAAAAAAATGTGATCAACTCCAAGAATACGAATATATCTACAGAGCAAGTAACTTTTCTCCTTTCTTTTTCAAAACATGCCAACAATGCTGGCGACGGTTGAAGACTACACCGACCAAAACGTTGCAGAAATAATACTAAAGATAAGAGGAATAGTCCGATAAAAATAAGCAATATAACTTTTTCTTCCTCTGTGTCAAGTCGTCTTTAAATCTAATGTAAACTGTATATACTATCCTCACAAATAACCGAACTAAATTAATGCCATTGATGATCCCTTGCCGTTTTCATTACATCTTCTTTAAAACAATATTTTTATATGCGTTTGTGTTGTCTATTATATAGTGGGCAGTCTGGGTAGGTGACGATTAAAAATATCGGATGTAGCTGCATACACTTAATCCCAGAAGTCGGCTGATTACTGAGCGATGACGTAAACCTACATTCCGATCGAGAGTTGGAGTTATGGAAAGTTTCCTAAAAAAAACGGAAACAATGGGACGTCCCACAGTTTTACCTGGATTGGAATTGCATCATTGACCAAAACGATAGAACAGTTGAATTCTGATTTATGTAATGTAAATAAAAGAAGGCTCATTACGAAGACAGACAGAGGGAGAGAGAGAGTAGAAACGACCAAGCAGTGAAGACATTTTTTGCACCACGCAACGCATAGCCCAATGCCGATCACCTCGTCACTTCACTGCTGTCCGACGATTTTGTAAACAAAGCTAAAATTTTTATGTTCCTATTTACAATGCCTCCCCACGGGACAGTGTTAGACCCCAGGGTCGTTTTTTTAATGTGAAGAAAAGAATAAAAAATAGAAATTGTCTCAGCCGTGAAAAGTTTTTTCCTCCACTGACAGAGAACCAGAAATTGAAGTGCAGCGTCTGAAGAACAGATACTACACTTTGATCTTGGCCCCAAAATGTTTATGTTGTTCATTCGTCTGCTGGAATATTGAACAGCCTGTATATAAATTTCACACGCATTTGAGCAAAGTCCTACCAGAAATTATATAGACGTTACAAAAACATTAGACAGCTGTTATCCAACTATATAACAGCTAAAACTAAAAAAAAAATACAAAACAAAGACTTATAAAATTTGTATATTCTGTAGTAGGATGGATGAATAATGCCTAAAATTTAGAAACAAATAAGGAGTCAACTGGAACAGGTTTTGTCAAGCATTGTCGGTTGCTATTATGCATAATTTTTTTTAAAGAAAAGTAAAGAAGAACATATTATATACAGGGTGAACAGAAAGTCCTTGGACCAATTCAAAAGTGGTTTATTAATAGAAAATTACAAAAATATAAATTAAACATGAATGAAAATTATAAGTTAGGAAACCAAGAATAAATTCAAATTATTTATTTTCAATGTGATGTCCCTTCCTTTCGATTAGACGTGCAATTCTCTGTCTGAAGTTACCAACCGAGGCACGCAGCTTTTCCTGGGGTATTTTAGCCCATTCACTCAAAAGAGATGTCTTCAAAGCATCAACACTTGGATGAGCAACAGAAAAGACCTTTGCCTCCAACAAAGACCACACAGAAAAATCCATGGGATTCAAATCAGGCGATGCAGGAGGCCACATCTCCTTACTCCAGAATCTTGGAAAATGATGTTGGCACCAGTCCTGAGTTTTTCTGGAGGTGTGGGATGGTGCTCCATCTTGTTGGAAGGTGAAATGCTGATCTTTGAAGTGTTTCTTCATCTCTTCAAATGCTGGAACCAAAATATCGTAAATGTAGCGATCTGTGTTGATGTTAACCCCCTGCTCCACGAAAATCAGAGGCGACTTCCAAGATTTGGAGACTGCAGCCCGCACCATGAGGGAAGACGGCTTTTGTCGGCGGAAAACTATTCTCACGGAGTCATCAATGTCTGCTGAAGATTTTGCGTAAACTTTGTCGTTCTGATTGTTAACAGTCGCTTCAATTGTGAAGAGTTTTTCATCAGAAAAAACGATATCTCGCTCTGCCGTGCCAGCCTTCAGTTCTCCAAGAAGAAGCTTTGCTCTTTCAAGTCTCTTGTGCTTTTGGGCAGGTGTGAGGTACTGTCTCTTTCTCATCTTGTAGGGGGACAACTGGAGATCGTTTTTTACGATTGTTCTCATCGAGGTCACGCTCACATTCATGTCTTTAGCCATTTGTCTTGCAGATCTCTTCGGGTTCCTCCTTACCCTCTCTCGGACAGCTTTAATCACCTTCTTTGTTCGAGCAGTGCGAGGTCTTCCATTCCTAGGACGGTCATCAGATGTACCAAGTTCCTTAAATCTGTTCACAACATGGTACACGGTGGATTTAGCCACTTTCAAGAGCTTAATAATCTGTCCTGAGTTTGTCCTTCCCGCGCAATGAAGTTGAATTATGGCCTCTCGTTTGCTCATTTTTCTGAAAGTTTAAACAAAATTATTTTAATATTTCTGTTGAAAATAATTAGATCAATAGTTAGACTAAATACTTACTTTATTCGAAAAGAGAAAAAGTGATTTTAATAATATTTAATTTTAAAACTAAAAATGGTCCAAGGACTTTCTGTTCACCCTGTAAAGGAAAGTTGTCTATATGCATGCCCAGCTAGAGAGGAGTGGGCTGAGTAGAGAGAAACGAGGGTATTAGTGTAAGAAAAGAGTAAAACAGGGGATGAGGAAGGGTACAGATATAGAAACACAGATAGAGAGAGATAAATATATAGGAGCTTTAATAGAAACTTTACCCCGTTAACCTCCCGTAGCTCTACTTGTCCCAATATGCAGGAACACAGACTTAGTTAAAGAAAACTTTACTCAGCTTTGCGGCAGAATGCGGCAGAAATATCTCCGACATTTGAAAATTTGACAAAAGATAGTGAAAGGAAGATTCATGAAAAATTCATGGAAACGTTATTGAAATAAAAGGTTTTTGTTCATGTGCCTCTAAATGTCAACACTTACATCTTTTAAATTGCGATTTCTATTTGCTATACGTTCTTGCGGTTGGTTTCTGAAGTTTTCCATCACTGGAAGAGTCATCACAGAAACATTATGCAATCATTCCAACCGCGGGTGTTTAATTGCTTAACAATTATTTGTTTGAGAATAATAAGTGACAGAACATCTAACATCGTCTGGAGCAAATAACTCTTGACTATATAAGAGACAGGTACATCCAAGGATGGTATACTGTTGCTACATCTGGGCAGGAGCTGTTAGGAAACCTTATCCTGCCTTGAGTTCAAAATAGACTTCGAAGCCTAGTAGGGATGCCCTTTTCTCTTCCCTGCAACCTCCTTCCCACATAAGAGACGTTGCGAGCCTGTCTCTGCTTTATTGTTATTTTCATAGCAAGTGCTCATCTGAGCTCCAATCTATGCCCACCTTCTCCAAACCTTCACCATAAATACTCGTCTAGCTGAAAACACTATTAATAATTTCCCCCACTCTTTACGCCTAAACCCAAACGTAAATTCCATGAACAAAGCTTCTTTTTTTAGAACTGTCCACATTTGGAACTCTTTTGCGTTTGCCTGCTTTCCAGCTGACTACAATATGATCGTCTTCAAGTTTAAACGCTAACAAGTTCTTGATGAGCCGTTTCCCTTATGTAATCCAATTTACGAAATTTCCACTATTAACGATTACTTCGATGTTGTCCTATTGACTGATGTCCATCTTTTAATCCTTATCCTCGAGTGGCCTCCAGGGGTTGATAAGTGGTAAAGCCTATGTAAAAATAAATATCTTAGGCATTTGACAGGGTTTGGCATAAGACTTTACTTCACAAGATTTATAGTTGTAAATGCCCTCTTAACCATAACATTTTTTCCATGATAAGTTTATTAAAGTGGACGTAAATAGGCAGAAGTTGGAAGCTCAGAGTATTAACGCAGGCATTCGTCAAGGAACTATCCTCGCCCCACATCTCTTCCTGATCTTCACCAACGGTCTCTCATCTCGTATTCTACAATCATTCGTCGACATTTATTCAGACACCGATATTATCTATGGCAACACTGCAAAAACCGGGCAAAATCTTTTTGATTATCTCTCCTCCATGGGACAATAGGGTAAAAACAGTTACCTCTAATATCTCTAAAAACAAACTTCTATCTTTTGACCACCAGGGCTCTTATCCCCAGTCGGCTCTTGTCTTGTGGAAGAACCTAGCTTTGAAACATTTCTGAGACTGACCCTCACACTTCAGCTGAAATGGGGGGCTCATATGAAATCCGTTGCAAAAATCGTTAAAGAAATGGTTAGATCTTTCTATCGCTCCATAAATTATCTCACTTCTGGCGCAATTCTCGGTCTGGGCAAGAGCCTAATACATCTTAAGATAGAGTAATGTTGCCACAGTTTAAGAGGATCTGCTAGAAGTACCCTTCCTTTCCTGAATAGGTAACGAAAGCGTTTTTGAAATGTAGTGACCGAGGACATTTTCGCCTCTCCACTTCCTCTTCCACAGAAGAGACGCCGCGAGTCTATCTCTAGCGTATAGTTATTTTCCTGGCAGGTACTCGAATGAGCTTCAGAAGAGATGCCGCGAGTCTATCTCTAGCGTATAGTTATTTTCCTGGCAGGTACTCGAATGAGCTTCAGAAGAGACGCCGCGAGTCTATCTCTAGCGTATAGTTATTTTCCTGGCAGGTACTCGAATGAGCTTCAGAAGAGACGCCGCGAGTCTATCTCTAGCGTATAGTTATTTTCCTGGCAGGTACTCGAATGAGCTTCAGAAGAGACGCCGCGAGTCTATCTCTAGCGTATAGTTATTTTCCTGGCAGGTACTCGAATGAGCTTCAGAAGAGACGCCGCGAGTCTATCTCTAGCGTATAGTTATTTTCCTGGCAGGTACTCGAATGAGCTTCAGAAGAGACGCCGCGAGTCTATCTCTAGCGTATAGTTATTTTCCTGGCAGGTTCTCGAATGAGCTTCAATCTATGCGCCCACTCCTTGGAAAACATTTGCAACAAATGCTCGTCTACCTGCAGCGGTCAACTATTTCTCTTACTCTCTATCTATACTTAAAACAGAACTAAAAATTCTGCGAGCAAAAATTTCTTTCCATTAAAATATCTGTCTTTTGTTTTGGGCAGTTTCCCATATGACTGAAACTTGATAGATTTTAGTAAAATTATTTATAAGTTAAATTATTCTTGTTGAACCGTCCACATAAATAATTAAATACTACTCAAGTATGACCACCACTACCTACAGTGTTGACTCCTCGTCTACATTAATCCTTATCTTAGAGTAGCTTCTGAACTTTGCTAAGCGATGATTCTCTAGTAAATAAGTTCGACAACTATTAGCAATTTTCGTGCATTTGTTCATATTTATGTGACTTGTAAATGTTTGCTAACTTATAATAATACACTAATTGACCCTTATCCATGATAGTTTAATGTGTGTGTGGTACTCATCGGGACTATAGCGTAGTAATCGTTTGTAGTAGAAATTTAGTATAACTAGATTATTTACGAGACCTGTTTGCGGCACTATATCTTAGTACCTCGAATGTGGTAGTTGTTAACACACCCTTCAGCATGGCCAGGTGGCAATTTGGCCGTAAGCGGAGGGACACACAGAAAAATGCAATCCCATGATTCACTTTCCTTTATCGACCTCTTACCGTATTAATATATAGATTCTTAAACTTTCAGTTTCATATGAGTAAGATTAAACTTTACATGTAAGACCTTTTCTAAAATCAAACTTCTGAAATGAATTTTGATAAAAAAATATAAATTCGTTTTTTTTAATGGATATCGTTTAAGACAACGCTAGAAACCACTTGATGTAAAGAGGTAAGGATACTTTTACAAGTCCAAAATTCTTAACCAAAATATCATTATATATCAATTTTAATTTTTTTAAGACACCTTAAATTTAAATCATACATTTTAGAGATTATTTAGAATTAAAATCATGAAATGAATTTTGATCAAAATTTGAATAAGAATTCTAACCATAAGTTTAAATATGATTATGTATTGATTTACCTGCTTGTAAATGGGCATACGCACGGTGCAAAACTCCTCTGTTCAGGCAAGTAACTTTACCTGCCCTGAGGCGGGTATTTTTCTAGTTGCTTATACATACGATCTGCCCACTTAAGAGTAATCATAAAAAAAGTACTGTCTTTTTCCATGTAAAGGCCGACGAGTTAATTTAGCTGAGCATTACAAGTGACTTCATTGCAAACTGGGCGCTCTTTTTCTACTGGCATTGGGCCAAAATTTAACACGAAAATCGCGCGCGCAAGAAGACAATTGCTGAACCGAAAAGAATAGAAACAGCATTTCGATTTTAACAATGAGACCCCATTGCTGCATAAACAAGAAATAATTGCTATTTTATTTTTGTTTTCATTTTGAAATAGGACCTCATGAATCTGCAGGGGGAAAAAGTGGGAAAGCGGGCAGGGATAGACATTTAACAGTAGAAAATCTGATGATATAGAGTTTATTTCTTTTTGGGGGGACATTAATCACAAAACTCAATTTCATTTAAGAAGGACGCATAAAGATGGCAGCTTTGAAATGCGTTCTCTATTGGCAAATCAGAGAAAAAGGAATAGATGGCAAAGGCGAGCGAAAATGCGATTATTTTATTGAATCTCTATTGCGAAATCGTATTTTTATTTAAATATTAAATGTTTTATTGTGTGCATGTACGTATATATATATATATATATATATATATATATATATATATATATACATATATAACCATAAAACACGCATGTATATCTCTATTATAAAATCGTATTTTTATTTATGTATTGAAGGATCTGCCTTATTACAAACATACACACACATACGCGCGCGCACACACACATATATATGTAAATATATAGTGTATATATTTATATAGTATATATATGTGTGTGTATACATACGTATACATGTATACACCTATAAAACACGCACATCTATCGATGCATATGTGCATTTAAATACGTGTGTCTTTTCTATTAAATTTATATATATATATATATATATATATATATATATATATATCGATGCCTCCGTTCGGTCTCAATAGACAATGGATACACTCTGTAAAGTTAGCTGTGCGCGTAATAGTGAGATAAGAGTTGCGCAATCTCCAACCACCTCTCTCCTGAATCGGCACTGCAACAGGAGCAAGAGACCCCAGACTTACTGTAAACAATGCCAAGATAAGATACACCACAGCACCAACACGTTGTATGCCATCTACGTTGCAAAAGAAATAAAGACAAACTTACTTGAATTCACTATTTTGTGTTGTAACAATAACATTTATTTTTTCATTCTCCTGCCAAGCATGACTCCTAGTTACGGCTGTTACGTCTCTCACGTAAAGGTTTTCTCGGACATTTTCTCGAACGTTATCCACGTCTTTTACGTGATGGTCTTCTCGGGCAGGCTCCCTCTCTTTTTTTTTGTAGAGTTTTCTTTTCCTTACGGTGACGTAAATTCCCTTACGGCTCAGAACCAGACTATAGCCGTCCGCTATATATATATATATATATATATATATATATATATATATATATATATATATATATCTGTGTGTGTATAGGGTGCGTTTGAAGGCTTGTCAATACACGAATTATTCAGTCGTCGTAAACAGATAAATAAACAATAATTCAGTCAATGTGATTATGTTGTGCATATACATACATATATACATATATATATATAAATATGTATATCTATATGTGTTTGTATATATCTGTGTGTGTATACATGTATGTGTGTACAATATATATATATATATATATAGATATATACACGTGTGTATATATTTAAAACATAAATAAGTTAGTAAATAAATAACCTAGAGAAAAAAAAATACTAGATTCGATACATGAAATATTTTTTTTTTGTTATTTAGAAGAGGTTGTGTTTGATTGTAGGTGATGAAATGAAATATTGTTTTTCTTTTTTTTACATCCCCGAAAAGAGGTTTTCCTGAAAACACAACTGAGGATTCCTAGAATAACACTAAGTTTTGTGCCAATTCGTTCAAAGTATATTAATGCAGTAATTTGTAACGTGGTAGTTATACGGTAACACGGACCCGACGTTGTGCATGAAAGTCTCGCAAACGAACAAAGGAAAAATTCGGCTTAGCCTTTTTTTTTGTTGAAGTAAAACACATTTACCTATGGTACTTTCCAAACTATGATTCGGGAGAGGTGGTGTGCGATTTCGATACTCTTCTTTTTTACATAGGCGTCACCACTTATGAAGGTCCAAAGGCAATTCGAGGATAAGGGTTAAAGAGTGTAGAGTCAATAATGGGGCAATATCATAGTAATCGTTAGTAATGGAAATTCGGTAAATTTGTTGACTTAAGTGGAACCGCTCATCAAGAACTTTTTTACATTGGACTTGAAGACGACCATATTATAGTCAGCTGGTATTTTGGTGTTTGTTTTAGTAGAATGCATAATGAAGACTATTATTGTGTGTGTATATATGCACATATATTTACACGTATATATATGTATATATCAATCATGCAATTGCATGATATTTTGTGGATTTCGTTTATAGACTTTAAACATAATAGTATTCAATAAATTCTCAATTGGTTAAAGTCTGGCTACTTTGTACATTTTTCAGTATGTTTGGGATTATGTCGTATAGAGACACGATAACCAAACCTTCTGTTAAAGATGTTGCATGTTTCTAAAATACATATGTAAGATGCAAAACGCAATAAATCCAATTTGTGTAAATTAGGACATAAGACAGTTAAAAACGGGTTTACTAAATCTACGACTATATTTTAATTGGAAACAAAGAGAGGAGCTGCATCTAACATATTATGTAAGGATAAGTCGGGTAACGAAAAAAAAAACGGTTTTAGTAGTGATACTTTAGTAATTGTACAGAATGGTGCTTATTGCGTTTTGCATTCTTTTTTTTTTAATATATATACATATATATATATATATATAGATATAGATATAGATATATAGATATATAGATATACTATACCCGTGTGAAATTTTGTGATATATTTATTTTTGTGTTAATGATTAGTATTCTATCATTTTCCCCCCTCTCTCTCTATATATATATATATATCGATATATATATATATATATATATATATATATATATATATATATACAAACGCACACACACATATAATATATATATATATATACATATATATATATACTGCTGTCCATAAAACGTCTTAGCTGACAAGCGCCATGCAAGCCAACAAACAGGAAGTCGATGACTAAAGTTTCGCCCTAATTAAGGCTCATCAGTGAATAAAATCCATAGAACATATGAATTGTCGAACATTTTGTCCCTTCCTTTCGATTTTAAATTCATATATATATATATATATATATATATATATATACATATATTATACATATAACGTAGTATATATATATATATATATATAACGTAGTCCACAAAATAATTTAACAGGTTTAGACCACAGGACCAACACGTTGTATGCCATCTACGTTGCAAAAGAAATAAAGACAAGCCTTACTTGAATTCACTATTTTGTGTTGTAACAATAACATTCATTTTTCATTCTCCTGCCAAGCATGACTCCTAGTTACGGCTGTTACGTCTCTCACGTAAAGGTTTTCTCGGGCATTTTCTCGAACGTTATCCACGTCTTTTACGTGACGGTCTTCTCGGGCAGGCTCCCTCTCTTTTTTTTTGTAGAGTTTTCTTTTCCTTACGGTGACGTAAATTCCCTTACGGCTCAGAACTAGATTATAGCCGTCCGCTATATATATATATATATATATATATATATATATATATATATATATATATATATATATATATATATATATATATCTGTGTGTATAGGGTGCGTTTGAAGGCTTGTCAATACACGAATTATTCAGTCGTCGTAAACAGATAAATAAACAATAATTCAATAGTTTTTGATAAATATTTATTTACCTTATTATAGATGCTATATTTTTTTTAATGTAGATGGTATATTCTCTTAATATCATTACAAGAATCAGCAAACTTTCCAGATTTTTCCACCAAATAAAACAGAAAAAAAACCCAGCCCATCTACACAGATCACATCCATGGTTTCAAGCATAGAAGGACCACTATACAAAATATTCTGGGTACTTTCACAAATACTCAGCCCCCTACTTCCGGCCTATCCTGATAGCCTGTGGAACTCTATTCCGTCTGCCTGCTTCCCACCGGACTACAACTTGGATGTGTTCAAGTCCAACGTTATAAAATTCCTAATGAAACGCCCCTTAAGTAAACACTTCATCAAATCTCCACACTAACGTAATGTACTTGCAATAACACTTATCCCTGAGTGGCTTCCGAGCCTTGATAAGTGGTGATCACTGTGTAAAAAAATTACGTTAACAGATCGGAAGAAGTCATACATATACTACAATAATCACGAACACCGCACCTTCTACACAAGAGATACGCCTTCAGCTTAGATGTTGTCTCTCTCTACACCCAGCTATATACCTAACCACACAATACATTTCCTATAATAATCTAGACTGCGTTAACCTCAACACCACTGACATACACCAACTTCTAAACATAATAGTAGACAATACCCACTTTCAATATAAACAAAAAATGTACAAACAGATATCCGGACTCCTGGCTATAACGTACATGAACAGACTAGAACAAAACACACACAATAACTACCAATTCAACATCTTCTTCACAAAATATGTAGAAAATATTCTCATCCTGACATATTCTCGTGAGCAAACTAATAAAAAATATATTAGCTTCCAAAATGCAGACCCACATTTACCATAGAACATTCAAACTCATCCAGACGCATATACCGACTTGATTGTACACTCTACATCACCGAAACAAATCAAATAAACACCAATTTCTAGAGGAAATCCGCCTACCGAGACATTTTTATAAGCTACAAGTCGGCACTCTCTACCCAAGCAAAAATAGGCTATGCTAGGAATACAACAAACCTACTTTGTAGCAGGTTCATGAATGAAACGGACATGATCACCTCCATTATTAGTTTGAAGTTTACCATTGCGTATATCAGGTAAACGCTGTTTTCATTATTATATATATTTTTTAGCGTTACAATGAGAACATATTGTTACACGGAACGAATATAATAATGAATAATATTTATCGAATTCTGTTGATTTTATCTTTTTTATTTATGAAAATTAAAACCTTTTTTTTTACTTACTACTGTTTCTACATCAAATTTTTTATTATTTAACTAGATACATGAAAATATTCGGTTTTCAGGGTCATCTGATATTTAAAAATGTAATTTTCTTTGTCTTAATCAAAATAAACACTGGCTAGAAAATGCTTCAAATAACTATAATACCATTGTGTTTGCTCTTTTATTTAAGATATGATTTGAAAAAAAATTAGCCAGTCAAACATATATATATATATTGTACGATACTAAACCCACAAACATACACTCACACGCACACATCTCATGTAACAGAGCGCGGACGCGCGTATGCAAATGCATGCGAAATGACATCAGCGGTAAGGAAAAAAGAAAACTACATGTAAAAAGGACGATCACATTAGAGAGCACTTCGAGATCACGTTAGCAATCACGTTTTATCCTGGAAAATTTCCGGAATATAAATGTCGTTGTTACAAAAAAAAAACGTATTAGGTCCACGTATGTACACATGTGTAAAGTTACACACGCACACACACACACGCACACGCACACGCATACGCACACGCATACGCACACATAAACATACATTTACATTTACACACACACACTAATATATATATATAGTAAGTTATAAAATGTATATGGCGATTTTATAACTTACTAACTAGCTCTACCTACGTATTGAGCACTTTTGAAGTAAATACTTAAAGTGTACGCATAAATTTATACTTTCGTATATTAATTTTATGTGAGTAAATTAAGTAGTTATATATATATATATATATATATATATATATATATATATATATACATATATATATATATATAACTTGGTGAGTTAAAGGAAGAGAGTAAATTCAAGAGGAGACATATCAGGATAATACAAAGCTAAACAAATTGTTTTGGGTCTTATACAGGACTTAATAAAAGTAGCAATAAGGTTATAAAAAACTATATATATATATATATATATATATATATATATATATATATATATATATATATATGAAATAAAGCCCCTTAATGTAAACAGAAGTTTTGTGAAATATTTAACTGCTGAAGCACCTGTTAACAACTATACAAGTTTTATAATGAAAAAAAAAGTATGTTTTTGTAAACTTATTGACAGCATAATTAACGTCCTAAATTATGAGATGAAAAAATGAACGAATCTTAGTAAAAAAAACAACAAAAAAACACCACCGGTTTTCGGAGATGCTGAAAACGAATATCAGTCAAATTTGTTTTTATATGAATAAATTACTATGTGGCCAGAAGGTGGGTGCTCATTTCACGTTAAATTTATATAGGAAAGTGATCCCCCACTTTTTGAAAAAAATTCTTCATATTATGAAAACTACTAATCTGCCACAAATTTAAATGTGATATTCGTTTTCAGCACCACCGAAAACCTTTAAAAATGTTTTTTGAGGAGTTGGAAAGAAACTTGGCATTGACCAATTTTTTTTGTTCGAGAAAAGGTTCAAAGGTAAGTCAAACAAGCACTTTTTTTTTGTAAAGTTTTTTTTTTCAAGAAAAATTGAAAAAAAATTATCTTTATTTTTTTTGGTGTGTTATTTTAATTTTTTTTTTTCTCAAAGAAAAACCTGAAAACTAGAAAAATTGAAACAAAACTGGGTGTGATAGATTTTTTCTTTTTTTTTCATATTAAAAAAGGTATTGTTGTTGTTTCCTCAGACCGTTGTTTTATTAATCGTGTGTGTGCGTAAATCGTGTTCCGCATTCGCGCTGGAGGTCTTTCTGCGTTGTTCGCGCAAATGCCTACAATGGCAATTGTAGGCCTAGACTTGGCAAAAAAAAAAAAAAAAAATTACCAGTCCGGATGATGTAAAGGTTCGGCATGTGGTAGCCTGACACCTCCAGGCATAGCCATCGCTTACCTTTGCTTGTCCACATGATGCACAAGTTTTCGTCCGTGCGGGTAATTTTTTGTCTTGACAAAAGTCGATGATCCAGTTGGTGTTTCCAGCTGCTCACTTATGGCTGTAAAATTCATTTTTTTTTTCGTTTTTTTTCTGACGTTAATGTACGAAATGGTGTTTTTTTTTTTTTTTTTACTAATTTATTTTCTTTTCTACTCCTTCCAAATTGTCGTCTGCTGCTTTTAATTTTCAACTTGCGACCGCGTCCGGGGGATGTTGAGGCGTTGTTGCAATTGTACTATCTAGAAATGTTTCCTGTAAAGGTGTGTTTTGCAATGGGCATAAAGAAAAGATAAGGTCAGACGTTTAAAACCATTGCCGTAGACCTGACATCAGACTGCTTCAGTCACGGTATTTTCTACGTCTCCATCAGCCTGACAGGAAGTTCAGAAAAACTCTACATTCTGGCTCCAAATCAAAGAAGCCGAAATGTAGTTTACCACGAGGCTCTTCAATGGAAAGTTCTACAAAAGGATATGAGGAAAAACTGATCTGATCTGATTGTGGTATGTTTTCAGTATTCAATGTGTTAGATAAGATTTAAGCATCGAGTTGAAATTTACTTTCCTCTTACAACATCCACTTACTGGCAAGGTGCCCACAAATCGCGTACTTACGTGTGCAGAAAAGTCCCGTGCGATGCGCGGGTATCTTTGTTAGTATATATATATATATATATATATATATATATATATATATATATATATATATATATATATATATATATATATATATATATATGTGTGTGTGTGTGTGTGTATGTGTGTGTGTAGAGTGTGTGTGTGTGTGTTTTTTAACGATTAAACTCATCGATCTTAATGATAGCAGCCAAGCTAACCTTTGTAAAAAAAATTAATTTTAGAATGCTACTGGAAGCAGAAAAATGAAATGCAAAGACAGTTTAGGAGGGTGTATACATCTTTTTGGGACACCATGTATATTTAATAAAATTCTGGGACACCATGCATGTTTAATAAAATTCTGGCATATTTAATAAAATTCTGGCATATTTAATAAAATTCTGGCATATTTAATAAAATTCTGGCATATTTAATAAAATTCAAAATTTTGGGACACCATGAATATTTAATAAAATTCATAATCTTTTCCATAGTCCAACCAAATTCACTCTTTGCGTAACTTGTAGACATGGTTTCAATCATGAAACTATATTTTGTTTGCTTTAGTTTCGGTTTCCATTATATACACACGGTGTTCCAAAAAGATGTATTTCCACTTTCAATAATTTTAAACTAGATGTTTGTTTTCTTCTCTGCAGATTAAACTCATCGATCTTAATGATGGCAGCCAGGCTATCCTTTGAAGAAAAAAAAAAGTCATTCTAAAATACTACCGGAAGCATGGAAATGCTGTTAAAGTGCAAAGACAGCTTAGGAGTGTGTATACAGCTTTCTTGGGTCACCCTGTATATGTATATATATATATATATATATATATATATATATATATATATATATGTATATATATATATATATATACATAACCAATCCTAATCATATCTTTGTATCTATTTAAATCTTATAATCATTTGTTGTCAGATATAGCTATTTATCCCAGATATAGCTATTTATCTATCTATCTCTGTTCTAATCCCGAATCTATTTATATATGACGTTAATGCTTGTAACAATTATCTTAGTTTATCTCTCTTTCCCTCTAACACTGTCTTTTTTTTTGCTAGCTATCAAGTTAATATATTTAGTAAACATGTTCAATCACAATGAAATACACATTGGACCGTTGTTGATACTACTTTGTGTATATTACACACCATTCCTCGCCATTACCCTATATATATATATATATATATATATATATATATATATATATATATATATATATATGTATATATGTACTCTTACATCAAATCTAATTTGTCCAAAGATATTATTTTCGTTTACCTCCATAAATTACATCATCGTATTTTATGTGTTTTTGTATTTATAAAGACATCATAGCGCATCATTCTAATATCAAAGTAGTCACGTATAAATATATATTCGTATATACATATGTACATACATACGTATAGGTATATATTTTCGTATATGCTCATAGACCCATTTTTGTATATATGAAGCGTTTAAGTGTGCGTTTCTGTATGTTTATGTACTCACACGTTCACTTACGTATGTATTTAACACCGCATGCGGATGTGAGGAAATATTTGCTTACGCCGCATTGGCAGACAGCCAGCTTCTAACGCGGAGAACATGAAACTTGGCGTTCTTTCGTTGAAATCTTGCGCGGTCGACTATCCATCGCAAACCCGCGCCATTGCGTAAAAGAAAAGCGCGCGTAATAGAGAAAGACAGAGAAATGGACAGAGAAGGAGGTAGAGAGAGGTAGAGAGAGAGAGAGAGAGAGAGATGAAGAGAAAGAGAGAGAGAGAGCATGAAAGAAAGAGACACTACACTTGTCTACAAGTAACGCAAGTACAAATATTTGAAGCATGGGCCGTGCGCGAAAAGGCTTATCGATTTTGAAGTATCAATAATTCGCTATGGCATTTTATCGCTCGCTTGCCCGGATGTTCATTTCTGTCCTTCACGGGACACACCCATCCACCCACACACTCCGCATTAATCCGATTCCGCCAAATCTACCGTACCATTCTTTTCGATTCCTATTTTTCTACTTTGCCATTGAAACTTACTATGAATCCTCCACGTAGAACTATTTCACGGTCCTGATAATGACGCCGAACCACACTCGCCGATATAACTCTGTATTGAGATCATTTGCGGGTACTGAGTTCCTATTTGCTTAAGATAGTAAAAGTTAAACAGATTGTCGGCTTTTTATATGGACGATACCTATCTTTCCATAAACGGATTTTGGATATAACCAAAAATAATTGCTTTTACTCAATGATGATATCTCCTTATCCTACTAAGAACCAAACAGATACAACAGCTTCATCAAAGCCCAAAAGGTCTGAATCAAAGTCTAGTTTCCGTACTTTTGAGTAATTGCGCAAAATTCGGTAGTAATTGCGCCAATCAAAAAAAAAAGCGCTTTTTATATACATGGTTGCCCAAAGAGCATTTTTAGCTGGTTGGCGCAATTACCCCGGACTTGGCGCAATTACTCCAAAGTATGGTACTAATACTCCCATATGCACTTAGACTTAGTGGCGTAGTATATGCCAGACTCTACCTGTGGATAAAATATTTCTTACAGACGGTTTATAAAAGGTAGAAAAATATCGTTCTGTATGCGGGGTTGCTTTTGTAATAGCTTTTATAATTTAATTCCCTTCGTTGTTTATTGTTCGTTTGTTTCTATCCTGTTTTTTTTTTGATATTCAATTAATATTAAATGGATTTTTTATACTGAACAAGATTCAGGTGCAAGTGCAAGCCTGGTTTTATTCTTTAATAAAACATCCATATATGAAACAAGTGAAGTAGACGTCCTCATAGAAGGCACTCTCACACATATTCAACGGATTCCATAATGAACCTTTTCTAGAGAGTCGACCTAATAACGCGTCCTCCTTCCTCACCCGTAATTTATATATTTTAAAACAAGGCGAAACTGATCAGTGATATATAATATATTCGAGTGAAAGCACTGTAGAAAATTGAATACTATATCTGTGGTATTAATCCCCACAAATTTTCAATATATCATTCAATAAATCTTTCACATATAATATTAAAATACCTTATAAGACCTACATCCGGGATTGTGGAATATCTTTTTATATTTCTAGAGATAAATTTCCATTTTCAAAAACAAAAAAAAACAAAAAAAACAAAACAAAAACGAAAAAAAACAAAAAAAAAAAACAACAACAACGAAACCAAAATTAAGTCCATCCAAGGTAAAGAAAACATCCCGGATGGCTGCTCAGATACCATGGGATTGAAACCTGTCAGATTTCATCTGTTTGTTAAATACTGTTTGCAGGTTATTTTTTTATAAACATTGAGATTGTTATAAATGAGTATATCGCCATGATACTTTTTTTGTGGGGTTGCTTATGTAAAAGCACACTAAGCTATTTTCCATTTATTGGTCGTTGTTCAACTTTTCATTTTGTCAGTTTTGGTTTGATCTGATCATATTTTTCTGTTTGATCCGCTGCATTATGTAACATTAGAAGGACAAATACCTTCCATACTGATTATCAAAGATGACCCTGACGATTACAACGCTCATACTTTTCTTCTGAACACCACGGCTTCTCTCATTTTTTGATTGATTTAGTAGTATGTGTGACAATACCAGATCAAGGTATATTTCACATGTTAGTCTTTCACAGGGATGCTGTTTATCTATGCCATAGATAAAAATAAGAATGAATTATCGTTCACAGTCCTTGTACACATTGCACTCACTAGTCACAGAAAAAAGTGTTCAAGACACAGCACTTGGGAGGTGACCTTGGTTAAGTAGTTGACGAGACGGACTGACAATATGGGCGTGCCAAGTTCGCGTCCAGTTCGTTCCACAGAATCCCTTTCACTTCAGATGTTCATAACCTTCACCTTATCCTTCACGTAAGTAGACGATGCCTTTCTAGAAAGGATTCTAACTAGAAAGATATCGGAGGAACGAATGCTAAAAATAATTATCTGATTCGTTCGAAATAATTCAATGATGCACAACAACAGAAACAACAACAACAACAAAAATTAACAACAACAACAACAGCAACAACAACAAAAACAGAAACAACAGCAACAACAATAACAACAACAGCAGCAACAGCAGCAGCACAATGAACCTGCAGAGCGCAATTTCCATTGTTATATATATATATATATATATATATATATATAAGACACTGATAGAAATTCAGATGAAAATCTTGATAGAAATTACTTGAAGTAATACTTTCAAGGAGATCTCAGCCAAAAACGAAAAGATCAATATTTAAGAATAGAGCAATATATAAGTTTCGAGGTTCAATTTTAAATTCTGAAAAAAAAAACAACATATAGAGACATATATTCGATTTAAGAAGTTATTGCTTGACAAAGGAATATATAAAGGAATATATAAAATAACCCCTTCTATATATTCCTTTGTCAAGTAATAAATTCTTAAATCGAATATATGTCTCTATATGTTTTTTTCAGAATTTAAAATTGAACCACGAAACTTATATATATATATATATATATATATATATATATATATATATATATATGTATATATATATGTATATATATATATGTATATATAAATTCCATCATTCCCACCCCCTAAAAAAGGGTTATAGTTGTGGTAGACATTGCGAAAGTATATATATATATATATATATATATATATATATATATATATACTTTCCACGAAACTTATATATATATATATATATATATATATATATATACACACACACATATATATATATATATATATATATATATATACTTTCGCAATGTCTACCACAACTATAACCCTTTTTTAGGGGGTGGGAATGATGGAATTTATATATATTTATATATATATATATATATATATATACATATATAACTAAACAAGGACTATTAGTATTTCAAAATAATCACCGCCAGCATAACATACAAGAACAAAATAAATCACTTTAACATTCAAGATTTACTTATGTTCCAGAGAATCAGATTCAGTCATTATTCTATCCAAACGAAACACACAGTCACACACACACACACACACACACACACACACACACACACACACACACACACACACACACACACACACACACACACACACACACGCACGCACACACACACACACACACACACACACACACACACACACACACACACACACACACACACACCGACGTTATGCATGCGAAAATTTCCAGGTATATTTCAGACAAAAAAAGTGTCCTCATCAGAATTAATTAAAGCAAGACCAGTTTTAATTCTCAATCCAGTTGTCATGTGAAGTTTATTCGTACAAACCAGCTAAGAAAATGTTGATATATAAACCGTTTCAAAGCAGTAGCCTGTTGTAGATGACGCCAAATTTGATATTATTAAAAGGGAAATAATATATATATATATATATATATATATTATAACTTACTATATATATATATATATATATATATATATATATATATATATATAATGAAAACAAAAATATTTAGCAGTCAAGCCTCGCTCGCTACCGTTTTAGAGAAATATGAACATTAAAAAATTAAAGAAATTTTAGCTATGGTTAGTTTACGCATGCGCAAACATAGCAATGCCGGCAAGTTGAAATGAACATTTTCCATTTCAACTTGCCGACTCCTGCACGCGTTATTCATTCATAAAAAAGCAAGGATTTTACTCGTTATAAACCATCCTTTGTGCATACTTACTTATTCATCGTTTATGTCAGTGTTATGTAACCAGCAGTTTCTTAGTTTATCGGGTAAATATTTATTAACAGACAGACACACATACATACATCTATTGTTTTATTTCTATGAATAAAACTATATAAACTATTAGCAGATTGCCTGGCATTGCCCGCTAGTAAAATACGCTTAAATATGATATTCTGATTAATGCAGATTTCGTATTTAATATTATATTATATTGGACCCAATATATAGTGATGGTTTAAGAAGTAAAAAAATATAAAAAAGCTCGTGCGCCACTACAGAGAATCGAAACGAAAACGTTTAGCTTATAATTTCCTTTTTATTTTGACGTTTATGCCTGAGTTATGAAGCCATGTTTGCTTTAAAGCTAAAAATTAAAACATGAACCGACAGATATTATGTTACGCATGCATGACCTTTACCTGGCAAATTTTATTTTTTATAATTTCATTGCTTTGCACTGAGTTTTCCCGGCTAAAAACCACATATAAAGTTTCGCATTGATTCAAATACCAGATATATTAAGCTTTATGTCAGTAGGCTAAAAACTGACGGAGGCGTTTGTTAGGCAACATTTTTTAAACAAATATATATACGCATACATAAATATATCCAGAAAGATGTTTGCGTTTGCTATAACGTTTTTACCCAAATATTGTGCAAGTATAAATCATGTAGAATATCTGCATGAATATAATTACACGTAATAGTTAACTAAAGATGATCATCTCATGAGAAAACCGAAACAACTAATAAGGAATTAATGAAAATGAATGTTTAAAAGAATTTGAAAATTAGCTAAATCAAAAACATAATTCAGATTGAAGATGAATGTAATTTTACGACCCATATATAAAAAGTTGTATTTTCTTTGAAAATAAATAGAAAAAGAGGTTTTAATATGAATACCAATATACAACAAACAAAAACAAACAAAAAGAAATTAATAGGAGTATAGATGTCTAACTATATATGTAAGTTAGTCAACGGTTATTTCCTTTAAAACTGTTTACTGCACACTATAATAGCACAAAATTCATGCCAACTATTCATTAATTTAGCGATTGAGTTATTTGCATGTAAAGGGCTGCGCAAAAAATAAATAAAATAGTTTGTATTATCTGCTCGTGATAAGTAGTAAAGCAGATCTTCTATTCTATCTGCTATTCTGTATATAATAATTTGATTGCAGACATTCTATCGGGACCAAATTATGATAGGTTTGCAATGACAGATGCCACATCCGAATTTATTGCGTCTAGACTTTTACCCACCACCTTATGTAACTTACAAACGCCGGTACAGACACATTTATTAGATATAATAAAATCTGGTCTTATTTCCTAGGAGTGACATCATCACGATTACCAGGACCTAAAGACGAAGTAGCTCATATTTCCGTCTATAACTGGAAAGTCCCCCCTCTCCTAAACGGGAACGGGTACTTCTACAAACATTATGCCTATATTGAATTGACACTGTTATTAACTGGATTTCACACTCATACACCTACAACTACCAGCACACTTCGCTATTAAAAAGTACTGATTTCTCCCCCATAACAGTCCGCCTATTGTCATTGGCTGCAACATTCTATTATTCTGGATTATACAAAACATGACATTCTATTATTCTGGATTATACACACATACAGAAAACGTACACCGCAGACCTAATTCTCTACTGCAGTTCAATCGGCACACATTGTTATACATCATTTATTCCATTTAAACTTACACATGTCATCACGCATTGTTATAAATCATTTAATCACTGTAAAGTTATATTTGCCTTTTACCATTTATTTACATTATGGTTATTTACAATATTAAAACAATGACGTCGCAGCTTTCCATACATCATATCCGGTTTTAGCGTCCTATATTTACCTCAATTACATGTTAAGCAACTAGAAAACATTCCAAACTAATTAGCACCACATACAATATAATACACATTTCTTGTATTTTTCGTTTTTTTTATATACTTTCTCTTGCGTCTGGAAGGGAGCCGCGTAATATTCGCTCACGTGTTTAGCTTTTTTTTTCGTTTATAAAAATTTCGATTGTTGATTAAAACCGTTACATTTGTTTTTATGTCTTCTTTTTGTGGACTTTTTAGTTGTTGTTTTTTTGTATCAAACACAAAATCTTCATTTGTTTTTAGTGTGTTTACTTTTTTTAGTGAGGGGAGGTTATATATTTTTACATTTAAACAATTACGTCGCAGATTTCTTTACATCATATAAGGTAATGTTTGCTCACGTGTTTTGCTTTCGATTTCTGATTGAACCCATTACATTTGCTTTTCTGTCTTCTTTATGTGGGCTTTTTATTCTTTTTTATTGGTGTAAAATACAAAACCTTCATTTGTCTTTTGTGTGTTTAATTTTTTGGGAGGGGGGGGGAGATTTATAGATTTTTACATTTAAACAATTACGTCGCAAATTTCTAAACATCATATTAGGATTTTTCGTCCTATATTTAGGGAAAGCACATTGTAACCAAGTAGCAATAATACTTAAAATGACAAAATATATCATCTACATTTATTGCATCTTTCGTTTTTTAACGGATTATATTGTCCAAAATTATTACATGACTAAATGAACGAATCAGTAACAAGACGAAATTTACGCTTTTTATGTTTGGTTTTAGTGTCAAAAATTATCACAAATAAACGAATCTTGAACGAGAAGAAATTCACTTTTGCAATGTTAATTTTTAGCGTCCACAATTTTCACATGACTAACTGAACGAATCTTAGAAAACAAGACGAACTTCACATTTTTAATGTTGGTTTTTAACGTCCAAAACTTTGATATTAATAATTGAACGAATCTTTGTAGAGACGAACTTCACATTATTAATGTTGATTTTAGCGCCCAAAATTAACACATTTTGAACAAATCTTACTAAAATAGACGAACAGCACTATTTTATTGTTTGTTTTTAACGTCTAAATTTATGGGATTACTAGATGAACGAATCTTAAATGAGACGAATTTTAATTGTTTAATGTTTGTTTTTAACGTCCAAAATTTTGACATGACTTAATGAACGAATCTTAGTAAACGAGACCTTCACTTTTTGAATGCTTGTTTTTAGCGTCCAAAATTATGACTAAATGAACGAATCTTAGTAAACGAGACGAACATTTTTTTGATGTTTGGTTTCATGTCTTACATTATGACATAGAAAATTTGGACGAATCTTTTCCCACTCACAAGATGTGGTGTCTATTCCGAGAGCCGTTCTTAATATGGGCATGTTGCGGCTGACCAGAGGAGGTTGGGGAGTGCGTTCCGAAAGCCTTCAATACCATGATGACCTTGGGGGTTGGGCGACTTCAACAATAAAAACAACAACAACAACAACAACAATAACAACAACAGTAATTTACTGTTTTTACGGGGGGTTGATTATAAAGCAATTTTTGGGTTGCGAAATATTTACCTTAGATTCATCTACACATTTACCTTTAAAATGACGACTTTTATGTTTTCCGCTATGCTGATTAAGAACATCTGATTATGTTTGGCGGATGCAACTAGTTTTCCACATATAAAACCTGGTTTATTCACTTCATATCACTGGCCGCCAGATTAGTATGCACGGGCGAGGATCACATGTAATCATATCCGACCGACACTGCGACCCCCTAACTTATTTCTTGGTTCATAGTATTTGCGCGTAGGGATCTTGACAGCGACTACCTAAGTTAAATTTGTGGCAAATATTTGGACAGTCAACCACACTACCCAAATGGAGTGACCATCACGAAAGCCGTTCTTAACATTGGAATGTTGACGGTGACTATTTCGGAAGCCGTTCTTAACATGTTACCGGTGACGAGTCCGAATGCCGTTCTTAACATGAGGAGGTCGGGGTACCTATTCCGAAAACTTTTCTTAACATGAGGAGGTTCGTTGTTGGGAAACAACAAAAACAACAACAACAACAACAACAACAACAACAACAACAACAACAACAACCGTGCTTTCAATTTTTCTACGAGAGGAGAGGGACATAGTTTCTACCGGGCAACGCTGGTTAGCGGGCCTGCTAGTATAAAATAAATTGAAAATATTTGATTAATGAAACGTCGACACATTTGCATATGCATTACTGAGCCGACATATTTACATATGCATTACTGAGCTTGATTGAACTGACAGATTATTCTCAAGATCTTATATTTCTTAAACTCCAATTTTAGTTGCAACTTAGAAAGTTGACATTTACAAACAGATACCGGGTGCAAATACGTGTGAAGAAGAACGGAAGTCATGTTTTAATGAACAAATGTCATTGAATTCGACTACCCCATCGATAAGGTGAAGAGCAACAGCTATCAGTCTTCGCTCTGATGCGTAACACTGCTAGAATTAAATCTGCGTTATACTTATAAAACTACAAGCTGTATGTACCCGGCGTTGCCAGATTGAAACATATTTGCGGGCCAAGAGTTTAGTTACATGCTATTTAAAATACATCGAAGATCTTAACTGCTTACGATTTTCCTGAAAGTGGACCACATGTTCAATTTATGGGTAGCATAAAACGAATCCATTTTCGTCGATGAAAATTAAACGAGAAGCAACTCTTAGTTGATAGGGAAATACCTCCCACAACGTAAATAAACTTACTTTCGTCTTAAATGCAAATAGTGTCGATTAATTAAGACCGACAACAAATAAAATTAAATATAAATTAAATATAAAGTAAAATATACAAGTCAACTTTAAATAATACTAGTATTTCACCCCGGCGTTGCCCGGGTGTTTTTGAGCAAAAAATTTAAAAAAAGAAATAGTAGTAGGAAGTCAGACTCAAACTCGTACTGCGAAGGAGGAAAAGAACGGGAGAAAATGTGAGGTGTTTGCTGTTATGACCATGGTCAAACCAGAAGTGACGTAGGTTTAAATTAAAGCTAGACAATCGAAAAGAGGGGGATGACTTTCGAAAATATCGGTGAAAAAAGCGACCCCTCCCTGTGGAAAAGTGCTCAGTTGAGGGTGAAGAAATTAATGTTTTTAGCCAATTCTTCAGTATTTCTCGTCTGAAGGGTCGAGCTTCAAAATAATACTAATCTTGTGAAAATCCGTTGCTTCTATCGAAAGTTTTAGGCAGACATGCAAATATACATAAATAAATATATATATTGGTAGCTCAATTTTTCGACCCAAACCGATTAAAAAGCTTGCCCTATCAAGCCAACTTTAAATAATACTAGCATTTCAGTCTTTATGTAAAATTTCAAATATTTAGACCAGAAATTTTGTGAGTAATTTGGTAGAGACCGCAGAGGTCAAATTTTTTAAAACTTTGACCCCTTATATGACCCCCTTAACATTTATTGTTTTGGGCCCAAATCAAGTAATTAAGTTAGATCCACGTCCAGGGAACCTATATCTAAAAATTCAAGTGTTTAGATCCAAAATTGGCGGGGGAGTCTGGTAGAGTTCTCAAAGGTTAAATTGTTGAACTTTTACCCCTTGACACCCAAATTTCTGACCGGAAACCGATTACAAAGATTTTCCCAAATCTCAACACCAATTATACTGAATTTCGAATCTGTAGACTGAAAATTGACAGAGTTATTGCGTAGGGAAATGTAAACAGACAGACAGACAGACAGACAGAAAGACAGACACTTTCGCTTTTATAGATATATAGATTTCTAAATAGAATAATAAAAACGATTTTATTACAACAAATAATTAAAAACATGGATTATTGAAATGGATTGTCTTAAATGTAATATGAAAATGAAGTTACTTCTATAATGTAGATTTTTCATTTGAATAAATAGTATACAGTAGAACCCAGGAGTACTATGACCCAAGGATCCGTTTTTTTAGCTTATAATGTGAACGATGGTTGTTCGGCCCCTGGTTACGATATTTGCCTCGCCTTATGGCGATATTTATAATGTTTTTGATTATATACACGTTTATTATATACTGTACTGCATTTTGTTATTATTTTTTAATGCACTATCAGGAGGTTATATTGTATATAAAAATTATGATGGAATGAGAGTGTTTGAATATCTGTTTCCGGTACCAAAATTAACGTGGGAAACTGTACCTTTTGTACATGTACATATTAATCAAAGTAACTAAGGGCAGACATACGACTTTATTATGATACATATGTAGGGGTTTTGTGTTTCATTCTCGTCCGTTTTTGTAATAGTTTAATCTCGATGAATACATTTTATTTCCGGATACTTGAAACTTTGCCTTCTTCTATGGCTTCATCAGATGAATGTCGCAAATCTAAATTCAGTTGAGCCAGTCGAAAAAATGGCTGAAGTAATTACATATTATAAGCCTAAGTAAACCACATTTTCTAAATGTCACTCCCTCACTGATCCAAACTGTTATGGCTAAAAACACTGCTATATACTATTTGTCTCTACATTGGCCAATGTTTTCTTTTATTTTACTTTCGGTCGAGTATTGGTGTCTCTCAAACGGTGAGAATATGTGAGACCACGGCCGGAAAATGGAATTAAAAAGTCTGCGCCTAAGAGAAGAAGCCCTCTGGCCTGCAAAAAAAAAAAAAAATGCTTGGGCAGTCATGTTGGCATTCGCCGGTAAAAACGCCTTTAGGTGATTAGCAATAAACTACACTCTTTTCAAAGAGAGGAGATATGAGCCTAGGATAGTGGACCTCATAGAACTGCTCAGAAGCAGCAAAATACCGCAATAAACAGGGAAAATGCCATTTTAAAAATTCCATTTTAGAAATGCCCGAGATTGTATTGGTTTTCTTGTCCGGGAGAAAGTGGGGGTTATTCTTAGGTCTAACATTTGATCTCTATATGAAATACATAGAAAATCGCATATTCCATTAAAATTCTTCTTTGTATCTCAAACATTGTGTAAATAAAGAAGTTGAGAACATTATGTATTCTTCTTCCAGTTTAGTAGTCTACTAAGTTATCAGCATATATTTTTGCGATCTATTCGTCTTACAGAATTACAGGACAAAGGATTAATCTAGTCTGGTTGACTATAAAGCTTAATGGAGTTAGTATAGCTAACATGACTTGAAGAAGATGCACAATTTCTTGATAAGCCAGTGTTGCCCTGACAAACCCTTATACAGAAAGACCTCGGATATTCAAAAACAGTGTTTAGCAGGCATTTAAGCTCTTATATGATGTATAGAATGCATTGTTTATTTACGGTGGTTCCAAACAACGTATGAAAGAGTACACGCTATTTGCGTATAACATTTCAAACAGAAAAAATAAATTATATTCAGTAAACAGATTAGCCCCTAACTAACTAACTAACTAACTAACTAATTAACTAATTGACTAACACTTATCAATGGAGATGTGATATCTGTATGCATGCAGCCGAAACTTCACTAGAATTACCATTAATGTACTATGTTTTAAACAGTAAACAGTAAACATATTAGCCCTTCTCTAACTAACTAACTAACGAGGTCACTCGAAGATAAGAGTTCTTTGTTGGGAGAATACATCATGTAGTATCTGGTTGGTTGTTAAGATTTCTTGCTTACAAACATTACCTACTTCTCTTTGAATGATAGCGTAGTATATTTTCTGTTATCATGTTACCGTCCTCCCAGGCATTACCTCCTTATTTTGATTTAGTTTACTATCTTCTCTGCATTTATGAGATCATCATCCGAGAAATTACTTCTTAACTAACTAACTAACTAACTAACTAACTAACTAACTAACACTTACCAGTGGAGATTTGATATCTGTGTACATGGAGCCGAAACTTAACTAGAATTACTATTAATGTACTATGTTTTAATGCAACGTTCAGTTCTCTATGAATTTTCAAACTAATCTACTTTAGCTTTTAATGCATAATTAGAGACGTGGTATATTGTCCAGGTATTATATCGTGATACTATCCTCTGAGGTATTATCTGTTTTATTTTATTTTATTTTTACAAAGGCGTCACCTCTTATTAAGGCCCGGAGGCCACTCGAGGATAGGTGTTTTTTTGTTGGGCAAATGCATTATGTGGTATCCGCTTGGTTGTTAAGACGTCTTACTCACAAACATAGCGTAGTATATTTTCTGTTACTATGTTTCCATCCTCCCAGGCATTACCTCATAATTTCGGTTTAGTTTACTATCTACTCTGCATTTATGAGGCCATCATCCGGGACATTACTTCTTGCTTTCAAGAGGAGTATATCTGTTCATCAGGATATCATACTCCCAGGCAATACCTCCTTATATGGAAAGTGATATAAAAAAAAGAACTTGTGTTAAAATATTTTTGCTAGTTGATATAAATTCGCAAAGCAACGTCCGACTAGGCAATTTTTTTTAATTCATCACCATACAATCAACCCGAAGTTTTTTTTGTTTTTTTCTGATGGCATTTTGTATTTTTATAAACTTGTAACCATATTTTTTAACGCGCTTATTTGCGCAATGCCTTATTTATATTATTTCAAGGCTACAGATAATTAAATAATGGGAGGACATGAGAGAAAACAGTGGCTATGAATACACAATGGATTGCGTGAATGATTTAAAAAGAAAAATTATTTGGAACAGCGTCAACATTTTAAAATAGACAAATCCGAACAGAAGATTGCAGTAAAATATGAGATGTATGTGCGTGAGTGTGTGAATATGTATCTGTCTGTATGCGTTAGTCTATGAGTGTGTGCACGTGTGTGTATGTGGGCGTGGCGTGTGCGAGTGTTTATAAGTGTGTGTATGTGTACAAGTGTGTATGTGTGTGAGAAATATATGGGTAAGTGTGAGCGTATATGTGCTATCTGGATATGTGTACTGTGTATGCCTGCGTGCCTGCGTGCGTTCGTGCGTCATTACTTCCGTTCGTTTTTGAGACAATGAAGACCGGATTACAAGCGAACGGAATTTAAAGTGAAAAAAAAAAGAGGGAAGTACAAAATAAAAAAAAAAACAGTTATAATCTGAATTATGTGAGTTCAATTCCTGTACGAGGCAGTGCATTTTCATTTTTATCTAAAATCACACTCCAAAATAAATATTACGAGCCAAATTGATTGTCGAATTGCGAATAACTATTATTAAATATAATTGTTGTCAATTTTATCCGATGAAAATATAACATATCAGCATCTTTACGAAACAAATATTTTATTTTTTATAAATTGAAAATTATAGAAAATATGTATAAAAATAATAATATAAGGTTGGAAGGGGTTAAGTAAAAAATGTGGTTTCTTCTTCATTATTTTCAACCCAAAGTAGGCATTCAGGTATGTATATATTATTTGGCGGTTCACCGCGTATCAAGGCCCGGGGGGGGTCACTCTAAGATAGAGGCTAATATATGTTAGGAAAATACTGTAATATTGAGACTTGAGTAAGATTTTATTATTTAATAGAATGGCTCAACAGAGACTTGTTTACATTATAAATAAAATGCGCATCAAGTGCGCTTGAAAGCCAAATCACAACGTAATATTAGGATAATAAACAAATATTTTACTTGCTTGAAATTTATCACAAATATATTTCAGAGGTATACTCCATCTTCAGTGTGTTGTTTTGTTTCTGTTTTTTTCTTTTTTCTTTCTTGCCGTGTCGCAAATTTGAAGAAAGAAAAGTCTGTTTGTGAAGAGCCGCGCGTTGTATCTCAGCGGTTGTATTTTGAAATGTTTGAACTGTGCGTAGGCAACGTGAGAATAACATTAAGGGTGTGAGTTCCTTTAGCCTTAGCATTTCCCAAAACACTTCCAAGGCAGTGGACCTATTTGCCTATAGCTGGGAAAAAATTGAAAAATATTCCATTTTTTGACGAAAATAACGAAGATCCTCATTTTAGTTATGGTTGTATCAAAATGAAAGTGGAACCCTTAAATGATTCTTCTTAAAAATTTCGGGAGGAAATGATGCTAATTTCGTAAATTTAGAAAATTTAGAAAACTGCATTATAGCGTTATTATATTAGGACTAAAGAGTGGTTTTGCTGAAGGATTCTTTTTGTTACGTTAATTTTATTATACTCTATTGTACAAAAAATATAATTATTATACTCTATTGTACAAAAAATATATCAAATATAAGTTCTTATCCAGTATAATGTTCGTACTGTCGGCCGAATGGTCCGTACTGTTTACGGAAAATGCCGAAAGTGTCAAAAAATGTTTTGAGATTATTTTTTTTCCGTTCCAGCAAGCGCTGACTATTAAAAAAAATTCTGTTAGTACGAAGCTCATCCGTTAAAAACATAAAACCAATTGAAAAATTAAAATATCTTCATTAGAAAATTAATTGAAAAATTAAAAATATATATATTCTTGAATAATTATTGGGCAATATTTAGGAAACTTTTTGAAAAATAAAATTTGATTAAAAAAACAATCATTGTAAAGTTAAATAAAATGAATATTTATTTTTGGAAAACAAAAAATCCTATAGCAAACAATTTTTTATATGGTATATTTTTTATGATTTTTTATGATCTGTTTTGTTTAAATAAAAATAAATATTTAAGTTTCTATATAATAAACTAATCATCGCAAAAAATATTTCTTTTATAAATTTTTGGTGTAAGGGTTAAGGTACTGAGTATTTCGGCACTTTTCGGTGTTTTCCGTAAACTTCCCGGACGATAATTAATAATTAAAATAATAATTAATAGATAAAATAATATACGATTACTTCACTATGATAAAGTCTCGAATAATTAGATTATTTAGATATGATTTTGCTACACATTTGTTCATGAATTAAACAAAAATATTTCTTTTTGTCGCAGTTTTCAGGGTGTCGACAATATTCGGGGAACCTTGGTCATGTTCACGTACCACAAAAATACCTCTTTTAAGATACTCAAAGAATTCTTTGCCATGTGGAGCCATGTTGGAACTTCCAGTGATCAGTATGAGAAAGTGCAAAACCTGCACCATAAATTTGAACACACCTGTGCCTAGTAACACTAATGAATCACGTGTAATTTTGGAGGTAATTTGGCAAATAGTATTAATTTGGACATTTAGAGGTGGGCTTCTTAGGGTTGTACTGATTTTTGTTCGCAGATGTTTATCTTTTAATGATTATATTTTGAGTCATTTTGAGGAGAAAATAATTTAAGTCTGATAAGATACACATATTACTTTTAATTGTGTCAAAGTGTCATTTTGTCAGTGTTGTCTTATGAAGAGAAATGGAAGTATGAGGAGTATATGCGCTTTCGATACACACACATACATACACACAGACACACACACATACACACACACTCACACACATACACACACATATATGTATATATATATATATATATAAAGGTTGTGAATTTATTAATCAAGTTTTCATAGGTGAAAACATAAAACAATAATACTATTTGTATGTTCGATCGTCTCGGAAACGATCGTACATATAAATATGATTTTGTTTTGTTTCCTCCTATGAAAACTTGATTGATAATTTAACAACCTTTCTATTAAAATATCACAAGGTAAGTACACCTATAGAGCTTATTATAACTGCAATACTCAGAGCACAGCATTTTTAAATATATGTTATTGAAATATTGCTCATTTAGACTATGAGTCAATAAAAGCAGAACATTAAGAAAGACAGTTATTAAATCTATATACTGATATATATGTATGTATGCATGTATATATATATATATATATATATATACACAAGCATATATATATATATAATAATTTTTTACTATAATAATTTTTTACTATAATACAAGACAGGAATGAAGCAGTGCTTCTACACTCCTCAGATTAGAAAAGCCTAGCTAACAATCGCCCTGTCTCACCATTTGTAATATGACAAAGCATGTTCAACGCTGTCGTTGCGCGTGGGTCTCAATCGCAACGACGAGAGTCAATCGGGAGCGGCGACATCAGCACCTCCAGCAGCCATCATGCTTAATCTGCACTGCCACTCGCAAATTCTTATTTTCGTTTGTGCAGATAGACCCGACAGCAAGAGCATATATTTATATATTTATAAACACTTTATATATATATATATATATATATATATATATATATATATATATATATATATATATATGAATAAAATAAAATACGCATCAAGTGCGCTCGAAACCAAATCACAACGTAATATTAGGAAAATAAACAATTATTTTACTTGTTTGAAATTTATCACAAATATATTTCGGAGGTAGACTCCCTCTTCAGTGGGTTGTTTTGTTTCTTATTTTTTCTTCTTCGTTGTCATGTTGTAAATTTGGAGCAAGAAGTCTTTGCATAGAGCCGCGCGTTGTCTCGGTGGTTGTATTTTAAAATATTTGAACTGTGCGTAAGTAACACGAGAATGACGTCAAGAATGAGAATTCAACAGAAACGTCGTTTTAATTTGAATAAAATAAAATACGCATTAAGTGCGCTTGAAACCAAATTATAACGTAATATTAGGAAAATAAACAATTATTTTACTTGTTTGAAATATATCACAAATATATTTCGGAGATAGACCCCATCTTCAGTTGTGATTTGGTTTCAAGCGCACTTTATTTTATTCAAATTAAAACGACGTTTCTATTGAACTCTCATTCTTGACGATATATATATATATATATATATATATATATATATATATATATATATAATGATTCATTTATTTAATAAGGGTATACATAAGGATATAAAGGGGACTTTTTATACCAAGGTATTTCGAAGCCTAATGCTTCTCATCAGAAGAGTAGAGAAGGTGCTAGGTAACATAATGGGAATGTGACGTCTAGCGGGAGATTAAACGAACGCAATAAATAAAATATTGATGTTGGTTATATATATATGCATACATATATATATATATATATATATATATGTATATGGGGGGGGGAATGTTCATTTTGTTACCGGAAATGTAACAACCAGCAAACATTCCAACATTTAACGTCGATAAAAAAAAGCTTGTGGTCTGATTACAAAATATTAATGTTAATTTTAGTTCACACTTACGGTTCACACGTCACTGAATTCTTTAGAATATCCTAACAGAAAACAAAAACGAAATTGGTATTTACTGTGCTTCTAAAATCTCCTAATAAACTCAGCATGGATTGTAAGTCACACGTCTATTTGTTTATTTATATTCGGTTTTTATTCATTGTTATTTTTTCACCAACAGGGCGTTAATGACTTTTCGTTTATTGATTACAATTAGATATATGTATACAGGCATGCAAACCGACGTTTCCTGGTCGTAAAACACGCATAGATATTATGCTTTTTTTTAAATCTAGAATTCTTATCTGTTATAAAAAGAAATACGTACGTATTAAACGTACCGTTAAATTCCTTTAAGAAAAAGAAGTTAGAAAAAACGGAGAGAGACATGTGCATGTGAGTGCCATGTTTTTCTCTTAACAGTTCACTTCTTGCAAGTAAAAAAAAAAATACTCGAGCTGAGATCGAAACCAAAACCTAAATACCGCGAATCAAGTACGATTACCATTTGAACAAGTTCTTTTTAAACCTGCTTATTCTTAACATAAATGAATGAAAAGCGCATACATAAACAGTTGACAAACAGATAAGATCCGATGCGCTCCCCCCAGTACTAATTTTCCATTTAGACCACTTAACAGCCATTTTCTCATGATGAACACCGATTGAGATTTTTAAACATGTCTGTATAACCTATATACCAAATTTCAAGTCTGTAGAAAAAAAAAATTCGTGAAGTATATAGATTGAGAATTATCTTCACACACACACATACGCACATACGCATACACACACATTCTCACTTTTATAGATATACAAGGTGCATTCAATAAGTTTTCAGACTTTTTTCTTATGAACACTTTCATTCAAAGTACACAGATGAAACTCTAATCCCCTTCGAAGTAATCTCATCCGGATGCAATGCACTTGACGCATTGTTCAAACACCTATTGGAAAGCCTCATCGAAGTCCTATTGTGTGAACGTGTCAATGACCCTCGTTCCCGCCTCTTTCATCTCCCCAATTGTCTCATGACAACGACCTCTAACGTTTTTTCTTGAGCTTAAGGAATAACCAAAAAGTCACAGGGAGCAAAATCTGGATTTCGGGGACGGTGAGGAATTGACTTGATGTCCGTCATAGTCAAATACTCGGTCTTTCTATCTGATCTTCTTTGACACCCTTGGGACAACCTAGCGCAAATCTTCAGCGTCTTCAGTTCATCGCAAATAATTGCGTGCATAGTTCAAAACTTGACAACAAACTGTGCACCTATTTTTTCTATAGAGACACGAAGGTCCTTGTCTATGAAATTCCTTATTTGGCTAATCAATTCTGGTGTTCTGACTTCTTTACTCTTCCCACCCTTCTCATCATGCCTCACAGAACCCCTGCCTTCCTTGGATCTCTTATGCCACTCAAAAACTGATGCTTGATTCATGATAATTCAGTCTGAAGCATTTCATAGTTTCTGTGTCATTTTTCTAAGTTTAAAACATAATTTCATTGCATATAGTTCTTCTAAATTGTCCTCACGTTCAGATCACATTTTTGAAATTCACCAGCTGTGAAAATCAGACTAGTAGGATGTATTTCAATTATTGCTGTAGGCGTTCATTCGCACTTGAAATCATAAAAATTCAGTTATCTCATAAGATGTATATGTAGAGGATACTGACTTCCTGGCCTAAAATGCACCAAAAATTAGTGTTGTTGTCCTTTTTATTCAATTTTGCAAAGCTGAAACATGTTCTGCTAAGCAAAAATCCAACACAAGAAATTTCCTCTTTATAACAACGCAACCAAACGCTATGAATAAGTATTTGAAGATATGAAGAAGTTTAATCATAAAAGTTTTCCTATTATAACTGCATTCAGCATTAAATAATCCGAAAATACTTAATATGCCGTGAAACAAAAGAACTTAACCGATCAGCTTAAATAGTGATTAATGAATCATCTTATACCATGAATTAAACAATTGCGATTTTACATATTCTAAAATAAATTGCTCGAAAATCAATATAAGTATATATACACTCACACATATAAATACGTGTGTTTTCCGAATGTGAGAGATTGTATATAATAAATTCCACAGCCAAACAACGTCGCAGCCCACAAGAGCCATGACAGTCACGAACTGGAAGTCCAAGACTCGAGTTTCGCCTGCATCTGGGCTCATCAGTTAGACACATCCGAACTCAGGATTCGAAACCCGAGACTCTTGCATGCGAGGCAAGCACTCTACCAACTGAGCAAACGCCCCGCACACAGGAATTTCTGTTAACGAACACAGATCAAGCAAACCGCGCCGATATCCGACTGTGAAATGAACCTACTTCTTTGACTTCCGGTTCGTTGAGTGTCATGGCGCTTGTGAGCTGCGACGTTGTTTGGCAGTGGAAGTGGAAGTCGCGAACTTTTTCGACCTCAATAAGTTGTCTTCAGATGAGTGATGAATTAAAAGTGTGCCTTTAGTGAAAGTCGAAAATGTTCGTTATTATAAAGAATTTTTTTTTACACTCGAACAGAACGTTCGAACATTGGCCCGCCAAATGGGGGAAAATCGCAAGAGAAATAAACAGATCGCAAGAGAAATAAACAGGAATAATCCCAGCTGATCAATAGAAAAAGGCATAAAAATATATATACTTTTTTCTACCAAACTCCTCTGTCAGTTTTTCGTCTACAGACATGAAACTTAATATATAGGGTATTCAAACCTATGCGAAACTGTATATTTGGGTTATAGCCAGGGAAAATCGGCGCAGAACTGTTGAAATTAAAAAAAAATGGATTTTGCCAGGTGAAGGTCGAACGACGGCATTACGAATATGCATGCGTAACGTAGTAGCAATTAGTTCATGTTATTATTTCTAGCCTTGCAGCAAGCATGTCTTCATAGCTCAAGCATTATCGTTAAAGTAAAAAGTACCTCGTAAACTAAACGTGTTGTTTTCGATTCTTAGTGGTGGCGGACGAGCAGCTTTTTTATAAATTACTTTTTACACCATTATTATATATTTGGTTCAATATAATTTAATAATAAATGCGAAATGTACACTAATAAAAATATCATATTTAAGAGTATTTTACGACCGGGCAATGCTGGACGGTCTGCTATTTCTAAATATTTAAATACGAACTCTCCCACATGTTTCTTTTAGTTGACGAATATTTGGCCGGCAGTGACAATTATTATTTGAAAAGGAAAATTATTATTAACAGTAAATCGTACATGTTCATTTAGAAAGCAGCATGGAATATCGATAGCGTCTCGCAAGTATAAATAAGTATATGAATGTCAAACAAACACAATGTGTATTTCTTAAGCTAAGAAAAACCAGTTTCAGAGGACATGTTGATAAAAATCTGTGGGAGGTTAAAAGAGTTACAATAATTACATACCCCTTGCAGTGTTGTTTTTCGTGCATGACGTGTTAATTACTGAATGCTTCAATATGAAAGCAGTTGTGTTTCTTTTCTTTTTTTTTTGCGATGACGATTGATTGCTTGTATTATTTAGAGTGGTCGACAGCAGCTCTCATTTTTAGTATTATCCCCGCAACGTGTGGGCCGATGTACCCGACGAGTGCACATCGGTGAACCCGGCAAAACGTTTGATACTCATGCGAGAGACGTTGAAATTCTACAATTGTATCCGTCTATAATGTAGTGCCTGTTTATGGGTTTTATTCGCAGGCCGTTTTGTCAGTTTACCACATATTTCACTTCTATAAATGTTCGGCTGGAATATAGCCCGACCGATAAAATTGTCCAATATTAGGACAGAACAAATATTACACTTTGATCCTAGCTCCAATGTCCACCAAGTGATTTTTCGTTCGAGTGTAATACTATGGCTTAGTGAGAAGAGCATCTGAGTTTATCTATGTTATGGGGACGTGTTTGGAAAGATTGTTAACTTCTGACACGGTAGCCAGCTCTCCAGGTGTGAAACACGATAAAGCAATTGGCACAGCTATTTATGATATAGGGATTCATTTGACATATGATAGGTCTGCTTGACGTTTTTAGTCTTCGATTTAATGGAAGGGATCTTAAATTAGAATTGAACGCTGTATGAAATAAGGGAACAACGCATTTTTTTAAAAAATTAAAGGAAAATAGAAAATTATTTGTTCTAATGTGATGAAGGGGTATGTTTTAAAACTCGAGAGTTGAGGTACACGACGTGTTTCCAACGGGGGTATCAATTGCAATTGTTTGGTACCGACCCTCGATCTATCTTCAGCAGTCTCTCGACATCAGCTGATTATCGCTTTCTTATTCGGGAAAGAGAGAGAGAGAAAGAGAGAGAGAGAGAGACAGAGACAGACACACACACACACACTCTTGCTACATTCTTTTTTTATTTGGGGGTTAACCACTATCAAGGCCCGAAGGCCACTCAAGGATAAGTGTTAATGCATGTAAGGTGGTAGTGTAGTAATCCCTGACTGTGTAAATTGGGTTAAATTGATCATTTATGGGGGCGGCTCAACAAGAACTTGTTTACATTGGATTTGAAGGCTACCATGTTGTATTCAATTGGGAAGCACGTAAGTGGAACAGTGTTCCAAAAGCAGACAGTACTGGGAGAGAAGCTTTGTTCATGGAATTTGCGTTTAGATTTAAGCATAGATAGAGAGTAGGGGAAATCATATATGGTGGTTGTAGCTAGTCGAGTCGTTTTTGTGAAAGTTTGGCAAATGGCACCATAGATGGGAGTTCAGTCGAGCACTTGTCATGAAAATAGTGATAACGCAGAGACATGCTCGCAACGTCTTATCTGTGGGGAAGAGGTTGCAGGGAAGAGAAAAGGGCATCACTTACCAGGTTTTGAAGGTTAAAATAAACTTTCAAAATATGATGTGACCATTTTCAACAAATCAGAGCATCAAGTATCTCTCATATGCAAAGTTATATATCGTGGCAATACGAAGTGTTGTTAACAGAACAATCTTAAAGTATAGATCAGTTCTCCCTATCTCTCCCATATACTTTTTTGACTCGCGTGACTATGCTTTATCTCTACCATTACGCTGTCAGAGCATGTAGGGAATACTGTTGTCATATTAAATTAATGAGTCTCTCTCTCTCTCTTTCTTTCTCTCTCTCTCTCTCTCTCTCTCTCTCAATTGAGGTTTTTTCATAAACGGATCTGCAATTTCTTGTTTTTTACAATTTCGGTCTCATTTACAGGTGTGATGTGGCTAGTCCCATTTTTCTATAAATACTGATATAGTATGCGTTCTCTCTCATAGGCGTTGTATTGCTAGTCCTATTTTTCTATAAATACTGATATAGTATGCGTTCTCTCTCATAGGCGTTGTATTGCTAGTCCTATTTTTCTATAAATACTCCTGAGGTATGCGTTCTCTCTCGTAGGCGTTGTGTTGGTTGTTATATTTTTTCTATAAATACAATCGTCGTATGCGTTCCTTGTCATAGGCTTTTTGTTGCTAGTTCTATTTTTTCTATAAATACTATTGTGGTATTCGTTCTCTTTCATAACTTTGTGTTGCTAGTTCTATTATTTTTTACAAATACTATTGTGGTATCTGTTTTCTCTCATAGGCTTTGTGTTGCTAGTCCTATTTTTTCTATATATACTATGATTGTATGTGTTCTCTTTCACATGTGTAGTGTTGCTTGTCTCAATTATTTCTATAAATAGTATTATGGCATGCATTTTCTCTCACAGGCGTAGTATTTTTTCTATACCGGCTAGCCAAAAGTCATTTTACCCTTTTGTATTTTTGGTTTAAGTTAATATTTTCGGATCTAATTTTTGTTTCTGAAGTACATATTAAAGTCCGTGTTATTTTAAAGAAATATTAACATTTACTGTACAATTATTTGATATCGCAATCAAAATGGAAGCAAAAAGAATTAAAATTTCTGCGTGCGTCTCATAAAAAACAGGCATTGCAAAGCTCCTTAATGTGAGTCATATGATGATGAATAGAGTAGTATGCCGTATAACCAACAGAGAAACCTCTCAAGATCGCCCCCGTAAAAAAGGCCCGGAGTCGTGAAAACCTAGACGAACAAAAGGCGTTCGATAACCTCTCCACGCCTTAAAATGACACATCTCGCTAATATGAACGGGGATCTCAGTGTCAATAGTCAGGAGGGCTATTAAACTAAAAGGTGGAAAGAGCTTGAAAATGATAAGAAAATCCCCTGTTTATTGTTAGGATAAAAAAGCACATTGAACGCAGTAAAAAGCATCTCAACAACATCAAAAGTCATGGAAAACGAATCATTTTTTTATCCGAACGAAAGGACATTCACCGTCGATCCTGTCGTGAATAAAAATAATGACAGAGTAGTGTCCTTCGGTCAAGATGCTTACGAAGTGCGTAATGTCTCATCGACAAAGCATGCAACGCCAGTTATGATGTTTGGAGTTGTTTCTTACAATTGGAGAGAAGATGCCTCCAGTGTGGTTCCCCACTGGATACCGGTTTACCGTCCGTGACTGTAAATATGCCCTCGAGATAAAACTGCTTCCCTGGATAAAGAGGGTCATCAAGAAGTCCGATGCGTTTTCAAACAAGATGGAGCACCATCGCACACCGCTAAAAATCGCCCCGGACTGGTTGAAGGAAAACATCAATTTTTGGTCGAAAGATTTTTGGCCCCCGCAATCATCAGATTTGAATATGTTGAATTATAGCATCTGTACGCATGCGTCGAGCAAGGCGTGCAAGTGTCGTCATAGTAGAGTAGAAGACGTGGACGCTGCCGTAAACCGCACGTGCTTCTCAATGAGCAAGGAGTACATTCGTAAAATTTGCCAGGAGTTCAAACCACGGCTGAGCGGTGTCATCAATGCTGATGGAAGTGCTATTGAGTAAGCGTATTGTTTGAAGATAACATTACACGGATTTAAAGATTTTTTTTTTGTTTCCTTACCATATACAAAGTAAATCAATACAATTAAACCAAAGATACAAAAGTGTAAAAGGACTATTGACCAGCCTGGTAAATACTACTATGGTATGTGTTGCTAGTCCCAATTTTTTCTATTAATACATTTATGGTATGCGTTCTGTAAACTTGTCTCATTATTACTCTGCTTCTTTTTTTCCTGCACGTTTGAATGGTTTGTTTAGTGGTATCTATCAGTTAGTTGTTTTGATATCTGACTGTAGTAGTAATTGTCTGTATTTTTGAGATGAGGTGTTTTCATTGATTGAGATTGTCGGACTGACTTCCTCATCTTGGTTGTTATAGTCACAACGTTTCAGCCGTTTTGCCCTCCGGCCTTCATCAGGTGTTTTTTTTTTGTATCGAACCGGGGAACCGTTTGTTAGGAGTCTCGAACCCAACCCTTTATTATTATTACGGGGGTACCGTGATGGACTCCAGCTAAGCTTTGGGATATAGTTTCTGATTCTCTGTTTTGAATGTTACTTTTTCACTGCCTTCGTTTAGGATTGAACTCAGCACCTTTGGGTAACTGTAAACTTTGATACAACGTCTAGGACCACTCGGCCATATGTCACTAGGACAAAACGGCCGAAACGTTGTGACTGACTGTAGTACTTCTTTATTCTAGTCATTTCTTTCCCAACACTGCTTGTTTGTGGAACTCTTCCAGCAAACTGTCTTCTTCCTACCTACGTAGGTGTTCTTTTCTAGACCTAAGGTCAATAGATTATTTTCTGTCTTCACGATAGTCATCTCTCTTTGCTAACACGTTCCATTAAAGAGCTTCATGCCTTGTCTGAAGCGATTTCTATTTAAAATAAATATATAAAATATCTACTTTAGAAAAATAAAAACGAGGCGACCAAATTTTATGAAAAATAGAACGGTTTTCATTATATTCTCTCTGCTGGGAATATTTATTCAGTCGCTAAGTAAATATCAATCTCAATGAAATTGCTCGCCTGAAGTGTTCGACTGTTCAAATAAAGATTAAACAAAAAGAAAACAAAAACAAAACAGTAAAGGCGACATAAACGGCACATTATATATTGGATTGAATTCGTTCGTTTTTTTTTTTAAATCTTTTCATCCAGTATAGTGATGTTAGTTGTATATTCTTACTAGCTGTACATACCCAGCGTTGCCCGAAAAAAAAACGTATTATCGGTCGGAAGGTTTAGTCACATTTTATTTAAGATACACTAAATATCCTAAGTTTTTACGATTTTCCTGAAAGCTAACCATATTTAGGATTTTCGGAAACATAAAACCTACTCATCGTCATCTACAAAATATAAACAGGGGAATAAAATCTCACAGCTAAAAGGGAAATAACTCCTGATCTTACTTGCGTTTTTAAACGCAGATGATGTTGTTACACTAATGATAAAAAACGAATTTAATTAAATGTAAATTAAACAAAAAAATCAATTAAATTAACCAACTGTATATAATATTGCTAAATAGAACACTTTAAACAATTCTATTACTTGTTTCAATTAAAACATTGGATCTAATTATTTAGACAGATCTTCTTTAATGGAATATGCAAATACGAAAACCACTTGAATGTCGATTCTTTTAGAATAAATATTAATACATGTATACACACACATATATATATATATATATATTAAACCTGACGAATTCTCACGAGAATAAAACGTGGAATATACGGTGTAGCTTAATCGCTATATATATTTTCATAACTTACTACATAGCTCTACCTATGCATAGAGCACTACTGTACTGATAATTATTATATATTAATTTATGTGATTAAATGGAGTAATCATACAGGGTGTCCACAAAGTCTGGCTACATTATGTAGCCAGACTTTGTGGCCACCCTATATATATATATATATATATATATATATATATATATATATATATATATATATGACTTTACTGTTTATTTTTATCGCTTATAAATTTAAATTTGTTATTGTTGTTTTTTCAAGCGATAAACACGGTTAATATTGGCTCCGCCTCGAAGCTCATGTCTGACATTCGATTCCTAGAAACAGTTGAGCTACGCTGACGAGAGGTAATTACCTCGAAACACGCGTGTACGTAGATTAATGTTTTAAAAATAATAAATAAAAAAAATATTTATATACGTCCAAACGGATTGAGGGGCGACTTTCTAATTAAATAAAAAATGAGCTTCGAGGCTGAGCCAATATTAACCGTATTTATCGCTTGAAAAAACAACAATAACAAATTTATATATATATATATATATATATATATATATATATATATATATACGGTGGCCACAAAGTCTGGCTACATAATCTACAGGATGCTTCCACAAAGTCTGGCTACATTATATAGCCAGACTTTGTGGACATATATATATATATATATATATATATATATATATATATATATATATATATATATGAAACAATAAGAGAGGAAAACGAAGTTACAAAAACTATGTATTGGTGAATATACAATGGTTCATTTATTTAATAAAGGCATACAAACATTTAGTTGGGGGGTAGAGGGGACTCTTTATACCAAGGTATTTCGAAGCCTAGTGCTTCTCATCAGAAGAGTAGAGAAGATGCTTGGTAACAAGATGGGTATGCGACGTCTAGCGTGGGATTCATCGGGAACGAAATAAATCAATTAAAATATTGATGTTGTTAGGGGGAATTTTATCGAATTCTAAGATAAAGGAGTAGCGTATTATATAAAGTGTACTGTAAAAAGGTGTTTGTGCGATAGTCTTAAATAATGTAGGTAGTTTATGTTTTAAGACTCAAGGAGAGGTATAGGGGTGGATGGGTGGTGGTCTTATTATATCCGTATGTAAGATATAAACTCCTATGCCATTTGCTGAGGTTTATATTATCCCGATAAGTCTCTTCTTATAAAATTAAATTTACTCTATTCTCCTAACTCAATAAGCTATGGTCATCATTCTGGTTCAGGCCGAGACCCCCGACAATAGAAGGAAGTGATTCATTAGCAGAGAAAAATTATAGGAAGTGAGTGGAGTAATAAGGCGGGAGTCCGTGGCACCGAAACATTTTGGAACTCTAAAGACAGAAAGATTCCTCACAGTCGGAGTAAGTGTCAGCTGGAAGTGGTTGATAGGGCACGCGCAGAAATAGTCAGGTTCAAGTCATCAGGTGTGGCGATACCGGATATAGGATTTCCGATTCCGCATTTAATATATTTAGAAGTTTGAGTTAGTTTACGACAATTTTCCTTTTGGAACATTTGACAACGGTTAGCGTCTCTGAAATCCTCCGAATAAGATTGAAAAAAAAATGAGATTCAAATTGAGCAATGCTTTAGTAAATGAGATGTACTGATCAACTGACGACAAAGATTCCTCGTTAAACAGCTATCAATAAACAACAGTTGGGGATTCTCTCACAGACGCACACAGGCAGAACACACACAAACACACACATACACACACCGAGAACACAACTGATCTATATATGATGTACGGCATTATGTTTTTTTTCTTGTGAGTTTGCTTTGTTTTATATTATTTTTCTACTTGGAAGTGTTTTCCCCTCGACAATGGCAAGGATGACTCGACCAGAACAAGAATATATAAAGATATTAGAACTGCACGCCTGTGGAATTGTCTTCCGTTTTCCTGCTTTCCGGCTGACTACAATATGGTTGTGTTCAAGTCTAAAGTAAATAAGTTCTTGATGAGCCGTTCCATATAAGTTATTAAATTTACCAAATTTTCATTACTAATGATTACTATATTGTCCAATTTCTACTGTACACTCTTTAACCCTTATCCTTGAGTGGCCTCTGGGCCTTGATAATGTGGTGACGCCTTTGTAAAAAAAAAAAAAAAAAAAAAAAAAGACGAATAGAAATCCACGGCGGACAGCGTGGCTGTTGGCACTTTTCGAGAGAATGGATGCATATTTCTCACATGAATATGTAAACATGCATGCCATAAGCCTCCGAGCCGAGGAGAGCTAAAGATTTTTGCTTGTATTTCAAGCATTTAAATCGAGGATCAGACAGAACGCTAGCTACATCGAATAATTTTGCCACAGAAAAATAAAAAAGCTAAGTACTTGTTGAGAGATATACTACGTGTATAGAGAGAATGCTGTTGTATAACAGATGCACCATACCAATTATATATATATATATATATATATATATATATATATATATATATATATATATATATATATATATATATATATAGGCGACTTTCTAAGTAAATAAAAATGTGCTTCGAGACAACGCTACTATTTTACCGTATTTATCGTTAAAAAAACTCACACACACACACATATATATATATAAAGTCGAGGGATGAAACTATTAGAATAGAAATATTTCTGGCACTTAAGGACATAAAAAAATGATATAATTATTTCTTATATCCATCCTGGGACGCACAAGAACCATTTACTTTGCATATTCTCTACCGCTTCCAACTAAAGTCTTCTGCTGTTGTTTTTTAATATCCTCACACCATACTGCATCCCATCATTTATCCTCCAACCCAACATTTCATTCACCACTATCTGTTTTTTTGCTCGACATTCTAGGCAGAAATATAACAGTAAAACAGATAATAATTAAAAAATCAATTAAATCTTAGTGATGTAGAAAAAAGAGATGTACTTGAATGAAAAAGAGCCATTACTGGGCGGACAAAGACGGCCAATAAGAGTATGAGTAGGAGACAGAGGAAGTAGTGAGAGTTTATTAGAAAGAGTAAGAGTGGGAGAAGTATATGTAAGGGGAGAAAAAAGAAATTAGGGGATAAGTAAGAGAGAGAGAGAGAGAGAGAGGGGGTGTAGGAAGGGAAATATAATTATGAAATGAATAGGAATAGGAAAAAGCGGATGGAGAGAAAGAGAAATTAGAGAATGAGTTGGAGAAAGAAAATTAGAGAATGAATAAGAGAAATAGGCTAATACGTATGGTGTGAGAGCAATAGAAATTTGATGAATGAGTTGAAGGAGGGAGGCATAGCTAGGAGAAGGAAAGGAATGCATGAGAATAGAGGGAGAGAACAAAAGATAATGAGTTGACAAGAGAGAGAGAAAGAGGGGCAAGAGAGAGTGCACATACAGAAATTTAGAGAATGCGTTAGAGAGCGCGTCAATATTGTAGCGAGTGAGGAAGGACACATGGAGATAAAAATTAATTCGTAAAAGGAAAAGGTATTTATATTAATTTATTTATTGCGGACTATTATTCTCATCTTTATTAGTTGTTGTTTCGCGACGTTTCGGCCAACTATTTCTCTGGCCTTCGTCAGGTGGTAACTGCGACGGATAGGAACTTCGAATATCCTAACTGCATTCTCAGCAATCACTGCCATCCGTAGTTGTTGTCGTCTCACCACATTTTTGGTCAAGTAAGTCTCTGGCCGGCTTTGGGTAGGTTTGAAACCGCTATCTTCAGACAATTCTCATCTGGAACCGTAGAGATTCAACGTCTCTATCAACTGCGCCACAGGCTCCGAAGGGCGATCAAGGTTGGATTTTTTGATCTTATAAATATACGTTTATTTATTATCTGATCTTCCATGTTGGGGTGCGTACCGATTGGTATATACATTATTTTAATGAATTTCAGAAAAAAATATTGTCTTGAAGGATTTTATTTTCAATATTTCAAATATTTTTAAAGCATATTAACACTTTTCTGATTAT